>NC_137024.1:2456437-2778937 GCF_032717465.1 Coenobita brevimanus | reverse complement strand
AGATATATCCCCACTCCCATCTTCTCACTCCAGTTCTTCCCCTCTTCAAATATCTCAACACATTTTACTATCACTCACTAGCCAAACGCTGGAGAGGGATGCGTCACGCGAAGTTATACACGCGTCCCTTAACTCCCTTCCTTGTTCCCCGAAAGGAAGATGGTGGGCTGCAGGAGAGGGGTAACTAGTCTTAAACGCTGCTTGTGTTATCTACTTGTACAACTGTAATATACCTCAAATAAGTTGCTCATTAATTTCCAGACCCATTCATTATTCTGCTATCCTTTTCACATCCTTTTTCCAAGCTCATAAATTTCCAGACCCCCCACTCCTTATCCAGCGGTCCTTCTCACATCCCTTTTCCATGCCCATGAATTTCCAGGCCCCCCCTTCCTTATCTAGCAATCTTTTTCACATCCTTCTTCCACGCTCACGAATTCCAGACTCCATACTCATCCAGGGGTCCTTTTCACATCCTTTTTCCATGCTCATGAATTTCCAGACTCCCGACTACCTTATCCAGCGATCCTTTTCACATCCTCTTTCCATGCTCATGAATTTCTAGACCCCCCCACTCCTTACCAAGCTATCCTTTTCACATCCTTTCTCCACGCTCAGTATTGTATTCCCGTTCATTCCACTTTCCTGTCCCTGGTACCTCGTCTCCCGCGTGTCCCACTGGATGTTACTCTCCTTTAATCATAATATTGACATTTTCCTCCCTTCCCGACTCGTATCTCCCCACCCCTCGTGTATGTAGGTCCCTAATTTCACCTTTTCTTCTCTAAACTGTCCCCTTTTTGACAGTCCCCCCCCCAAAAAAAAAAAAAAAAAAAAAATCCTCCCCTGACCCACACTGCTACATGAACGAGTCTCCTGCATTCAGAATCATGGCCATAAATTCAGACTAAAACCATGTATTATTAGTTTCCTGTCTTGCATTCACCACCTGATATGACCCAGTGTGGAATAATTTAATCAAAAACAACTATATTAAAACCACACACATTTCTTTTTGGCAATAGCAAGTAAAAGCAAGTTCATCACCAACACCGCCAAACAACACTGTCACTACAAATCAGTCAACATGTGTGGCACCAAACCATACACTTACAACGCATGCGGAACAAACAGTAAAACGTGCCACAGAAACTAATACCTGAGCTGAGGGACAGGTGGGAATACCAGGTGCATCATTTTACGTAACCTGTACCCTCTACCCACCTGAAAAACCCCGCCACCTACACAGCCTTTTTTCCAGATAATAATTCACTATTGGTATATCTTTAAAATTACTCTCTGGCTACCACTAAACGATTTTATTCAATTTAAAGATCTTCCCAGTAAAACCAGTGCCAGACCACGGAATCTGGGTGAGGGAAAGCATCCATTCTCACCTGACATCCCGCCCAGCCACCATATTGAGCTGTATAGAGAGGAAAATACTATCGAGGTGGGCTGAGAGCAATTACGACACCTCCACTACATAACTATCACAGGCATAATACAGGAAGAATATAGGACTACAGTATTTCAAATTTACTGTCCATCCTCACCAGACAGTGCATATTCTCAAGACAGTCTCTGATGTAGCAATGACGAAGGCTACAGACAGCTAATATTACTGCGTCTCATAAAAACAGAAAGGTATTACTAGTACCATAAGATCAGCCTCCTACTAGCCCAGAAATACGTCGTTTATCATCCTCAAGCCCAGATGCTCACTCTCGACGTAAAAAAATAACACGACGGGGAACACAGGAAGCAAAAGCAAGGGGTAACGTTGCAAACCAAACCGGCACACATCCTCCCACATCACACATCAGCTGGCCATCAAGGAACCTGCCCCATCCACACCACCCAGAAACCAGCCAGCATACTCGCACCATAAACCAGACAGAATAATAATAACTGTACCTCCTTCCACACAAACAGGACCCAACCAAGTCTGTATATCGATGACCTCTAGAACACACAAACTCCAAAATACGTCACCTTATAACTCCTATCCCACTATCGGCACGACCACTACCATCAAACCAGGTCCATCTTAAAGACAAACCACGTCATGTATTACTTGAAAAAAACAAAACACGTCCGTCAACCGCGTGATCTGTGCCACGTCATAAAAACCATCACAGGAGGGGGGAGGTAAAGAAATGGGAGGGTGAGCAAAGGAATGGGTGGGATAAGCTGCAAAGTGAGTGGGTGGTGGGGCTGGGGTGGGAAAGTATACCCTGTGAAAACTAGCGTTGCGGAGAGGTTTTATTTCAAAATACTCTCCGGGAAAGGAAGTGTCAGGGAGGGTACAGAAACAGACGTGGCGGACACAGAAACGGGTGGGATGAAATAGTAGTGAGGGTGGGGAAGGGCCATGAGAATAGACACTGAAAATGGGTACAGTAGGATTAACAGTAGGAGTGCAGTGGGGGTTTATTGATTTCTTACAACAAAAAGAACAAGGCAAAAGGAATACAAGCTCGCACTGGTCTCTTATGCCTGGTGTTTTGCGACTCGAACGAATAATTATACGGTAGGGCGTGGCATATTATGAGGAACAGCCTTCAAACCTAAATTCAATCAGGCTGACTAAATTACTGGCAACCCAAAACTAAATATCTTGACGTGAGTGACACAGTCTAAATATTCAAAATCTTATGCCTTGGTAGGTGACAATGACGCTGGTCTTTAATACCTGTTACAAGCAATAATGTATAATATAATCTCTGTCACTGCAATAAATATAAGTCTCTGTCATCGCAATCCTAAACAGTCATGTAAGTAGTACATTTTAAGTTCAAATCAACAACTATCTTTTATAAAGCTGAAATCGTGAACTGTTCCCCATACGAGCTCCAACTGAACCTCTCGCTGAACAATTACACTAGAGAGGATCATAAGTTCTGTATTTTTGAACCAGCAAGGAATATTTCAAGTCTGCGTAACGTAATACAGATGCAGCCCGACTGACCGACTGATACTGACAGACTCTGACCTACACATGCATGTACACACAAACAGAGATCACACAATTGGACAAAAAATCAGTTATGAATGGTGTCAGCACAACCTTGACTTCATCGCTCCGTCAGCCATATTTCTTCCGGGTCATTTCAATTTGTGTCATACTTCACAGTGATGAGAAATGTTGGACGTGGACGATTTACAAGCAAACCACACCCTAAAATTATGCTCATTACTGTGCTGACACCCTAAACCAATCCAGTACATGGGCACAGTTCACCCAGGTTCTGATGCAGCACCAAGAACCGGACATAACGGTGCACTGAGAATACACCTGCCGTGGCCCCTCGCTACCTCCTCACCGCCACACCTGCTCCTTCCTCGTACACACACCTGCCTGCGGGTAGAGGGTAGAGGGGTAGGGATGTAGTGTAGTGTGTACGAGAGATGCCAGTGAAGGGGAGGAATGGGGATGTGGAACAGGGCAAGTGGTGGTGGTGGTGTGCAGGAGAGTATGGGTGTGAGAGAGCAACCGGAAATACACAGACAGGGAGGTAACCAGGAACCACCACGAAGTCACGCAAAAATCAGACACCTCACGCTTCACTAATGCCTCCTTTATCACAGCATCACTACCCTCTTGCACCATCCCTTACATATAAGTGATCTAGTGACGTGTTATTGCAATAGGCTCGAACTGTCATTGTACTTATTTTGTATATGAGAAGAGTGTGTGCAAAAAGAAAATATGTTAGTGTTTGCATGCCATTTCTGTCAATCTGGTGTGTGTGTGTGGAGGGAGGGAAGGAGGGGAGGGAAGAAGGGGAGGGAAGAAGGGGAGGAAAGGGGGAGAGGGAAGGGGAGAGGGTGAGGAAAGGAGCAGCAGTGGTGGCGGCAGCGTCTGGTTCATTGCTCATCACCAGCCTAATGTTCCCTGACCGTCACCCCACGCCGCCCCACCCCCCTACACTCCTTCCTTCTTCCCTCCCCCTACACTTTCCTTCCTTCCTGTATCCAACCCGACCCTACCTTCCTCTTCCTGTATCCCCCCTTTTCTCACCCTTTCCTTATTTCTGTCGCCCATCTTCTCCCACCACTCCCTTTTCCTTTTATTCACCCTCTTTCCTTCTTTTCCTCTTCCCCACCTTCACCTCACCACCCGTACCTTCCTTCCGTTCTTTCTGTAACCCTCCTCCACCCTTGTTTTCCTTCCTGTATTGCATCTTCCCCACACACACTCTCACTCACTCACTTCCTTCTACACACTCACTCACTCCCTTCCTCCTTCCTCCCACTGTACCTTCATTCTATCTACATCCTTCCCACCCTATCTTCCTTCTTCATGCATCTCCATCCACCCCCACTTCCCTCATAGTATAGCTTCTGTCCCCCCTTTCTACCCCAAAGTGAGAAACAGAGGTACAATTACAAAGTCGCTAATTCTGAATCTTTAGCCACTGTCTCCATGGTGAGGTTTCTTTGTAATCTTTTGTTCTACTTTTGTGATAAGACGGTGAAGTTCTGCGACCCGCCTGTGATACGAACTTGCTGTCAAAATCAGTAAATATTAAGCATGAAATCTGGCAAGGGGTGAGAGAGGATATTTTGAGACACAAGGGGGTTCAAGACACTATGATGGGTTAAACTACTGCCCTAAAGCCTCTCCTCCTTGCCTCTCTGCTCGTCTTTCCTACTGCTTCCTCCACACCTGCTGTCCTCCCTGTCTTCACCTGTCCCTCTCTGTTTCCCTTCTTCCTCTAAGTTTCCCCTCCCTCCCTGTTTCCCATTTTCTCTGCTTCCTTCCCCTTACTATTTGCCTTCCTTCTGCTCTTCCCTACCATTCAATTGTTTCCCTCTTACCTTTCCTACCTTCAGCCTGCTCTATCGTAAACGCCTTTTCACACGTCAGTTATCTGTCTAAAACCAGGCCAAGCTTATTCTCATATCTAAACCATCCTCTTTCCTCCCTCCCTCTCCCTCTCTCTCTCTCTCTCTCTCTCTCTCTCTCTCTCTCTCTCTCTCTCTCTCTCTCTCTCTCTCTCATTACCCGTGAACCCATCTGTATTCAATTTAGGGTGATAAACTGTTCAGTACTTCCTTTCCCTGCCCGTCCCCCTTTCCACACACACTGCTACTTCCCCTCTCTCCACACCACTACTACCACTACCGCATTACACCACACCACCACCAAAGCATCACCACGTCACTACCACACTGCATCACATCATTACCACCCACTACTAGGCACACAACACTACCACTACCATACCACACCACACCACACATCCCCTCTCTAGCACACCATTCTTCAGTCCGGGGAGGTCTCTCTCTCTCTCTCTCTCTCATTATTTTCAGCTTGGGAAAGACGACCCTGGGGCTAGAGGAGTTAATTAACCCCACCTCAACAACCCCCTCCACTCCCACCACAACAACCCCCTCCACTCCCACCACAACAACCCCCTCCAACCCCACCACAACCCCCTCCACCCCCACCACAACGACCCCCTCCACCCCCACCACAACGACCCCCTCCACCCCCACCACAAAAACCCCCTCCACCACCACCACAAAAACACCACAAGAACCCCCTCCACCCCCACCACAACCCCGCCTCCACCACACCACACACGACCCTCACACACCACACCAACACTCCATCACCATCCCACCTGACTCCACAATACTAACCATTACCTTAACATTCTTATTTTTTTCATTTTATTTTGGGTCACCAGGAAATGGAAAGCTGTGAAAAAAAGTGTAAGTGTATGGTGTGTACCTCTATGTAGCCTTTTCCATCCGAGGACGTAATTTTCAGTGCCATGGGCTATCATTTTGGCGAATTTATGATGTTAAGAAGAGCGTTGTATATAGTAATGGAGTTCATGAAGGCTTTGTCTAATTATTTCGAAGCTCCCCCTGTCCTAATAATAATAATAATAATAATAATAATAATAATAATAATAATCTGCAAACAATAATAAAAAAAAAAATCCTGTGCAAAAAAAATAACCAACTTCACCCCACCCCCTCCACCCTCACTACATCACACACCCCTCCTTCCTCTCTCAACTTAGGCACTCCTCTTTTCCCCTCCTCCTCCTCCTCCTCTTCTTCCTCCTCCTCCCCCTTCCACTGACACCCTCACCCTATAAATCTAAGGTGCAGGGTGTAATGGCAGTCCCAGGGCACATTATACCTGAGTCTCCCCGTCCTTAAGCGTTTTTTTTATACACTGCCATAATCACGTCGTTACGCTACCTTCCACACTGCTCATCTCTTCAGCGCTCATCTCCATCGCTACCCTCATCCATTTCCTCATCCCAAATACCGCTACCTTTTGCCCCCTCACTCTTAGGTCACACTCATGCCAAGGAGGGTTCAGTTATCAGTATTTCCAGCCTGTTCATCTCTTACATCCTAAGTTTTTATTTCCAAATGGTATCACACCCATATAGATTACGTGACAGGCCGTAATGATCCTACCCAATTTATTTTATTATTATTTTTTTTTTTTTGCGTCCGACTTTCAGCTTAAAACTTGACTGGCGATTCTCTTAGGCCCTGTAATGCTGCTTGCCTTCACATGTCACCACTTCGACGCTGATACCCACCCTCCACACCGAATACATACAAGGGCTCTCATTCGGGACTGGTGTGATACGAGAGACTAAACAGAAGAGTATATGTGAGTGAGGTTGAGGGGGAAAGGGGAAGGGGGAGACCAAGGATGAGATGGAAGGATGGAGTGGAGAGATACAAGAAAGGGAACGTGTGAGATGAAGGAATGGCAGCCAAATGACAGAGGACAAGGGAACGTGGAGGCGATTTATTTGTGGCCACCCCAAATGGGATTAAGGCGTTTGGAAACAGATAGACGACAGTTCTGCGACTTATCAGTGGGTCTTACGTATGTGCGATTTGTCACACACACACACACACACACACACACACACACACACACACACACACACAATCTCTCTCTCTCTCTCTCTAATGATATTTTCGTCTTGCCCCTATCTTCCCATTCACACCATGTCCTCCCGCTCCAATTCCACCCTATTCCGTCACCTGCTCTCCCTTACCCTATTCCGTCACCCTGCTCTCCCTTACCCTATTCCGTCACCCTGCTCTCCCTTACCCTATTCCGTCACCCTGCTCTCCCTTACCCTATTCCGTCACCCTGCTCTCCCTTACCCTATTCCACCACCCTGCTCTCCCTTACCCTATTCCATCACCCTGCTCTCCCTCACCCTATTCCATCACCCTGCTCTCCCTTACCCTATTCCATCACCCTGCTCTCCCTTACCCTATTCCATCACCCTGCTCTCCCTTACCCTGTTCCGTCACCTGCCCTCCCTCACCCTATTCCATCACCCTGCTCTCCCTTACCCTATTCCATCACCTTGCTCTCCCTCACCCTATTCCGTCACCTGCTCTCCCTCACCCTATTCCGTCACCTGCTCTCCCTCACCCTATTCCGTCACCTGCTCTCCCTCACCCTATTCCGTCACCCTGCTCTCCCTTACCCTATTCCATCACCCTGCTCTCCCTTACCCTATTCCATCACCTTGCTCTCCCTTACCCTATTCCGTCACCTGCTCTCCCTCACCCTATTCCGTCACCTGCTCTCCCTCACCCTATTCCGTCACCCTGCTCTCCCTCTCTTCAGTATTCCGCTATAACAGGCTCTCTCGCTCGCCCGGCCACTTCCTCAACCGGTCTGAGAGGAAGTCACCCGGAATTGAGTTGGGCAGCCACTCACTTCCTTGTCCCCGAGCCTACCCGGTGTAACACGCCTCATTTACACTACTTCCTTCCTTCATTCACCCACCTATACTACTACATATAATCTATTAAACACACGCAACCTGATTTCCACGTCCACTTGCCTTCATATCACAACCAAGGCCCGTCTAGAGAGGACGTGCATACAAGGAACTCCTCTCTGAACTCCTTCCGTCAAACTGCTTCCACTTCTACACATCCTTGACTACTGCTTACCTTAAAAAGGGTACAATAATTTAGCAGAAGACTGAGAGAGGACGAATGCCAGTGCTGAAGTGGGGTAGTACAAGATCAAGATAGTAAGAATGTTAAACTACCGCCACGCTACTCGCAGACTGGATGCTCCTCTACCCAACCTACCTTTCCTGTCGGCAACCTAAGCCCGAAAAAGAAAAAACAAATCCTGTCGTAAACTGACTGTTTTCATACGAAGGAGAAGGGAGAGAGAGGACAAAATCTTTCCTAACCTCTCATTCTTCCAATAAAAACACATCAAAGTTAAGAAAGAGAATTAATTATTTTTTTTTTTTTAATGCATCCGAACCCCGGACACCAACACGCAGCACCACCATCGCCTCCACCACCCAGGCCCACAGACGCCAGTGTTCTGCCGGAAATACCAGCAGCGGTGAAAGCGACCGAAATCTGATGGACATTACGTGGTGGTGAGAAGAATGACACGGCTCACCATCTACCCAGCACACACCCTCTCTCATTTAAGGACGTGCGGCAGACACAGGCCCTCGTGTTACTGTTACATTTCCAACGTCCAAAGCCAAAAACAAGCACTGTATTCCCTCCACTTAAATGCCAAGCCGTTCTATAAATAAATAAATAGTTACTGCTGCTATACACATTGCTAATAGTGCCTGATATGCTTGTTACAAAATATCACAGGGAATATTTCATGACCGCCCCAGGGGATATTCACGAGATGCACATACGCAATCCTCCATCTTGTGTTTATTTATGCAGCCTCGTTTCCTAAGCCTTCTTCGTCTTAGGCCGGTTCCTACGCTAGCGGCAAGCCAGTCAGACGAGCGGTTCATAGACTGACCTACATCTGGACCGCCACCACCACCACCGCGGCCGCCTCTCCTCTAAGCCCACCCCACCCCACCCGCCACTACCCCAGCCTGCTCCACCACACCCTCACTCCCACCACACCCTCACTCCCACCACAACTTCCACACCAAACCCAGTACAATCACACCCACAATAGGGCAAGACTAAGGCCCCGTAGACACGATCACTGGGCATATGTGGGGCTCAGGTAGGGTAACTAAGAATGAATGAAGTACGAACGCGTTGATGTGATGATCTGGAGCGCCATCCTTGCTGATGACCCACTGTTTATGTTGTGTTTCATCAGCACGCTTCGAAACTGCTGAGTAAATTGATCGGGGGAACTGCTGATTACGTGAAAGAGCCTCAGCAGTTCAACGTAAAGACTAAGCTGGGGCACGCATCGATGTTATAGGGTGAGAGTTGTGGGGAAGCCAAAATGGATGTTTATGCATCTTTTGGGCCATAAGATAAGGAATTCTCATCACCAGCTTCTAACAAGGGCAAGACGATCGTTAAGCTTACAGGTCCCATACACCACCACCGTCCACGAAGCCTGACACAAAATCAGTTCCTTCAGATGCAGCGAGAGTGTGTACGAGTGACGTTTAAGTTACAACACTGTACTGTCTGCTTCATTAATACCTGAACAATAAATACAGAACAGCTGCTTCCATTTGGTGTTCCAGTACAAGGTTTACCACTACACTCCGGTAACGTATCTTTCATTATAATCTCGCTACCACCAGACTGTACCATATTCAGCTTTGGAGAGACTGGAACGAGACAGATATACCCTAAATAAAATCGTCTGGTGCCTTCAATGACAGCAGCTACAATCACGTCCCAGGAATAATAGGGCTTGTCATCCACGTCCCCGAGCCCTCTCCGTCACCTCTAAACTGTTGACAGGATGTGCCGGGCTCGTTAAAGTGCTCAGGGTGTGGCGAAAATTCTCAGATTCTGGAGCTCATTTGGGTGCAAAGGAAGGTGCGGGCCTCTCCCTTCCCCATCACTCCCACCCCGACCATAAATCGTTCCCTCAACCCAACACACACACAGAGACACAGACACAGACACACACACACACACACACACACACACTCGTATTCTCAAGGGCTTAGGAGGCTAGCACTTCTTCATATGCAGTTTATTTACATGTGTCGCATTATGTTGCACGCTGTTTATGCAATCTATGTCAACATTAAAGATACAGATAATTTTCTATATGCAAAATAATTCGCTATGAAAGAGGTGTTAGGGAGCTTCCTTTACACCGTCTTCCTCACATCCTTCTTTTATTCCATCCCTCTTCCTCATTTTATCCTTTTCCTTCCATAGACTTACACTATTTGACTCGTTCCAAGAGACAAAACGTAGAGAATGAACGAATTATACTCTCCATACACACACACACACACACACACACACACACACACACCGTAATAAATCGCCGTTACATCTCCAAAACCACTCAGCGCACGACCACAATCAGCAGAGAACGTCTACCCCACGCCCTGCCCAGCTTACACCTAACTACACCTCCCTACACCCTGATAGGCCTTGGCGGGGGTGGATACAAGGACACAGGAGCCTAGAGGATCACCTGTGTACTGCCACCATACCTGGGAAAATAGTAATCAAGTATCCTACGTCATTCACCATACCTGTCAGTCTTCATAACTCAATTACAATTTTATTTTCCGAATCTGTAACTTTAACATCTACTACAATTCGACTGAGAGGTGTCTGAGAGCAATATCAGTGAAAATAAACATATGGAAGCAATTTTATATAAAGTAGATAAATAGATAGATAGATAGGCTAATAGATAAATCTTACATGGGTCTAAAAATATCTGGCCAGACACTTCCTTCATGGCCACCACCTCTCCCCCTCACTTACCCTTAGGACACCATTATGGAACGCACACACACACACACACACACACACACACACACACACACACACACACACACACACACACACACACACAAATCATTAGTTACCATACACTTTTCATTCTGTTGGCAGCTTTTTTTTTTGGTTGGGGTGATAATCTTTTTGCCAACTTTGTCTGACGGTAGTAAGGAAAAAAAAATGGTTGCTTTAGTGGAAAAATATTACGAGTGCTATTAAGACTTAGAAGGGCAGGTACTGTGTGTGTGTGTGTGTGTGTGTGTGTGTGTGTGTGTGTGTGTGTGTGTGTGTGTGTGTGTGTGTGTGTGTGTGTGTGTGTGTGTGTGTGTGTGTGTGTGTGTGTGTGTGTGTGTGTGTGTGTGTGTGTGTGTGTGTGTGTGTGAGAGAGAGAGAGAGAGAGAGAGAGAGAGAGAGAGAGAGAGAGAGAGAGGAGTACAGTCTGGTATAGCGAAATTCATACATCAGACTACTGTATTCCCTTCCTCAGCCTCGGATCGAACTCACATCCTTCAAGAATCATACTAGTTCTCATAACACCTGCCTCCACATTAACACCATCAAGCCGGTCCTGACACTTAGAATGAGTCGCTTCTTCAGACCAGTTAGATTCACCACACCAGCAGCCTCTTCCCTGATACCACAAGTCCTCCTAAACTAACCAGCCTCATCTTACTCGTATGCATTTATAATTTGACTCTGGCTGCCTGGTATCTGGTATAAGGGACCCTCCGCCGTATCTGGTCCAATATAAGACATGAAACCTTTATGTATTTGCGTCTGAGAGTGTTTAAGAATTAACCTGACAGGAAGTTTTATCGTACACACGTAAACGAAAAATTGGCACTCAGAGAATTACACCAAACAAGGCTTGCAAAATAAATACTTCTGGTACCCTACGCGAGAATGAGTGAGTTCGTGGTTATAGGCAAACAAACCAGAATTACCCACCCACAAATCAACATCCTAAACAATACAGCAACCTAAACACAATCAAGTCGGCCTGCGTAACTCTGACATACAGCGTCTTGAGAGGGTCGGGGAAAAAAAAAAAAAAAAAAAAAAAGGAGATCCAGGTGGGCGTTGTCCTGTGCTCTGGTTAACGAGGCAGGCCAGGTGAGATTACCTGCCGGACCCCACCACCCACATCCCTGCCCCCCCGCCCTCTCTCTCTCTCCCTCTCCCCCCCCTCTCTCTCTCTCTCTCTCTCACACACACACACACACACACACACACACACATACACACACACACACACACAACCACACTTTCCCCAACCTAATGCCACTACCACAGCACACACCATACCAAACCCTCCCATCCTCTTTGCACTTAAACCAAACTGTGGACACAAACCACCTCTAGTCCTGAAGAGGCTACACAAATTTAGAGACAAACTTATACCCGGGAAAAGAAAATTACCGAGCGAGATTTGATTCCTTTCGTAATGTTTCAAGCAAGCCCCGCAAAAGTACAGGGCCAACAAGCATTCTTCGTCCACGTATCACATGTTTAGCATAAATCAAGTACCACATCAGTTTTGAGCAGATGAACACTTTGTAACTTGACGCTGTTACGCAAATCACACTTCACATACGGCGAAATCAAAATATTCACAATTTACACAACCGAAATTACATAACCTGTCTGATTTGCTAAGGTGAGTCTCACGTGGCAGGTACACCAATGAGATAAGCAACACCTTCACTCCTGCACACACCCCCACCTTACACCTTGACCTCCTCAATCCATGTTTAATTCTATCAGACGCTTTTATTCAGCTGAAGAGAGAGGCCCCACGGATTGAAGGGGTTAATGAGGGCTGTATATAACCTCCCCGTTGAAAAAGCGTCTCCCATGTTAAATATGAACGTCTGGAGATAGTATTAAAAAAAAAAATAAATAAATAAAATAAACCGCCCCCCCAAAGTTCTCCCTTACATTGTACACCGCAGTAGTCTCTCTCTCTCTCTCTCTCTCTCTCTCTCAGTACCATCACCAAAACACTTCACAATTGACTTACATTTCCTCAACTATCTCAAACAATGATCCTATTCATTTATTCCGCTTTCCAAAATGAGGTGCCCTATTAGTTTTCCTATCCCCAGTTTCAAACAATTTAAAAATCCATTAATTTTGCCTTCCATAATAATAAAAAATATATAAACTTCTATCAACATTATCTCACTCGAATTACATCTCAACTGCCATCACAACATCGTAAGCGACCTTGGATACAAATACACTGCAGACTTTTATTTTTTTACATTTTTTGCTTCTGGTTATGTTAGTTACAAGAAGGCTGTTTGTTCATCCATTTGGCCTGAAAATAAGGAGCTGTAATTCTGAAAAAGTGACCCAGCTTGACAAAGAAAATGCTTATCCATTATCCAGTTTTTATCATCATCAAGGGCACGTATACAAGGCTTCTCTCTGCAAATATTGTCCATAATCATCCTTACTCTACACACACACACACACACACACACACACACACACACACACACACACACACACACACACACACACACACACCAGCACGCAGGTAATACAGTTTTCGTTACTATTACTGTGGATGAGGTTGAGGGAGCGAGGGCGAGGGCTGACCCAGGCGTGCTGCCCTCTTACGGTGTGTTGGTGAAGCTTCAAGATAAACAAGAGGCCATTACGCGTGGGGACGACCTACTGTTGTGCTCAAGCTGGGTCGTTTTATGGACTGTGTGGGCGGGGGAGTGGGGTGCTGACGGAGGGAGGGGGAAGGGGGAAAGACAGGAGGGAAACGAGAGGGAACAAGGGGAAAGGGGCGACGGGAGCAGGAAGTCAAGAGAGGGGAGAAGCGGAGAGTGGAGGGAAGGCAGGGGTGGGAACAGATAAAGGGAGGGAGCAACTATCTCACATATCACTGCGTCCAAAAGTACCAGTCTATCTTAAGCATTTACAAGAGACCCTTCCTTACCTGTACAAAAATCGTCTGGGGAGGCATGAATGTAAATCGTCCTCGTACTGAAATTCAGGGAGCACTTCCAACCCCTTCACTACGAGAGGCCCTTTCCTCAGCAAGAAAATCGTCTAGTGTAAGGAAGAGTAAAACAAGTGTCGCTAGCATAGTGAAAGGAGTTCAGTTCTTACTTTCCAAATAACATCCACGTCACCACCACACCACGGCACTACACACTACCCCACTACATCACGTGATTCGACACTATACCTTTTAATCCATAGCTCATTCAGTAATCACCTTAGTTGTAACACATTTGTAAAACAGAATCCACACTGCTCAACCACTGTACCGTATACCACCTCACAATTCCTTCCCTCAACAAACAATTTTACTTGGAACTCGTCCTTTCAGTCTTCAAAAAATAACATCCACACGACTACACTATTCTGTTCCTACTTCCTTCGACGCACCTTTTACTTGTAACTCGCACTTTCTTCTTATGAACTTACACCCACACCACCACACCACTCTATTACACCACTGCACCACTCAGTTCACGATTCCTTGCAACATTTCTTCTTACATCTGACACCAACGTACTCCACTGCACGCTTCGAAACTGGCGTTCTTATTTTTTTCATTAATTCTTATGCCTTTTTTTTTACACTCATGCTCTCCTCTTGTGTGTAAATGACGAAGCATGAAGGCCTGTCACCAAAAAATCCATCAACCGAGGCAGCCTAGTTACTCATTATGTGCAAAGAAACTGAACTTATCTCGTGTTTTGATGTCTGGTAATTCTGCGCGATAAAACATTCGATCTTTTGCTTCAGTGAGTGACAACACCAAGCACATACTACTCATTCTGAAGCATAGTGGGGCCTTTGGTTGGGTTACGACAGTCCAGTTAATTTATGAAGACACCTACGTATTTCCCATGCAGCATTTTACGTAACAGAAAAAACGCTTGATTGAAAAACACCCAGTCCTCTCTTGGGGGTTTAAATCGCTGAGCAAGACACACGAAGTAACGAAAAGTACATAATTATTGGTGTCTAAAACAGGTCATTTAAACGCCTCGTCTGTCTGGCGTAATATAAACACATCGGGAGTAAGGAAATGTTTTGTTGATGCGTGTTTTTCGAAAGTTACGCCATCACCACCAGCAGTTCTGTGATATATATCGGTGATTTCGCGGTGAGCCTCACGTCATACTGTCGTTATCCATCACTTTCAGCCACTCCCCCACTCACATCCCCCTCCCCTCCTCCTTCCCCCTCCCTTCTTTCACCTCCTCCCCTTTGGCTGTCACTCTCCCCATCACCACCTTCACGCCGCAACACTTACCATCTTCATATTTCACTTCCTCACTCCATAAAGACAATCATTTCACACTTTCATACCAGTACTTCTTGATGCTCTAACCTGCCACACTTGCCACGTTCATGTGTCACTTTCACACTCCATATTACCACCACTATCATATTTTCTTTCGATACTTAATTTCAATATTTTATCTTCATACATCGTTCCCACACAAAATTATCACTTCATTACGTTCAAATTCACACAGAGTTCGTACCAATTCATATATCAACGATCAGGTTTTTCTCTCAAACTTATACCACACTACCTCACTTTCACATCTTTCATACTGATTTTCCATTTTCATACTCAATACTTCATACAGACCATCAATCTCACTCCACGGTACAAAGACAGTAATTTCCTCCTTCATACACATTCATATATACTACTTCATATTCCTTCCTGTTCATACGGCACACTCAAGCAACACCATGCCATCAAACCCAAACATCTTATTTCTTCTTCTTCTTTTACTATTAACTTGACAACACAACAACAATCAGGTCAAAATTACTGCTCAAAGCTTTCCCCTTTCAACATAACACAGTGGCACTCTTCCCTACACCACGCCACCGCAAACATAGGAAAGTCACACCTGAATATTACACTGATCAAACCTTACCATCCCCATCCCCTACTCTTCTCCCCAACCCCTCTCTGAAAATCAACAAAATTCTGTGTGTGTGTGTGTGTGTGTGTGTGTGTAATTCACCGGGTCGGTCAGGATCACTTGATGGTCGTGATCGTCAGCTTTTTACCCTCCCGGAAGGGAGCTGAGAGCTCATATAGTCCGATCTAAGGGCAAGGCTGTGACCTTCACACACCCACACACCCGTCCCCTTGCTCAAGGGGGACAGTAACCACCCACTTCGTCAGTGAAACTTTTCGCAACCTGAGCGAGGCGCGAACTCCCGTCCACCAGTTGGCAGGCGAGAGCGTTACCACTGTGTGTGTGTGTGTGTGTAAATAGCACTATACCTTAGCTAATACCCAAGTGTTGCTACAGTAAACATAACACATACACAAGAGCCATAAATGAAGGCAGAAAAACCCATCTTTTTTCCAAGAGATATGTTCTTTGCCAACTTTCGTGCAGCTGTAAATGGTGGGATGAGCAGCATAACTATATTGGCACGTGCTCTTCTCACGTACTTTAGGTCTGTAATGCACGTAACCCCACCCCACACACACGCACACGGACGCACTCTCATCCACCAGCACAAAGGCAAACACCGGCTAACCACACTCACTTAAAACACAGCGGTACAGGCTGGGAGATTGGTGGTGGTGGTGGACAGTGGCGGTGGTGACTGTGGAGGGTAGCTGGTGGTGGAAGGTAGTGATGGTAAAGGCAGTAGCTGTGGTGGTAATGGGAGGCGGTGGTCCTGGTAGTGCTGGGCATGGAAGCGAAGTACAGTGAAGATGGTAAATGGTAACGACAGTGTTAGTGAAGAAAGTTCCCCTCTTCCAACATTAACCATCTGCCAACGATTACTATGGCAATTCCTATAAGATAAACACTTCACCGTTCCTTCATCTCGTCACCAGCCTCTCCCATCCAGTCTCGTGTACTAACAATAACTCTCCTTGTCAAATACCTACGTTCAGTTCATCACTAGAACCTCTCTGTACTATAACTTGGCGCCGTTTTGTTCAGAATCGTTCCTCCTAGGAAAAGAATAATCCAAAACAATATATCTTTTTCTTTTCCCCTCGACGCATCAACATCGTCCACCCAACAGCATTATACAAAGCGTCATTTTTTTAGCGGTAACTTCATCTACGGTGCTATTCTCTACTGGCATCTTCATCTAACACTGATAATTGTGCAAAATCCGGTTCACAATATAAGCATTCTTCGTCTCGGGTTATTCAGAGTGTTTATGAAGCAAAGTAACTGTCACCACCACCTTCACCACCACCACCAAACCCTCCTCCTCCTCCTCCTCATCATCATCATCATCATCATCAAACAACTAAACATCTTCCAGGGTTCCCAAATATCAATGTTCATCGCAAACACAAACACACACACACACACACACATCCATTAGTCATAAAAGGCCGTATTCTCGTCGATTAGAGCTCCCTAACACCTCTTCCTTAGCGATTTATTTTACTTATTCCTCTTTACCGCCCTCTTCTCTGCCATGTAAATAACTGAAATACTACCAACCCAGTATAGTAACACCTCTTCCTAGGCGATTTATTTTGCTTATCACTTCTTACTATCCTCTTCTGTGTTATTGAAATCATTGAAATACCACCATACATGAAGAAGAAGAAAGATGAAGACGAAGAAGATGATTTTGGGCTTTCTCCACATGGTCGTATATGAATTCACTGTATACTCTAGGAAAATTTCAGTATACTATCTACAATTACGTATATATAGTAAAACTGGCGCGTAAACTCTCATACTTTGAAGTTTGAGCTTTAGTAAATCCCTTCGTGCAAACTCAGTAATAGCTTGGAATAAAGGAAGCGCGCGTGTGTGTGTGTGTGTGTGTGTGTGTGTGTGTGTGTGTGTGTGTGTGTGTGTGTGTGTGTTTGACCAGTGGTGGAATGTGAGGGTCAGGGGTAGTTCTTGAGGGCAGGGTAAGGGGGGGAATCTCTACCAGGTAATGACGGAAGGGCAGGTACACCCTTCCCCAGGTACCACCACCACTGCTACACCTGCCTCACCTTGCCTCACTCTCACCTGTGCACCTGTGTTGAAGTGGGTGTTCCTGTGTTACTTTCTATACACATTTACAGGTGTGTTTGTGGAATGGTGTGTGTCCTTGTGTTTGTGGGTGTGTGCCGAGTGTTCAGGGTGTTAGTGTATGTATTTGCGCGCGCGCGCACACACACGCGCACACACACACACACACACACACACACACACACACACACACACACACACACACACACACACACATTAGTCGATGAATCAGGAATAATAATAATAATAATAAATAATAATTCCTGAGTACTAATTCGTGCCTTTGTCAATCGATCTATCATCCACTGCCCCATCAGGAGCGTAGGGGACCGGGGTTAGGTTCTTCAGTCCCGACATTTAAAGAGCCAGTGACACGCCTTGTTAACAGGACCCAACCTTTCCTCAGATATAAACCCTTACGAGTCTCATCCGGCTGAAGCACCTTAAACCACTAGGCCACCAGGCATCAGTTGGTTATATGGTTACCACCCAACGTAGTAAACAGCTTCCTGGCACATTTGGTTTGTCACTCAGTGGATGGTGGGCGCCCAATGTTAAAAAGGCAGTCAGAATAAAGCAATATTTACATCATTCCTTTACAATTCACTCAAAGCATTCACAGGAAAAATATAATCATTACTTGTAAACAGAAAGACAGACAGAAGAACCATCCAATTCTTAACTAAGAATCTTAAGTTTGATTTAAAGGTCTCTTGGTGTAGTTCCCTTCAACCATCAAGACAGGCGTATAGGCAGGCACGCTTACAAGGGACAGGTCAACTCTGGAACTGTCTCCCTCTGTCTGTATTTCCTACTTCATATGGTCCCCAGTCTTTCAAAAGCAGTGTGTCCAGGCAGCTCGAAATGAACGGATCTTGAATTTGGCTCTCATTTGTATTGTTTTATTTCTTGGATGGAACGGTATGCGAGCTCCTGGCCTTTGGTTCCTTCTTCCCTGCATAACACACACACACACACACACACACACACACACTTTCTCAATCCTCCTCACTTTGTTCACACTGCCTCTTCACACTGTCCCACCAATATCCAGTAATTTATTCAAAGTTACATTCTGAATTAAACTATAAATCGTGGGTGTACTGAAAACATTTTAGCACCACTTCTGAATTGACACTCGTATGTTTATGTAAAGTCGGCATCAGAAGTCCTCTCTCTCTCTCTCTCTCATAAACTCAAAAATCAGTGTGGCAGTGTGGCGAATCTTCAATAACCAAATCTTATGAATTTATTTGGCCAGAAACCATTATCACACGTGTCTTCTGCTGTGGATTTACGAGTGGAAGGTTAATTTTCAAAGTCCATGGATTGAAAAACAGGAAGCAGGATTTTTGACGCCGACTGTACGGCGCTAAGAACAGCCAATGCAAAAACAAAACAGAACAACACTTTAATTGTCACGTTTCCTTAGCCAGTGCAGTGTTTTTTTTTTCTTTTTAAATTCTGAGCACTATGATGTTTATTTAGGAAACGGGACAAAGGTGAAATGGTTATAAATATTTACCAAGCTCTTTCTCTTTCTTTCTATCTATCTATCTTTTTTTTTCTTTTTTGTTGCTTCCACCAGGTGATATGCCACTTCAAGCGACCTCTCGATCTGAAGGGGTTAAGGTTAAGTTCTGCCCCGTATCGCTCCAGTGGCTCCCCCACCACCACCACCACCATCATTTTCCGCCACACACACACACACACACACACACACACACACACACACACACGTACAATGAGAATAATTTAGCCTGACAAGAGAAAATGTTCATGTTTGTTCACCACATCACCACAAGAACACCTGCCGCAACCTCCTACACTCATCCTCATCCTTCACCTCTCGCTTCTGTCCTTTCCTTCTCCTCCGCCTCTTATTCATTCTTCTCCTCTCATTCACTCACTCTTCCCCTCATCCTCTGTCTCTTCCTTCCCTCACTCCATTACTGCTCCACCTCTCACGCTCATCCAGTCTCTCAATCTCATCCTCTCTCTCCACCTCATTCATTCACACACACACTGCTCCACCCCTCACTCTGATTCATACCCTCCTCTGCCTCCCACTCTCCTCCTCCTCCTCTTCCACTCTTCCCTTTTTTATTATTCATTCTGTTTCCAATTTCTCCGTTTTATTTATTCCATTCACTATCCTCCTCCTCTTCTCATTCTTCGTCATTCATCTTGTTTCATTTTCAAGCACAAACACTTCTATTTTCGCGTCACTCTGCCTTTCTTTTCTCTCCTTCCCTCCCTTGCGTCACCTTCTCTCTCTTGATTCTACGATTTCCTTGTTTTTCAATTTTATACAAGATTATACCACGATTTCTCATTCATTTATGCAACCAGCCGTGAACAAGTTACTTTCACCACCACCGCTAGCTGATCCGTCGGCGAATTTGGCTATCTCTACACCACACCACCACCATCTGCTGCTACCACCATACCAAGACCACTATCACCATCACCACTACCGCATGTTATGGTATTATCACCACTCGGAGGTCTGTTGGTGTGGTGGTGTTATCAGTCATCCTTATCACTACTAGATCTGCCATCATCGTCACAGCTACTATCACCACCATCAAAGTCACTCTACCATCACCACCACCACCACTATAGCCACAATCACCACCACCATCACCACCGATTACTCACACCACCATCACCACTATAGCCACAATCAACACCACCATCACCACCAATTACTCACACCACCATCACCACCAATTACTCACACCACCATCACCACCAATTACTCACACCACCATCACCATCAATCACTCTCACCACCACCACCAGTACATCCTCCATCATCACCAGCATCATTTCCGTTAGTGTCTTGACAGTAACCACCATCACCACTACCATCACCACTACCATCACCCCCTACCAATCACCATCACTTCCCCCTATACATCACCAGCACAACCACAACCATTTACAACATCCACATCCACAACCACTCCGTCCCTACCATCCCCAAACCACCACCACCACCACATTCACCACATCACCACCTAAGCCTACCACTGAAGCATGACGACAACGGCTACCATATCAACATACACTAAACCACTTCCTTACGAGCACCTAAATTGTGGTACTGTTCCTGCTACCACAACACCATTCATCCATCCTACCTACCACCTCCATCACAACTACCACTACCACGGAAAGTATCACCAACATTACTTCACCACCACCACCACACCTATCTCCAACCACCACCACCACAACCACACCTATCTCCAACCACCACCACCACCACCACTACTACCAACCACCACCACCACATCTATCTCCAACCACCACCACACCTATCACCAACCACCACCACCACTACACTACCTACCACCACCACCAGCACATTACCTGAGCCTACCACAACCACTTAGGCATGGAGATCAGCGAAGCGTAACCACACTGGCTACCTTCCCAACATAACAAACCACTTCACCTTAACGACCCTTACTTCACTATTATTTTCACTGCCATTTTATTCAGCTTAAAGATCTCGTAATGGAGGGGTTAATCTATCTATCTATCTATCTATTGTCAGACGCCTTAATCTCGTAAGGGGTGGCCTCAAACAAATCGCCTTCATGTCGCCCTGTCCCCACGCCATTTCACTGCCTTCCCCTCCTCTTCCAAGTCTCCTGAACTGAATAAGGTGGTACAAAGAATTACCTGAATATAAGTCACCTGGGAGAAGGCATTACGTCACTTCACCACCAGAAACCCTATTATCAAGTTCTGTTTTTCCTGCCACTAGGCGATTTTGTTAATTAGGTGACACTTCTCCAGGTAAAGAGATTAAGCTTAATTAACCCTTTGGTACAGTAATCTCTCTAATCCTCTCCCTACCATCACCAGACGATTTTTATGATGCTTTGGGAGGATTTCTTTTAGCGATGGGAGTGTGCAAACTCAACACCTTTAGTTCTCTGCCTTTATTATTATTATTATTATTATTACTATTATTATTATTATTTATTCCATTAGTCAGATGATGGAGAAATTCAAAGTTAAAAGTTTTGAAAGTACCTCCATCACCACCACCACCATGCATGTTTATTTTTATTTTGATACGATTTTAACCTCTTCAATCCGATGACATTTTTCGTTTTATTCTTTCTATCGCCAGACTATTGTACTTTGGAGACGAGATACAGGTGAGACAGGTGAGAGAGATGAGATAGAGGTGTGTGAGAGGTGAGACAGGTGACATAGAGGTGAGACAGAGGTGAGAGAGGTGATATAAAGGTAAGACAGTGGTGGGATAAGAACTTTCATTTATCCTCTCACTACAACAAGTCTCCCCAAACTGAGTAACTTATCCGGAGGTGCCACAATAACTCAAAATCGCCATCAGAATGAAAAGGATTACCCAACTTAGAAGACAGGCTTTCTAGACGGGATTACTGATAACTACTCCCACATGCACCGTCACTCGCCCTCCCACCCCGTCTCGCTGAACATCATCACCATCACCTGTACTGTCACACGCACCTTAATTAATACCTACGACGCGCAATTAGGCCAGGTAATTGCAGGTAACTTACAATACGCCACGGTAATCACCACTGCTAGATTTATAAAGATCGTGGGTGCAATGAAGTCTACACATTGATAAAAAACTTTGACGCTTTTGCAATATGTTTTCAATGACAAATTTCCGCAGAGAGACTGGCTTTTACGGACTATCTATCTATCTATCAGTCAATCTATCTATCTACCTATTTATCTATCCATCCATCTATCTATCTACCTTCTTGTAATTTTCACCACAACTAAATCAGCTCTCATATAAACCCACTTTTATAACACTACATACGCTCAAACACATTACTATAACCTTAACAACCACTTACTACAACATCTACAGTAAAGTAGCAGAGGCAGAAGTAGCACCACCACCACCACCACCACCACCATCACCACCACCATCACCACCACCACCACCACCACACCTTTACCAGAAGCATCAACACAGTCTTCACCTTCACCTGTGGCCAGACATGGTTCGTTCACCCTGCCGCACACGCACACACGTACACACCAGCAGCTCGCACACATACGCACACACACATACACACCAGCAGCTACCACATTGGCGGCCCATTATATTAGCGTCATTTCAACCGCAAAAAAATAAACCTTGCACTCTTTACCCTTAAACTCGGCCATTTTCCTCTCCACTTATCAGGGCACATCCAGAACTCCCCATTAATCACACACACACACACACACACACACACACACACACACACACACACACACACACACACACGAGAAGCAGAAAGAAGACAGTAAACAAAGAAGAGTGTGTTAGTGTGACTGGTAGGAAGATACAGGGAGTCTGACGTTAACTTCTTCGCTTCTTATAATTCTCTAAAATTACCACAGCATACTCAGAGTCCATCTCCCCAAACAGCCAACTGGAAAAGCGAGGATGAAGAAAGAAATGTGGGTTACTGTGGCTGAGAGGAGGCGCAGGGAGAGCAGAAAAAACTAACCTCTCACCTGAATCCTTTACCTGAGTTTCCTTCATTACCGACGCATATTCCAAGCTCACAACCATAGACTATATTTCCCCAAAGCAGTGAAACGACGGAGAACTGAGGGTTGGTTCTGCTGGTGGAAGGTGCAATGTATAGTTTCATTCTTTCTTCGCTCTAAATCCCTCCAATTATCAAGGTATACCCAAAATCTAACACCGAATCCCTCTCCTTAAGTACAGCGAAGTGAGGACAAGGATGTGGGTTTACGCGGGTGGGAGGATGTTCAGCCAGACTGGAACACACAAACTAGCATCTCATTTCAGTCCTTCACCTGGTACTCTCTCCATTAACCAGGAGCAAAACTAACTCACGAACTGCATCTTCGTCCTGAGATGAGTGGAGAAGTGAGGACGAAAAGAAGTGAACATGGCAGAGATGATTTAGTGAGAGGAATATAGCAATCACTTCTACCTAACATGATTTCCGTTCACTTATCATGAAAAAAATAGGACTAGAGACCAACAATTTATCCAAGAGGAGATGTAAGGATAAAGGAAGTGTGTGTGTGTGTGTGTGTGTGTGTGTGTGTGTGTGTGTGTGTGTGTGTGTGTGTGTGTGTGTGTGTGTGTGTGTGTGTGAAACGAGTAACAAAATTCTTACCTTTACCCTCCATTCAGTAACAGCATAACCTCGACTCCTTGATAGTCACCCCCTCCCCATTAAACCACAACACAAAGACAGTCTCCATCTAACAAGGCAGAATGTAGAAGTGAGGGCAAAGGAGTACCGTACAAGACGAAGGACGTAAAAATAATGACACAATCTGCAACCTACACCCTCCAAACCCTCTTCCCCCATCAGGACATACATTAGACTCACAGGGAACAACGTAATCCACTAAAACAGAGAGAAAAGGGGAAAGCAAAGGAGGGTACAGCACTAGGATGATATGCAGCGTGAGGAGCGTAAAAATAACCACTCATTTTTAACCTCTTGGCTGCGTTTCCCTCCAATTATCAGGATTTACCCAGGGAAGAATGGAAGCACAGTATTAAAAAAAATAAAACAGAATCCCAGGCATCATTTCTAGCTAACAGGGCAGATTGGAGAGGACAAAGGAGGTGAAAGGAAGACAAAAGACCCACTTCGAAATCATCACCGTCTACGTATCACAAAATAACTAGACAGCATTCCAAAAAGACAGAGAAGAGCAATAAACAGGAAGAAGCAGTGGGTGTGAGGAGGTAAAAGATGAACAAACATAGCTTCCTGTTTATAAGCCCAACCTGCAAAGCGACACACACACACACACACACACACACACACACACAAACACACACCTAATAACCAAGGACAACCAAATCACAAGCATCATCTTTACCCAGCACAGGAGAATGGGGCAGTGAGAGCAAGAGTATGTGTGTGTGGTGGGTGAGGGAGGGCGCACTGAAAAGAGGTGAATATACGCAATTTCTCACTCCTCTTCCCTGCGATCCCTTCCGTTTATCAGGGTAGAGCTACGAATCTCAGGCACCAATTTAACCCAACAGAGAAGAATGAAGCAGCGAGAACAATAATGAGTGTGGTAGGTTGCAGGGTAACCCAAGGACTTATATTGGATGAGACAGTAATCATACGTAGCATCGTCATCCACCTGAGTAAACTGGAGAGGTGAGAAGCAAGTGGAGAGGTGAGAGACAGGTGTGCAGTGTGTGGGAAGAGGTACAGGGAGGGCAAATTATTCTCAATTTTAGCTTTCATTCCGTAACCTTCTCTACTTCATATATCAGGAGCGCCCTCATCAGACACGAGTAGAGAGAGAGAGGTGTGTGTGTGTGTGTGTGTGTGTGTGTGTGTGTGTGTGTGTGTGTGTGTGTGTGTGTGTGTGTGTGTGTGTGTGTGTGTGTGTGTGTGTGTGTGTGTGTGTGTGTGTGTGTGTGTGTGTGTGTGTGTGTGTGTGTGTGTGTGTGTGTGTGTGTGTGTGTGTGTGTGCGCGCGTGCGTGCGTGCGTGCGTGCGTGCGTGCGTGCGTGCGTGTGTGTGTGTGTGTGTGTGTGTGAGAGAGAGAGAGAGAGAGAGAGTTACTCCCCAAACTTCAACCTACAGCTGTTCAAGTCCAACTGTTACAGATATTTTATGAATGGAGGACGTCAGTAATCTGGTGTATGTTTTATTTTATTTGTTTTTCCTTCCTCTGTTCAGTTTAGAAAAAAAATGTAGACAATTTTCCTTTAGCTATGAGACTCTCCAACCATTACATTCGTTATAGGGGCCCTGTCAGACACCATTAATAGCGTCTTGTTAGTTGTAAAAATAGAACAATGGGCGTCCTTAGGTTGACGGGAATAACACTCTCTGACACTGACGCACAAAGACATCCACAGAACTGACACAGACAGGAAGCCACCGTCGCCACCTTGCCTTGAGCACACCTGAGATGACTTGACACTCGGCCACACTGCTGCCTCCGAGTTTCATCACCGTAACACATCCCCAACCAAACTTAGTGCCCGCAATTTTTAACCCCAAAGATCTGAGACGTCCCTAAGTTAAATGAAAAAAAAGTTGTGATAGACAGCTGAAAATCAATCAATCGCAATGGTGATCAGAAACGTTATAGCTTAATTTACGTGTGCACTGTAATAAACTCCCAACATGAATCACAAACTGAGTGTAATGACCAATAGAAAAGTTGATCGGGGCTTCTCGTTTACAGTTTATCTATGTATCTATTGCCAGACGCCTTAATCCTGTAAGGGGTGGCCACAAACAAATCACCTCTATGTCGCCCTGTCCAATGCCACGTTTCACTGCCTTGCTCGCACATCCCCTCTCACATATACCTCTCCACTCCATCCCTCCATCTCATCCTTGGCCTCTAACAAACTTCCAACATAAATCACCTGCTAAGTGTAATGAGCAACAAAGATACCAAAGAAAAGCTTATTGGGGCTTCTTCCTTATAGCTAACCTAGATAATAAACGTTAACCTCTCATGCGACTCAAATATCTTAAAACCACACGAACCCCATTTAAAAAGTGTCGAATACCCTTTGCGAGGTGTTGGAGTCTTGAGGGTATGATACAGCAAGGTCTAATGATACCCTGTACTAAGATTTCGTGCTAAAGGAGGTCAATAACGTGTGTAACAACCAGCTTACACCCCGAAGTACAAAACGTATCACATCATCTGCAAAAACAAACCAATACAGGTATACCCTTTTTTTTCTCTCTCTCTCAATCCAGGTAGGGCACTTTTTCTAGATGCAGGTGGTGTATTGTAAAGGATGGTTGATTACACGTGCTGTGGCTCTTGTTGTGAGGGCAGCGGAAGTGTGGCATATCAGGATCCGAAGTGGCCCGGTGGTGTGGACGTGCGTACTGTTCTGCATCACCAATAACACAGACACCGAAGAACAACACCGGTAATTGGTCAGTGGGAATGCAGGAGGGTAGAGTGTGTGTGTGTGTGTGTGTGTGTGTGTGTGTGTGTGTGTGTGTGTGTGTGTGTGACTGGGGAGTGGGTGGCGTAATTCACCGGGTCGGTCAGGATCACGTGATGGTCGTGATCGTCAGCTTTTTACCCTCCCGGAAGAGAGCTGACAACTCATATAGTCTGATATATGGGCACACACGCACACACATCCCCTTGCTCAATGGGGACAGTAACCACCCGCTTCGTCAGTAATATTTTTCGCAACCTGAGCAAGGTGCGAACCCCCTTCTAACAGGTGCCAGGCGAGAGCGTTACCACTGAGCCAGCCAGCGGTGTGTGAGAGTCGTGGTGTTATGATGGTGTTACGGGAGAATGATCTAGTAGTGAACTGAGAGTGGGTGGGGCATGAGATGGTATGGATGAATGGGTGGGGTATCAGGGTGGTGTGGGTGGGGTATTAGGGTGGTGAGCGGGTGGGTGGTGTGGATGAGGGAGTGGGTGGTGTGGGTGGGATGGGTGGGTGGGAAATGCAGTATGAGGGATGTAAGGTGGGTGATGAGCAGGTGGGTAAGAAAATGAATAAGGAAGAACAATGATGGTGGTTATGGAGGGGGGGGAAAAGAGGGTGGAATGGGTGGGGGGAGAAAGAGGGTGGAGTGTGTGGGGGGGGGCATTACAATCACACCCCCCGCCCTCCCAGCTCATGACCGCGCTGTGCCCTTCACCTATGCCCCCTAATCCACCACACCACACCCCACACCACACCACACCCCTATACCACACACCACGGCACACCACACCTCCACCACACCACATTCCTACCTCACCACAGCACCCTACCCCAAACACATCCAGCACACGCACACACACACACACACACACACACACACACACACACACACACACACACACACACCTAGGTAAAACGTAGGATGCTTTTGGTGTGAGAAGAGGTGGGGCGGGCAGGTGGACCAGTGTAGTGTAGTATAGTATAAGTGTGTAGTAGTGTATTGTAGTGTAGTGTAGTGTGTAGTGTAGTGTAGCGTAGAGCAGAGCAGAGCAGAGTAGTGTAGTCATCACTTCTTTACTACTAATCTGAATGCTACCCCTCAGCTTAACTATATTCTTTTATGTAATTCATCCTTTCACTGTAAAAATATATATATATATATATATATATATATATATATATATATATATATATATATATATATATATATATATATATATATATATATACAGTACACTAACATACATTAATGATGGTTCAACTGCAAAATAAATCGCTAAGGAAAAGGTGTTAAGAGAGTACCGTTAATTGATTAGTATAGGAATCTTGGCACAGCATTTAAGAGGCTTGTTAATCCTTCACCCTCAAACACCGTCCCAGCTGCGATTTATTTTAAGTTCGGGTGGTCTGCCTTCCAATTCCAGACCTCATTATCGCTATCTCTCTCCATCTATTGCTAGACGCCTTAATTCAGTAAGGGGTGGCCACAAACAAATCGCCTCCATGTCGCCCGGTCCCCCGCCATTTCACTGCCTTGATCCCAGCTCACACACCCCTCTCTCATCCCTCCATCTCATCCTTGAACTCCCCTTCCCTCTACCCCCCTCCACCTCACTCTCACTCTCCTCGTTAGTCTCTCCTCCATCCTCTCAACATGGCCAAAGTACCTCAATGTACTTTTCTACTCCCCTCCACCTCACACACATACACTCTCCTCGTTAGTCTCTTCTCCATCCTCTCCACATGGCCAAACCACCTCAATGTATTCCTCACTATCTATCTATCTATTTATTGCCATGACGCCTTAATCCCGTACGGGGTGGCCACAAACAAATCGCCTCCACGTCGCCCTGTCTACTAATATTTCAACGACTTCCCGTTTACCCCGACGATATTACGCAGTTGCTACTTTATATTAGGAAACCGCTACGTATTGTGACCGAGGAAAACTGTACTTAATTATTCAAGGGCCAGAAACATTACAATCACATCACCTGTCCTGATCTTTGTGCGGACTCAGTAACTATAGCACTATCAATTCTTTCCAGGTATATCATCATCATCACCACCACCACCACCACCACCACTATTATCATCATCATCAGCATCACTTTCATCATCGTCACTACCATCACCACCACAACCACTATCATCATCACCATTACCATCACCACCACAAGCACTATCATCATCATCATCATCACCATCACCACCACAACCACTATCACCATCACCACCACAACCACCATCATCATCATCACCACCACCACAACCACCATCATCATCATCATCACCATAACAACCACTATCATCATCATCATCATCATCATCATCACCATCACAACCACTATCATCATCATCATCACCACCACCACAACCACTATCACCACCACCACCTCTACCATCACCACCACAACCACTATCCTCCTCCTCCTCATCATCATCATAACCCTTCTTCCCACCTAAAGATGAAGTGAGGCAGGATCCAGAAAGAACCACAGTAAGAGATAGAATTAAGAACAGCATGCAGAGTAAAATTTGCCATACAATGATCAGACATCAATGAAGCCTCCATGACACAAATACCTGCTGTGGGGGAACTTACCTTTACACACCTGCAATCAGTCCTCTTGCAATTCTTTCCCCGTGCACGTTGCTGGTACGGTACTCAAATTCAACTGACCTGCGGAAAAAAAGGAAAATACCTCGTTAGCTTTTCATTGCTATTCTTTTTTTACTTGTGGGGAAAAAGAAAAACACTGCGTACACGAAAGCTGATGCAGTAAATCTAAACTAGGAAGAATCATTAGGTTTATTTAGAACAGTTCAGGATAGAGTCTACTTAAGAGCTTTTTACAACCAGTCCATCAGCTAAAGTCAGCCAAAGGACCATTTACTACAACTTCCTAATTCATCCAGGCTCAGTCAGGTAACTTCAGAGCTACTCAGTTCAAATTTGGTCTACCGGTGTTTACATTCATACTTGACAGGTGAAATCGAACCTACTACCTTTCACCTTTGTTCAGTGTCAGTTCATCTTAGGTTCACCGCACGTCTTGACCTTCTCGGGGGGTGAGTGAGAGCCAGAACTGACCCCATGCAAATCAGTTCAGGCCTGCTACTGTCGGCTTAGGTTATTTGAGGTCATTTCGTATCACTCCAGGTCAAGCAGATCGATTTAGGTCAATACAAAATAATACAGGTAATGGCCAGGAAAGCATGTATGCAAAATCAGCCCCCGCAGTGCAATGGTTTTCAGAATATATAATTATGACACTACAAGTCTTCCCGGCACTTCCATGTCCCCCCACCAGCAGATTCAACTAATGCAGATCGAATTAGCTTACCCCTATAAACATGTATACCAAAACGCACCCCTACCGCGACGATGGAAGCAGAGGGGAGAATTTGCAGGAGGGGAAAAAAGCAAAAACTACATGCAGTTCCCAGTAAGCGCAGACTAATCCACCAGTAAAAATGAGGCGAGTCTCAGGTTCTAACGCCTTGTGCAAAACCGCATTATTATTGGTTTATTGGATGCTGAAAAAAAAAGTATGGGAAAACGAAAAACTGGTGAAGTGAGAGAAAAACTGGATGGAATGGGATGTGATGATTGCGAGTGGTGGAGTGTAAACCAGGACGAGTACACCCTGTTAAGATGGGCGTTGAACGAAGAGCGCATCGTTGGCACTGGCGTTTGTAAAAATATATCATCTTTGAAAATCTACGTCCTGACGGGGGCAGCAAGAGGAATAAGAGGGCGGAGAAGGATGGAGAGGATGATCCTGAATGGTGGTGGGTGGTGGAGCAGGTGAGTGTTGCAGGTTCAATTGTAAATATGTATGGCAAAGGTTCAAATTATTTTTTTCTTTCAAACAGAACACCAAACACCAGCAGCACCACCACCAACAACAATAAGACTTGCACGTAAGCATACATCACTCATACTCCCATCACCTCACGATGCAGCAATAAACAAAACCAGATATGTAACTATAAAGACACTACATAAACACAGCACTGCCAACCATATTCAGTACAACAAGTATATACTTTTGTACATATTAAACATAGTCTTCACCAGGCTACACTCGTGGTAGGATTATAACAAACTTTCTTAACAAACCTTCCACACAAGGCCACACACATACCAGCTACCTGATGCATACAAAAACATATGATATTCTGACAGGCTTAAACCATAAATAAGTCAACGAATTTATAGTATGCAAACATGGATGAAATTGATCTATAAACCTACGCCTCAAATTTTACTGTCAAATCAAAAAGTCGCCTTACAAGATCCCGCATCGCCAGCAGCAGCCAGCGGGTATGAAGGACGGCACGCAGCAAAGACGTTTAAGAGTTTACGAGAAATTTAGTGTTCAGAGAAGCCGTAAACAGTGAGTACAAACATCAAAAATTATCATAACATCACATCCCACTGGTATAATAGGTAAGGAAAAAAAATAGCACTCACAGAAACAGCCATACTATGCATATATGAACACAACACTATCCATGCCCTTCACTGCTTCATTTAATTAGTTTCCCCTTGCGACGGATTAGAGAGAGAGAGAGAGAGAGAGAGAGAGCAAACCTGGTGATGCACAGTCACCCATAATTCAACCACTTGTCATCCATACCACAACCACCCACCTCCACCCACCGTCAGTATCTTGCCCTCATCATCCATAACCTTGCTTCCTCATACATTAACACCACATAACATCTAAGTACACACTGTTACTTAATCAGCGAACTTCCTTATCATCTATCTCGTATCTCCGTATATCACGTAATGTCTTCAGCATTCCTCAACATTCTCTTTCTGCATTCCACAAACAACATCGCTAGGCTTTTAAATCCTTCATGCTAATTCCTCCTCTAGCTTTCAGTCACATTTACTTGTTGCTGCGCTGCTTGTCACTATTTCTTAAACTAATATACTAAAAGAAAGAGAACATAATTGGACTCAAGCGGTTAACTCTTGGGCCGTGGTGTGTTCCTCTGTGTTGGTGAAGTGCCCGGGCGTAATTCAGTGTAACAGTAATCGATTCTTCGCCAAAACTTACATTATCAGGACAGTTTTTCATCTACGTGTTTTTTTTTTTTTTTTTTTTATGGAAGAAAAAGGAAAACTCTCCCATTATCAGGAATAAAATACAAAACCTGCAGTTCACGTCTGTTTTTACGTACAAGTTAGAAAAATGACACTATATATCACGTGTGCCTTCAGTAACTTATCTTGGAAAGATCATATTACATCTCTTGTAAAACCTGCTTCCAAGAGATTGGGTGTGCTAAGCCGACTCCGCTCTTTCTTTACCCCTGCACAACTGTTGACTCTATACAGAGGTTTTATCCGCCCCTGTGTGGAGTACAACTCTCATGTGTGGGGAGGCTTCCCACATACAGCTCTTCTCAATAGGGTGGAGTCAAAGGCTTTTCGTCTCATTAACTCTCCTCCTCTTACTGACTCCCTTCAACCTCTGTCTCTTCGCCGCACTGTTGCATCTTTATCTCTTTTCTATCGCTACTTTAATGGTCACTGCTCCTCTGAACTGTCTGCTTGCATTCCTCCACCTCTACGACGGGCGCGTAGCACCCGTCTGGCAGCAAACTCTCATCCCTTTTCTGTCCAACTCTCTAATGCAAGAGTTAACCGTTACTCCCAGTCTTTCATTTATGCAACAGGTCAGCTCTGGAACTGTCTCCCTCTGTCTGTATTTCCTGCTGCCTTTGATCTCCAGTCTTTCAAACGCAGTGTGTCCAGGCATCTCAAAATGATCGGATCTTGAATTTGGCTCTCTATTGTATTTTGTTTTTCTCTTGGAGGGAACTGTTACTGCGGGCCATGGCCTTTGGTTCCTTCTTCCTCGCATAAAAAAAAAAAAAAAAAAACATCTGGCACCTCGCTAGTTTTAGCACTATTATTTCATTACCACAACTACTCCATTATGATTATTATTATTATTATTATTATTATTATTATTATTATTATTATTACTTCTACTACTACTACTACTACTACTATTATTATTATTATTATACGCAAGAAACAAAACACCCAAATGCTGTAAGCCTGCAAGTTATTCTATTAAAAAAAAAAAAAAAAATGAAAGAAGGGAGAGCCAAAGTTAAGATCCTTTCACTTCCAGCTGAGGAAATCTTGTTTAATTTAATCTTGCTACCTCCAGACGATTTTATTCAGATTAGAAGAAACCCCCTGACAGTGAAGGGGGTGACGAGGGCTGGTATCTAACCCCTCATTCCCCAAAGCACCTCCTCTGAATAAAATCGCTTGACGTAAAACAGGAGTAAACAAAAAAATCATTATGTTAAGGGTTAATTGGCTATGATGGTAAGTTTTCCGACTCTAAATTTGCCCGTGTAGTTTATAGAGCCATCTCTCTCTCTCTCTCTCTCTCTATCTCTCTGCAAGAAGGAATTAGATGTTCCATGCAATTTAAAGTGTTCTTCTTAGACTAATTGCAACTGTGGCTAACCAATAATAATAATAATAATAATAATAGCTTGCTCTATGGCCATCTTAAATCCTTCAGTATTGTCTTTGTTAATCCTTGACCTTCCGTCTGGTCCGAATTCTTGCCCTTCCGTCTGGTCCGAATTCTTGCCCTTCCGTCTGGTCTTAATTCTTGCCCTTCAGAGTGGTCCTAATTCTTGCCCTTCAGAGTGGTCCTAATTCTTGCCCTTCCGTATGGTCTTAATTCTTGCCCTTCCGTCTGGTCTTAATTCTTGCCCTTCCGTCTGGTCCTAATTCTTGCCCTTCAGTGTGGTCTTAATTCTTGCCCTTCAATATGGTCTCAATTCTTGCCCTTCCGTACAGTCATCATAAATAATATCATCCCTACCACTATCCTGACCATCACCATCATCAGACCATCACTACCACAACCACTATAACCCAACACTGTCGTAACACATATGGTTAATTTTAGTGATGCAGATTCACACTGAAGACGCCATATCACACCATCCTTTGTTTACAAGGAGATCACACATGCCTTATACCTGATCTTAGTGTTACCGTTACCCCCAGTCCTTCATTTATGCAACAGGTCAACTCTGGAACTGTCTCCATGTCTGTATTTCCTGCTAGCTATGATCCCAGTCCTTCATTTATGCAACAGGTCAACTCTGGAGCTGTCTCCCTGTCTGTATTTCCTGCTAGCTATGATCCCAGTCCTTCATTTATGCAACAGGTCAACTCTGGAACTGTCTCCCAGTCTGTATTTCCTGCTAGCTATGATCGCCGGTCTTTCATACGCACTGTGTCCGGGCTTCTCGAAATGATCGGATCTTGAATTTGGCTCTCTCTTGTATTGTTTTTGTTTTTTTCTCAGACGGAACAGTTTGCGGGCTCCTGGCCTTTGGTTCCTTCTTCCTACATAAAAAAAAAAAAAAAAAAAAAAAAAAACGGCCTTGCAGACGTACATTCATAATTCAGGAACGATACACCAGATATTCACCAGTCAAGAAACCATTTACAACGCTGGGTGTTAACCATATAACCAAACCATACGTGCTCCCTACGTGTCAACAAGTGGGTTGGTGGAGGGTTAGTGCCCCTCCCCGTAAAACAAATAACTCAGAGTCGAATGGCCACCCCTTACAGGATTATGGCGTCTGGCAATAGATGGATAGATAGATAGGTGTAGTTTCCATCACTTTAGCCTTGGTGACGACTGCATCAGTAGTTTGGACGTGATAGATAAACAGGTACATGCAAAAAATGTGCAATAAGTGGCTCCATTAAAATCCATCTTCACCAAAAAACAAGTATACAAACAAAGGAGACAAGTGGTATACATAGACATCTGTGCCTGGGTGCGCGGGGATTCAGGCCGAAAAAGGAAGCAACCTATGTTCAATCGTTCGTTGTTTGGTCTGCATCGATTTTGTTTGCAATTGGTCCTTACTAGACACCTGTGCATCATCATAAAATAATGTTACAGTTGTTTGGCTGTGACTGATGTTGCACGCACGCACACAGGCACAAAGACACACATTCCTCTGGACCTGAAGAAGGAATATTGGTATGGCGAGTCGATGGTAAGAATGAAGTAGCGCCACGTCCCACCGCCAGAGGGCCGGGCAAGGCAGGGCAGTGTAGGAACAGGGACTTTAAAATAATCGAGTTGATATCGCCACTGCACGTACACTGGAGGCTATTCCTACGCTGCCCGACTCTGGTATTCAACATATACATAAAAAACACCGCAGGAGCCTCGTTGTTGTCGCCACCGTGGGAGGAATGTCACGAGGCTGAGCTGCGACCTTGGCGGACAGGCAGGTAAGCACGCGGACAGGTGGTATGGGTCAGCCTGCTCCCCTCCTGCCTCTCCTCACCTCCCTCCCTCACTCCTTCCTCACCTCCCTTCCTTCCATCCCTCCCTCCTGCCCCTCCACCCCCTGTTGCTGCCTCTCCTCCTCCTCCTCCTCCTCCTCCTCTCCTGTCTCTCACTCCCTCCCGTCACCCTCCAATCCTGCGTTGCCATACCTCCCTCCCCTTCTTCCTGCCTCACTTCACCTCCTTCCCACTCTCTTGCCTCTCCTCACCTCTCGCATCACCTCGCTCCCCTCTTGCCTCACCTACCCTCTGCCTCACCTCATCTCCCCTCCCTCCCCGTATGTCTCACCACCTACCCTCCATCACCTAACCTCCCTTCCTACCATCTGCCTCGCTTCATCCTCCCTCCCTCCCCTCACTCCTACCTCACTTCACCACCTTCTTTTCCTGCCTCACCACCTCTATTATTCTTCCCCTTACCTCCAGCTCCTCTGCTCCTCTACTCTCCTTCCCTCCACCTCCACCTCCGCCTCCTGTCACACATCCCTCGTTGCTGCCTCTCGTCTCCTACCTTCCCCCTTCTCGCTCTCACCCCCCCTTCCACTGTGCTCAAGACTCGCTTACCACAAACCGATCAACCCGTGCGGCCATCAGCAACTTCCATTACCTTCACATAAACACCAAACTACACGCTGAACACCTTAGAGAGTATCGATTAATTACACAAATATCTTCACACACACACACACACACACACACACACACACACACACACACACACACACACACACACACACACACAAATGATGAAAACTTTTATGTTGTAACACCGCTCGCTGGTACAGTGGTAACGTCCTCGCTTGCCATCTGGTAGACGGGAGTTCGCGCCTCGCTCAGGTTGCGAAAAGTTTCACTGACGAAGTGGGTGGTTACTGTCCCCCTTGAGCAAGGTGACGGGTGTGTGGGTGTGAAGGTCACAGCCTTGCCCTTAGATCGGACTATATGAGCTCTCAGCTCCCTTCCGGGAGGGTAAAATGCTGACGATCACGACCATCAAGTGATCCTGACCGACCCGGTGAATTACACACACACACACACACACACACCACTTCATTACCAAGCCTCACAAATGTGGACACTAAGCAAAATCCTTAGCTACCTATTTTATGTCCTTACTACTCTTACACATCTAACTTCAACGAGGAAAACTGTGGAAATAATGTAACAAGAGAGTGTTTACCCGGGTACCTAATCCACACTAACCAACAACCACTCACTATGAATACAACCTGCATAGACTGAGATTTACGGCCGTGCAAAGCTTAATTCGCGATGGGGGAGGCAGGCCCAAAATTTCTGACAATAACCTGAAAACCACGAGACGAAAGAACACGTATGATTTCTCTATACTGCCCTGGACTCCATACCGTAGTGTGGAGGCAGACTGATCACTTCTAATAATTACTGATTATTCGTAAATGGCTGTCAAAGAATTACCTGATTTATCTTCCCTTCACGATATATGTTTTCAGCATATGGTCGTTAAAGTAAAATGAATAATAAGGACAGAATTATTCAGTTTAACTCCACGTATCATGTGTATAGGTCTACGGACACTTCATACTGCAAGTAGAACGAGAATATCATAGTTATACTCTAGAATACCAACAAAAATGACGCCGTATATCAATTCATCTGCCAAGACACTCGCTGACCTCATTTAAAACTGATTAATCTACACCTTCACGCGACCTGCTGTGAGTAGGTGAGACGAGGAAGAGACAGGCGGAAGACAGGCATGTAAGGTGAGCACAACGAACAAGTAGGTAGTAAGCCTAACATGCGAGCGGGCTGCGGTGTTGAGCTGAAGGTAGACTGACAATAAGTGTATGTGAGCCCCCTTCTCACAGTGTAGACTCAACCCCCTCCTCTCCCCGGTACCAGTACTGCACCAGCGCCTGACGGTCGCCCAGTGCCTACCCTCCTAAAATGGCGCCTGCCTTTAGGGGTAACGTATAAATCATGGCCTTTGGTTCCTTCTTCCTCGCATAAAAAAAAAAAAAAAAAAAAAAAAAAAAAAAAACAAGTTCTCGGTGTCTTAGTGCACCACGCAAAAACAACACTGGTAATTTTATCAGCTGATTATACGCCAGCTGGCCTCAACAGTTGCGAGTAACATGATGTATTGCGCAAAATGGGGAGGCGGGAACCATTCAATCATGCACTAGGACGTCAAACACTCGCTAAACACCAATGATTCTGCTGTTATGCATTTACAGGACGTGGTTTCCTGACGCGTTCCTGTTTCATGACCCTACCCACACCACCAAAACAGCGAGGAACTAACTGACGACGATGACTAGTAAACTGGTACTGTACTGAGCTGGCACGCATAAAACTAACGAGGTCTCCCATGGCATTTAGACTCGATTATTAGCCACTGGATCTCCTTCTCTAACACAACTAAAGGCAACCTAATTTTTTCTGTGCTTCGCTGTGTCCAGGCAAGTCAAAAGCCAATCAGATGACAATTTTATTCAGCTTGGGAATAATCTATTGTGCTGAGTTAATGAAGACTTTATCCAACCCCAGACGTCACAAAGGTGTCCACTGCAGAACGGTCCTTTTCCACGGAGGGAGAGTGACAACCAGAATTACCCCTTCATCACGCTGGCAAAGTACGAATCGAGAAGAGATGCCTGTATCGAGAGCTGGGTATGTGAAGTGTTGTACTGTCGTGTGTGTGTGTGTGTGTGTGTGTGTGTGTGTGTGTGTGTGTGTGTGTGTGTGTGTGTGTGTGTGTGTGTGTGTGTGTGTGTTAAACCTTGCCTTCCTCTTCATCTGTTTTAACATTCCAGGAGCCAGCATACATCTAGCGGTGGCTCAGTGGTGAGGTTACCTCCTGCCGCTCCCGCTGCCCTCAAAACCTCCAAAGTACAGGCCAGACTGGGTGGGAGGGAGTAAGGCAAGAGGCGGACTACATTACGTGCCTCTCTCTTACCCTCTCTCCACAAACTTACTCTTCACCCCACCTCACTATTTCACCACACTCTTCATCCCACCACACCAGCTCACCACACTCTTTACCTCACCACACTCTCCACCCCACCACACAATCTCACCACACTACTTCCTTCACCCACAATCTCACCACACTCATTACCTCACCACACACTCACCACTCTCTCTAGCTACACAATCGCACCACACGCTCCACCCCACCACACAATCTCACCACACTCATTACCTCACCACACACACTCACCACACGCTCCACCCCATCACACAATCTCACCACACTCATTACCCTACCACACAATATCACCACACTCTCCACCACACCACACAATATCACCACACTCTCTACCTCACCACACACTATCTTCACGACCACCACCACCACACCTTATACACCCTGCCTAAACCCCCTTCAGTCAGGTTTGGCATTATTATATTTAACTTTCTTACATCCTGACGCTTTTCCTCAGCTTAAAGACTTTAGGCAGAGGGATTTATTTAACCCCTTAAGTGTTATGTCTATCTTAAGGTTATCTTAAGGTGAATAAAATCGTCTGGAGAAAAGAAGAAAGCAAAATAGGACACTGGATTGAATCAGTAACATGTAAAAGCAGACATCCAAGCCACAAACTTAAAGACATTTTTTTTTTTTAACCTGCCAAAGACGAGCCTACTACTTAACGTCAAATAATGTACTGAAAGAAGTGAGATGTATGAGAGGGAAAAACAAAGGGGAGAAGTGAAGTGAGGTATTGAAAGGTGAGAAAAAAATATATAACGTGAGAGGAGGATGGTGATAAAAAAAGGTGAGAAGTGAGGAAGGTGTGGATGAGAATAACAAAAAATAGGTACGAAGACAAGGGTAAAAAAATAAAAAGGAAAAAACTAAGGTGAGAGGCGTGAGAGGTATGGGTGTGTGGGGGGTGGTGGGTGAGGTAGGGTGGGGTGGGGTGGTGGGTGGGGTGGGGCGGGGGAAGCTAGGTCGGTGGAGCATACAATCTCAGCCACTCCAGGTCACACAACCAGGATCCACTGCGACCTCTCCCTCTCCACCACACCCTGTCGCACCATCCACCACACCACACTGCATCATTCACTAAACCACCACCACCACACCACCACACTATCCATGCGTACATCAACACTAACCTAATCTAAGCAAGGAACTTACCTAAATTAACCCAGATCCACCTCAGGTTAGCTCATTTATCTGCAAAAGCCAGCCCCCCCCTCTCTCTCTTACACACACACACACACACACACACACACACACACACACACACACACAATCCTGCACTCAATAATAATAATATTTCTGCTCTTCTTGCACGCCTGTTTTTTTCTTGCTTACGTCATTTTACCCGGAGAAGTTGGGTGATAGTTTTTTTGTGTTTTTTACGGTGTGTGTGTGTGTGTGTGTGTGTGTGTGTGTGTGTGTGTGTGTGTGTGTGTGTGTGTGTGTGTGTGTGTGTGTGTGTGTGTGTGTGTGTGTGTGTGTGTGTGTGTGTGTGTGTGTGTGTGTGTGTGTGTGTGTGTGTGTGTGTGTGTGTGTGTGTGTGTGTGTTACCCGTACGTTTGGAGTGAAAGGCCATTTAACCCCCAACCTCTTCTATTTTACCCTCCCACCTTCCTAACCATGCTGAATAAAATCGTCTGGTGGCAGCTGAGGGGAGAATAAGGAGAGGAAGACCGGGAACGATGTGGGAAATGAAGGAGTGCATGATGGGAGGAGCCTTGGAGTGGTGGGAGTCGTGGCAGACAGACTTTGAGGAGGAGTGTCTGTCGAAGCCTCCCTGGAAGAACTCTGGGATTAGGCATGGGGTATGAGATGAGTGTTAGTACCCTGTAGATTTCGTCATTGTTCGCTAGTTTCATTTTGCTATTGAACCTTTTTGGACTGAATGGGTTAAGGAAAAATCTCCCTTAGGTACCTGACTCTAAGGATTATTTTTCTACTTCACTGTCTACTGCCACAAGACTTATTTTTGCTCCCTATCTATCGATCCTTCCTTCTCTGCTTTCCCTTCTTTCTCTGCTTTCCCTTCCTTCTCTGCTTTCCCTTCCTTTCGTCATCGTTCTTCCCCTTACAGCCTCCCTCTGATCTCTCTTCCATCTTTCCTCCCTTCCCTCCTTTCCCATTTTTCGTTCCCTCTCTGTAATCTCTCCTCTCCATTCTGTAATCTCGTCTTCTGATTTTGTAACCTTTGTAATCTGTAACCTCCACTTCCCAAACTCTTTTTTCCTCCATATAATCACGTTTCCCACCCTTACTCTTCCCTTCCTCTCATTTTCCCTTCTCATCCCACTCTTCCTGCCTCTGCTCTTCTCCATGCCGTCCTCAGCATCCCATCTCTCTGCTGAGTCGGGTGTCTACAAGAGGATGGCTGCTGTTGTTCTGTCTGCTTTCCTCCTTGCCCTACTCAGCATCCTTCCCTCCCCTCTGCTGAGTCACTTATCTGAGGGTGTCGTGCCGTGTCGCTTCCTCTCTATCAGCTGTTTCCCATCGTCACTTCCTCTTCACCTCTTTTTCACCTTCCTCTGACCTACTTATAGCCCTCCTCTGCCTTCCCTTCCTCATTATTCTGATCGTCAACATGAAGGTGATTTCGTCTTTTCGTATCTCATTTTCCGCGACTCACAATAGCAAAGTCACATAATACCACGGCTCCCCTCCCTTTCTAAACAGCATTTCGTGTCTGTTATATTCAAAAACGTCATTCTCTCGTTACAGCTCAGCATTCAATTTAAAATCTAGTTACAATGGATAAGTGTCATCGAAAGCTCAGTAAAATCATGCATACCGTTCACTAGTTATTAAATGTACTCTCACTGCATACTTTTTTTTTTTTTTTTTTTTTTAATGAAGGCAATTCTTGGACATCTTATAGAGTATTTAGGCTCCATTTTATTAACTAGATTTGATAAGCAGAGACGACGACTCACAAAAACTATTCATATTTTCTCAGCAAGACAGTTCTCGTCTCCCAGTCTGAGTTTTGTTTATTGCAGCGGGAGCTTGACTTACCTGCCTTCTCTCTCTCTCATGGACGAGGAGTAAGACTGGCCACGCATTACGGTACACAACTGCGTCCTCGTTACCCACACTTGCACACACACAAAGACGCGCTAGACAAAGATCAAAAGCAGAAAAAAAAACACACACACACACATTTGGATTGTTTTTCGTATCCGATTTGCCTCTTTAGAAAGCAAATATCGGTGTCGGCTCGGTATGGGCAAAAACGTCGAAACCAGCAATCTGTTCACTTAAGCGGTCTAAACACATCACGACGCCAAGCATACTGGATCGAAACCCATCTAGTGACTGATAGGTTCTCAATCACGCAACGCCACAAAGGGAAGAGGCTGTTCAACCACCCTTCCATGTCCTACACTTCTCTACTTCACCCTTACGATCCATTACGTCGAAAAGGGTAGTAATTAATGCACTAGTTCCCACTTTTATTTTCTTCCTACTATCCTTCAACCTTCCTTCGTACTTTTACTTCCTATTTATGTTCATTTATTTCACATTTTTTCGTCCCTAACTCCTTTTTAATACTTTCCATATACTTTTTTTTCTTCCAACTACATATTTCCTTCTCCATCTTGCTCTCCTTGCCTTTCATCCCTTCCCCCCCCGTTTTTTTTTTTTTCAGCCTTCCTTTTTTCCCCTCCCCTCATTACGAGAATGTTTTGCTTATTAACTCCCTCTTCCTTCCTCCCTCGCACATCTTTCCTCCTCCTGCCGCTTCCCTCCCTCTCCCTCTCGTCATTATATCTCCTACTTTTTTCCCTTCTTCTCCACTAGCTCCTCCTCTTCTCCAGCCATCGTTGTTGCTGCTTTCCCTTCCCTTCCCTTCCTTTTCCTTCCCTTCCCTTTCCCTTCCTTCACTCCCTTTCCCTTCCCTTCCCACCCCGTCCTCGCATCCACTATCCTTTATTCTCTTCTCCCTTCCTCCTATTCATTTGTACAGCCTCCTATTCACCTCTCTTACTCCTGCAGACGTGATTGACTGCTCATGTCCCGAATCCTGTGCATGTTAAGTCACCTCTTCACCTCGTTACCTCTTCACCATGAACTCTCTCCCGCCTTCCCTCCGTCACACACTCGTGCCTTCCCTTCTCCTCTCCCTCCGTCACACATTCATGCCTTCTCCTTCCCTCCCTCTTACCTTCCCTCCTTCCCTCTGTTATACACTTCCTGCCTTCCCTGCTTCCCTCCCTCCCTCCCTCTTCCCACCGTCCTCTCTCCTCCTTTCCTTCCTTCCTTTCCCAACCTACCTCCCTCCTGAACTTCTTCCTTTTCCTACCTCTCTGCCTCCCTCCTCTCTTTTCTTCCTTCTGCTTTCCCTCCCTCCTTCCCTGTCCCCTTTCCCCCCAGCTTTCCCTCTCCCCCCCTTTACCTGCATCCTTTCTTCAGTACCTGTCTTCCTGCCTCCTTGCTCACCTGCCTTACTTCCGCTCATCATCATCTCGTCTTCCTGCCACATCTCCACCTGTGATCTAAGCTTTTTACATTTCTCTCTCTCTCTCTCTTTTGCCCTCCAAACCTCTCACATATTTCCCCTTCCTCTCTCCTAACACTTTCTCGCCTCTCTCTCTCAGTCTGTGTCTGTCTGTCTGTCTGTCTCTATCTCTATCTGTCTTGCTTTCGCCTTCCAAACCTGTCTAGTATCTCCCCTTCCTCTCTCTCCCTCTCTCTCTCTTGCTTTCGCCTTCCAATCCTGTCTCGCATCTCCCCTTCCTCACTCTCTCTCTCTCTCTCCTTTTTCCGTCCTCTCTCTATTCTCAACTGGTTCCCCTCTCTCTTCCTTCCCCTTTCCTCCGACCCTCCTTCCCTACCTCGAGGCTTTCTCCCTCTCCCCTCTATGTCCTTACTCAAACTTTTCTTATACCTTTCTCCTCTCCCTCCTTCCCATCTCCCTTCGTTCCAGCACCAATGAACAATGAACGAAGAACGCTGGATACAATTTCATACTGGCAGCGTGAACAAGAGTACAAAATCGAAGTTATATGATTAATTTTTCTATCAATGTAACTGATCTTAAATTTGTTTATGCAAGGTGAAGGTAGGTTACTAGTCTATATCTGACCTATTCTTACTGGAGAGAGAGAGAGAGAGAGAGAGAGAGAGAGAGAGAGAGAGAGAGAGAGAGAGAGAGAGAGAGAGAGAGAGAGAGAGAGATTGATTCAGAATAACATGACAGGTGATGGCCAGGTAATATATAATTAAAACAAACCCACAGGTGAGGAGGGTAAGGGCAGGTGAGAGGGAGGGTAAGGGCAGGTGAGAGGGAGGGTAAGGCAGGTGAGGGAGAGTAAGGGGGGGTAAGATCGGAAGGTACATAGGAGAGGCACCATAAAGAGAGCTGAGGGGGTTGAGATGGAGTGAAGGGGGTTGTTGTGGGGTGAGGGGGGGTTGAAGTGGGGTTTGGAAGGGGTTCAGGAAGATGGTAGGGGGGGTTGAGGAGGGGGGATGATGTGGGGTGAGGAGTGGATGACGAAGTGGGGTTTAGGATCAAGGAAGCTCGAGATCTGAGGTGATGCCAAGATAGAGGGGTTGAGAAGGGAGGGGTTGAGAAAGATGGGGATGAATGGGGATGGAGGTTGAGGAGGAGGTTGAAGAGGGTTGAGATTGAGCATGATTAGAGTTGAGGAGGGGGGGGGGCCACGAAGCGCTGGGGTGGAGGGGTGAGGGGGAGAGAGGTGAGAGGTAGGTAAGTGAGAGAGAGAGAGAGAGAGAGAGAGTGGGTCGGTGGGTGGTAGGTAGGTGGGCAGACGAGTGAAAGTGGAAGCGGTCAGCCTCTCCACACACACACACACACACACACACACTCAGATATACATACATACACGCACACAAGCTACACACAACCTTACTCATACCTACACAAACGGCTAGGGCACTCACAAACACATACACATTCTTACACATGCCGTTACATACATATGGTCATTCTTACAAAGGCAATTACACATCCTCACACAAATACAGCTACACACACACACACACACACACACACACACACACTCCCATCATAATACGCACACGCATGAATTAAACAGGCTCTTACGTTCACCTTACCACACCACTTTCACACACACGAGACACCCATACCTGAGAAAAAACGTATAAAAAACACACGAACAAAACACGCACACGAATAAATAGCCACGAGAGCAAACAGGAATGAAAAAACACGTAAGAAAACACACGAAACACGAAATCACAATAGCAAGAACTAACACCAGACCACGAAATATAACACCACAACACACCACCACAATAAAGGCAAAGGAAAATCACCACGTCGGTAAAACACACTGCATACACAACTGAAGGAAAAAAACACACCTAGCTACTGGAACACAAGGAACACACTATACCTGAAACTGTGCACATACAACACCACTACTACACAAAACACACACACACACACACACACACACACAAGTAGCCTCTCGTCTGACCAGTATAGCACAAGAAGGCACTCAACTCCAGTTTTTGAGTGCACCAGTACCTACTGTGTGTGTGTGTGTGTGTGTGTGTGTGTGTGTGTGTGTGTGTGTGTGTGTGTGTGTGTGTGTGTGTGTGTGTGTGTGTGTGTGTGTGTGTGTGTGTGTGTGTGTGTGTGTGTGTGTGTGTGTGTGTGTGTGTGTGTGTGTGTGTGTGTGTGGCTCCAAAAGTGAAAGTTGTCCTACTGATTGTGTGTGTTCCTTACCACAGCTTCCCCCCCCCTTCCCTCACCCCCACCTACTCCTCCCCCACTCCCACCCACCCACCACCCAACCCCTCCATCTTCTACTATCCCAAGCACTGTAATTACAACCACAATCACTACCTACCTACTATGGCTATCACTACAGAACTACTTTCCCCTCTACACACTACTACAATCACTTATCAACTTCTCTCTCTCTCTGATCTTTTCACTCACCACACCACAACCACACACTAGAATTACATCCACCTAGACCACATTCTCTCTCTCTCTCTCTCATCCCCTTCACCGCTGACCAAAAATGCGCAACTCACTCGAATATCCCGCCATTTTTAGCGCTTATTGGAGATCGCGCAAGACAACTCACCACCAAAACATTCTCCATTCTTCTAACCCTTCTCTTATCTCCACATTAGCATTTTAACAGAATATCGCCAACACTTTCATTTACTTTTTCCTAAGTGTTTTCCTTTCAGTGGTAGGTGGTGGCGACCATCATCCACTCACTTGATGTAGTGCCGCCTTCTTCTTCCTTAGCCTTTATCATTCTTTTTCTGTGCCGCCCTCCTCTCTTCCTATTTCTCCCATCTTTCCTGTCACTACTTAATGCTTTTCTTTCCGTTACAGGTGGCTTTACATTGATTGACAAGCCTAATGGTTTCCTGGAAGCCAAGAAACCATTTACAACGCTGGGTGGTTACCATATAACCAAACCATACGTGCTCCCTACGTGTCAAGTGGGTTGGTGGAAGGTTAGTGCCCCTCCCTGTAAAACAAATAACTCAGAGTCAAATGGCCACCCCGTACGGGATTATGGCGTCTGGCAACAGATAGATAGATAGATAGTTTTCCTTTCATTATCATTCAGTCAGGTCTCCGTTGCCTAATATGACTTCAAGACTGCACCTCCTTACTCTGGATTTCTCTACTCGTCCCCATTATTCATTCTGGTTCTTACACGTTACTACTCTCCTGCATGTTCCTGATGTGATGTATTTCGATATTAACCCCTTCAGGAACATACCGGCTTCTGTATTTCATTTCTGTTACCACCATACGTATATTTTCAGCTCAAAGAAGACTTGCGGAATTGTAGATGGGAGATTACAGACTCCATTACGCTCTTCACGACAAGATATTACCCTCTGACGGAACTGTATCGTCTGCTGGTGTTAAAATCGAAAAGATCTAATCGAATGAATTTAGTGACACACACACACACACACACACACACACACACACACACACACACACACACACAAATGCAAAATATGTAAACAAACGCTAAATCGGACACAATCCTTTACCAACAACATTACAGCCCAATCAATCGTCACACTTCTATCCATCTATTACCACTTCACCTTCTATCAATCTTTATCTATCAACACCTCACTTCAATCTCCACACGTCACCGCCACTTTCACCATTTTTTTACCCTTCTTTTTTCTCCTGCATTAACATTTTATCAGGTCCTTTTAACTCGATGCCACAGACTTGAAGAAATCCTTTTTTACGTGACGTTAATTTGACAGCTTCGATTTCATGTGCTTGTATTTAATGCTTTTACTGATAATGTCACTCTCTGCTGTTTTATTCAGGCCTTCATCACACTCTTTCTTCAACTATATTACAGCCAAAAGGGTCAAAAATAGTCTCAACTCTTTCTACACACACACACACACACACACACACACACACACACACACACAGGTAGACAGATAGATAGATAGGTCACACACACACACACACACACACACACAGATAGAGAGATAGGTAGACAGACAGATAGATAGGTCACACACACACACACACACACACACACACACACACACAAATAGGTAGACAGATAGATAGATAGGTCACACACACACACACACACACACACACACACACACAAACACACACACACACACGCTCACCTTCTCGGGAACTCTGCGGACACCCTCACACCTCTTCCACGACAAGTCCCTTCTTCCTATATCACCATACAACAATAATCCCAGCACAAAAATTTAACCTGCAGACAGTAAAATACAATTACTATGCAGTGTAGGGCGCCCCGGGAGGAAAGGATATATATTTAGGAAGACACAGATCAGCGAATCCCAAGTAAAATATACTCTATCAACAAGGGCCCTTCCTGGCGAATTATAAGACTATTTTTAGCCCACTAGGTCATCAGTAATTCTAGCTTCGTACGGTTGAGATTTGGACTCAGGTTGATAGAGATTGTTTTGAAGAATTCGTTTATCTTTCGTTGCCCAAGTTATTGCCCTTTCCTCCCGAGACACTCTGTAGCCTAAGTCGGTATGATGGTGATGCTTGCGATCCTTCTAAACCGACTAGAATACGAGCCACAGCTTCTTGTCTTACTCTCTGCACTTCACACACATATTTCTTGTTCAGAGTGCAGAATTATTTACATTTGGTGTGTGTGTGTGTGTGTGTGTGTGTGTGTGTGTGTGTGTGTGTGTGTGTGTGAGAGAGAGAGAGAGAGAGAGAGAGAGACAAAACTTAGAATTAATGCTATCGACGACACAAAACTCCTTAAGACAGACAATCGAAATCTACTAAGCCTCACTCTTCCCATCAATGTTCTAGCCAGGTCCCCATTTTTACCCCTGAGTGGCCACCGACAAGAGGGAAGCAAGGAAGGAGGCTAGGAGGATGCAAAACCAATCAGATCCCGTTGCATGCTGGTTTGACATTCAGGGGAGCGTACTGGCACTCGCACTTCACCCAGTTCCACACACCAGCATAAACGCATCTCTTGGGGGTTAAAACAGAGGAAAAACGGAGATGAATTCCTGATACTGCAAGAACTCTATCTATAAAACACCTCCTAAACATCCCCCCGTTTTTACACCCAAGGGCAAAACAGAAGCAAGTTACTTTAGTCATCTTTTCAATGTTTACTTTGGGTTACTTCAGTTTCCTAGCTTGACAGACTCAGTGTTTAAATATCCCCCGTCTTGTTCCTTCCTTCATAAACTTGTTTGAGATTAAATACTTGTTGTTCAGGGTTGTACAGAATGCTTAGATTTCTAGTTCATGACGGTACGGCCAGACTTCGCACGGTACAGCCAGACTACGGAGGGCTTGAGGTGGTTTGTGAGCGTGAGTACAAAGGGTGGGTGAATACAAAGGGTGAGCCAGTACCAACACTGCACCCTGCACCCCGCCATCACATCACCCTGCACACCTACAATTACCAAACCCTGCAGTCACTGAGCTATGATTTACGGACACACTGCACCCTCACATTGCATCTCTCCTTCGCTACCCAAGATTTGGCTTTGGTAGGAAGGGTACGAGGGACGGGAAGATTTTGTACTGTCCCTTTCTCCCTCTCCCTCTCCCTCGGTCTCTCCCTTCTCTGCATAATACTGTGTTTCAGCAGGAAGAATACATAAGGAGTACAGTTTCTTCCATCACCTCCTCTTCTTAGCAGCTTCCTTGTGCACAGAGCTCCGTTCCAAGGCATCGGTTGTGTGAGTAAGGGCAGGTGTGTGCTGACTGATCGATTCCCTTTGTTTACCCATTCAACAAGCAGATAGACAGAGACAGACAGCTCAGAAAGACAGACAGAGGCAGAAACAGACAGACACCCCAGACAAAAACAGACAGAAATGGACATCCCACACAGACATAAAGACACCCCAGACACAGACAAACAGACATCCCAGACAAAGCATCCTACACACAGAGTCGTACACAAACACACTCCAGACACTGACAAAGAAAGCACACACACACACACACACACACACACACACACACACAAACAAAAGGAAACCCGAAAAGTGAAAACCAAAGCAATGACGGTGAGAACAGAAACCTAAATAGAACGAACGGGAACTAAGCAAGAAGGAAGAGGAAGAGGGTCGGCTGAGGAGAAAGGGATAGTGAAGGGAAGCAAAGAGAAAGTAAAGGCATAATCAAAGACACAAACCACAAATCATATGCGCTGTGGTAAAAAAAAAAAAAAAAAAAGTATAAGAGAAGAGGCGAGAGGAGACAAGACGAGACGAGAAGGAACAGTGGTCATGTGTGAGTTTACTGAGAAGGAAGAGAAAGAGAAGAGAGAAAGGGGAACACAGACGAGGCAAAGCAATGCTGGACACAGAGACTGAGAGGATCAAAGGTGTCGAGAGAGGCAAGAGGAGATGCGAGAAAAGATGCTGTGAGGGAGGGAGAAGACGGAAGACGGCAGGAAAAGACGAAGGGGCGGGAGGAAGCGATGGAGGGAGAAGGAAAAGATGGAGAGACGGTAGGAAACGACGGAGGGAGGTGAGGAACAGATGGAGAGAGACAGGCAGATGGAGAGAAAGGGAAGGGAAGATGCAGAGACGAAGAAAACGGGTTGACTGAGGCTTAGACCTTCTCAGTAAAATAATGTGTTAATTTGATTCCAGTTAACTTTATGATGATTTTAAAGATTTTAGGGAAAGGCGCTGTTCTGTAGGGAAGAATTAGATGAGGTTTTGCTGTTAATTTTGTCAGAGAGAGAGAGAGAGAGAGAGAGATGGGCCGGGGAGGGGATAGGGGTGAAAAGACAGTTGCGGGGATAGGAGAGAGGTCTGGGAGGCAGTAATGTGGGGAAGGGGGAGGAGACGAAGTGGGGGAAGGAGTGGGGTGAGGGGGAATGGAGTAACTGCGATGGGAGGATGAGGGGGGTGGGAGTAAGGGAGATGTAGGGGTGAGGGTGGTGGTAGGGGTGCAGGAGTGTGTGGAGGGGGTGAGGGTGGTGGTAGGGGTGCAGGAGTGTGTGGAGGGGGTGTGGGGAGGTGAGCGGGCCAGGCAGGAGTCGTTAAAAGGCCAGCTAAAGATCAAAGATGCACGGTAGGCAACGGTAATTTCACCCCTAAGCAACTCTCACACAGTCTACCAGTACACACTAAGCTCACCCTCTTTTGTACTACACTTTCCGTACGAACATAAGTACATAAGCACAAATTTCTATGTTGTATTTCGCCATTACTTTGTACACACTTTGTATTCATTTTCTGTTTATTTTGTGTTCACATGTTACTAGTTCTAAGCATCTTGTACTTATTTTGTACACTTTGAACTTACTTTGTACTCATATCCATTACTTATATAATTTTGTACTGTCTTTTGTAGTTACTCTTTAGTGTTTAGTTAGTACTCTCTGTAATGGTACTTTATTCAGAAGTTATCCTGTACTGAAGCACACTAATTTGTACTCTTCTGTCCTGACATTTTCGTGTTCAAAAATATTTCGTACTGTTTCATCGGTGTAACAGACTTTTGGCACACTTACTCTGGGTGGAGATTGACCAGCTTTTATTTATTAATTTTTTTTTACCAATGTGGCAGGAATCTGAGGACGAACGCAAAATTTCCTTGTCTTATGTAGCAATGTATATGGTGAGTACATTTATCTATCTATCTATCTATCTATCTACCTATATCGTAAACTATACATACGATGGATACATAGTCTACATTTATGTCCATACACTGTAAAAAGTGGTAAAAAATGAATGAGAGTTTACAAGTACAATACCAAGAAAAAGAGGTGTGCGTGAGTGTACAGTTCAGTGGTGTGGTGCTGGTGAGAGTTGACGAAGGTGTTAATCCAAAGGAGGGCACCGCCAGCACGCACCGGGTCTCACCATGGCACTAACACCAAAGACAGTGCCAACCCTTCCCCTCCTTCACTCAACCCCCACACTTCCCCCTACCCCGCCCTTCACTGCATCCCCATACCTCCACTCCCAATTGTAGAACCACAGTCTTTTCTTCCCTCATGCCTTATCTAGTCACTGTTTTGCTTAGCACTTCTTTCCTACATAAAGCCTGTATAAGTATCCACCCTTACGACTCAATCAAGTAGGCTTATTACTGCAACAAGAATATACCAAGACGTAGGGAAACTTGTGGTCAATATCATAATTAAGGAAAAGCAGGAAGCTGGAAGGGGTACGTACTTTACCTGATGTCTAGCCTAAAAAGTATTTCGCCACTAGTTTATGAAAAAGAAAATTATACATTACGCTACTGTATACTAAATTTAGGTACTAGATCGAACGCATACCCCCGCCACGCTGAACAATACATACATTTTTCTTTTCTCGAAGTTCTGTGTCTTTGTGTTCCGTGAAGCTATCTCCAAATATACAACTATCTCTGCGGGTCACCAGAAACATCCACACAACTTCTCCTCGTGATCCTCCAATAATTTCCCCCATAATCCAGTGGACAAACAGACAAGGACCTACGGGGAGAAAGAGGCCCACATTTGATGGTGAGGGTACCGCTGACTCATGAGGTACTGACAGCGATAAAAATACCTTCCCGAAGTTTGACGCTGTGACTGTTCCATAGCGGAAAAATCGACGCATCTGGAATACACATTAGTATGGGTAGGATTTTCATTTTACTTCGCCAGCTGTAAAATTTCTTCAGACGATGGTGGGAAAATAATTGTTTGTACTTCTAAAATTCCTTCAACCTGCTGCCATATAACCATTTGGGAAAAAAATGACTAGCTTCTTCTCACGCACGAAATGTTGTCGATTCATTTTCCGATACGACCGACGGCAGCAGACAAGGGAAAACACACAGGCATTATCTGTTTCCCGTTATAAGCAGAGTTTGTGGTGTTTGCAGACAGATCAAAGTGGCTTCAGGCTCGAAAAAGTATTACTGATATCGACAGGCTTCGTATATATGAAGGGTAGGTTTAGTTCAAGCGTCCATGATACACACACACACACACACACACACACACACACACACACACACACACACACACACAAAACATCTTTAAAAATATCAGCAACGCCAGGGTACACATTCGGTGAAAGTGAAAGTACTAAACTGAGCCCACTGGTGTGTGTGTGTGTGTGTGTGTGTGTAATAAATCCACAGGCGACTGGGTGGCTCGGTCGCTTTGGTACTGGCTTTATGTGCGGTATCAAGCCCCACTGAGTCCTATTAAGTTTACAGACTGGACGCTCACAAAGCAACGCCAGTCCTTAACAATCAAGTAACTATATCACTGTCCACACTATCTTCTATTTCACCACCAGTGCCTTGTATCTCTCCTACCAACCTCCTGATCCCCCCTTGTAAATACTAAGCAGTGAGGGTGAAAGGCGGGGCGGTCCCAGCTCTCTACACCATACGCCCCGAGAGAGACTGCTGAGAGACAAGTAGCAGCAGAAAAACTGGACACACTACCACGTTTGTCATACTGGACGCCTGACTGCTCACACTTTTTACACCAACCTTCTTGTTTTCGTCTCATTATCAAGACTCCGAGGCTATATTAAAGTCTCTGCACTTGTCAAAGACTGAGAGGTGTAAATGATTCTTTGGCTGGTTATTACTATTCACATCACACCTCAATACACATCAATACACTACACTACAATACACAACCCGACACCATACTACATCAAGCCACACCACCAACAACCACACTACATAACTCCACACCACCCAACACCACACCAAACTACATACACAAAACCACCCAACCCTAAGACCATACCCAACCACACACCACACCATAAACCAAACCATACCTTACCACACCACACCACACACCATACCTCCTCCTCCCTCTCTCCACACAGTGCTTCTCTTCTTGGTCTCCTGTCACATCTTCACCCTATCTTGCTCTCATCCACACCCTCTCACTGCTTTGCCTTTCACCCTAACATCACAATCCTCTTCCTTTCCCTTACATCCTCTACCATCCATCTATTCTCCTTACCATCCCCGTCAACCTCCTTTGCCACCCTCCCACCTGGCTCCCCCTTTCAATCACCCTATTCCCTCTTCCCTCCCCTCCTCATCATTGCTCTCCATCTCTCATTGCACTTCTCTACCTCCTCTTCGCTTCCCAGAACCTTCTCGTTTTCCCCCCGTTTCAGTACCTCTCTCTCTCTCTCTCTCTCCATTATCATCATCATTCTCTCGTACATCACCCTCATCATCATCCCCTCTCCCTCTCTATCATCTTCATCATTCTCTTTCTCTCTTACAACATCATTATCATTCTCCCCCTCTCTCTCTCTTACATCATCATTCTCATTCTCTTATATCATCATCATCATCATCATCACATCATTCTCTCTCTCTCTCTCTCCCCCCATCCTCCTCCTCCTCCTCTTTCTCTCTCACATCATCACCACCCTCTCTCTCTCTCTTATTCCTACCAATACCAAGCAATCTCAATCAGCGTAAGCAATACCCTTCACTATGAAAAGACCTTCCAGTGCTCAGTACCGTAACCTGTGAGAAGCGGTATTAAAAGGAGAATCACCATCGTAAGTAAAGTAAGTAAAGTATGTGGTGTGTAAAGTATGTAGAGTAAGTAGTTAAGTTAGTAAAGTAAGTAGGTAAAGTTGGTAGAGTAAGTAAAGTATGTAATGTAAGTAAAGTAAGCTAATTCACTGGTTAACGCCTTCACCTCTAAGACTATTTTTTACTACATCATAACTAACGCCAGACACTTTCACTCAGGAGGCCCGATCGTAACGAAGGAACACAAAGATATATATCCGTCCTCTCCGTTTCGACTATCCTCGTGAGCATATTAAACTCGTCTCAGATGGCGAGCGTCAATTTAATCACATATCGAAGTGAATTAGTTACAGCGTCACATAAAAAGGAATAGCCAATGAGTTATACATAAAAGATGAGGAGTATAGCCAATGAGTTTATCACAACAAAAATGGTGTATTCGATGATGAGAGAAGGTACAAGGAAGGGTGAGGGATTAGTTTGGCCTGGCACAATGCAGTCCACTCCAGGCTGACGGTGATGGTGAGGGGTAAACAAGTTGACATTCAGCTCACACAATGGATGTGACGGAGAGAAGGATGGCCATGGCAGTAGGGGCACAGAATAAGGATGTGTCTTGAGAAACAGCAGCAGAACATTGTGGCACTATAAACACGGAATACAAAGCAGAAATACAGTGTGGTCCTGAATGACAAACACAGAATATGCAACAGGAAAAGCAATGTGGATTTTGGATGATAAACACAGAACATGCAAAAAGAAAAAAGAAAAATGTGGTACTGAATGGTGAATGAGGAAAGGCGGTACTAAGAAAATCAACCTGACTTCACAAACTTTCAATAAATTCCTTGATGTAACTTTATAATTATAGGACGAGCAAGGAGAGGTGACTGCAGAAACGACCCATGTCCCCTATTCTTGCAAAAACAGATCTTATTTACGACGGAAATTCATCGTAAGCCAGTGAACATCAACCTTGGGCCAGAACTGATGACTTGAAGGTAAGAGGATGGCAGTCAATTGATCATTTCTTCATTTCTTGTCACACGAGGCTGAGAAAACAAATACACTAATACAAGAAGCTGATGGCGCATGCAAGGTGAACGAGGCGGTGATGGGGCGGAGGACGTGGAAGAAATGGATAAACAAAAGTGGGACAGTGTAGGAAGACGTGAGACACTAGTTTGGTAGTGACGGCAGAGGGGACGTGAAAAACCTGCAAAAGAGGAGATAAGTTATGCAAGAATAGCAGAATAAAGTTGGATAATCTCTCTGGTACGGCGATGTGATATATTACCTTTGCGTAGATTAACCTGACGACGTTACAATCACAATTACATCTCTCAGCGATATGATTTCCTTAGAAGATTATTCGTGCTTGTAGATAATTCACTCAGGTTAAACACAGACCCCTTATAATGAAGTGTTCTGCATAGAGTTAATGACAGAGCAATAATAATGCCTTGTCTCTGCCTAGCTCCTTACGTTCTTCAATAATCCGTATGTAGGCAGAGGCACACAGGCATAATTATTAGCCTACATGAACTAGGCCCTCGTTATCATCACACAGGCCAATTACTTTTTTCTCTAATGTAATAAACTGTGGAGAATATGAACCAAATACTTTCGGTAGTGACTGGACACCTTAAGGATAAAAGTTACTTGGTTTAATATGAATGTGTTTAATATATGAGTAAGGCCAATGCATTAGTCTCGCTCATGTTATAGTGGGGGGTGGTGGTGGTGGTGGTGGTGGTGGTGGTGGTGGTGGTGGTGGTGACTGTGGTAGAGTGGGAAGTGTAGGAAAGCGTATATGATGATGAGTGATGTATGAACAACTTAACCGTAATCCAGTGTCATTTTGTGGTGATGGTGGTGGTGGTGGAGTGGGAAGTGTAGGGAAGTATATCTGATGATGAATGATGTGTGAATTATTTACCCCAAACTCAAGTCTCATTTACAACAACCTACAAGTGACCATTAACAGAACCTTGGAGAGTTTGCCAGCGCAGTGAGGAGCGGCGCAGTGTGAGGAGAGGCGCAGTGAAGTGAGACGCAGTGTGAGGACAGGTGTAGCGCAGTGAGGAGAAGCGCAGTGTGAGAACAGGTGTAATTCCCAGGTGTTGTAATGGGCTCAAGTTACATCATTACCTTCACTCCCACACACCTTACAGCACAATCAGAGGCTTTGGTCTTTTGTGAAAGTGGGTGTGGGAGGATAGTGGATGAGTGGATAGAGGAAGGAGTGGATGTGAGTGGAGAGAGGAAGGATAGGATGAGAGAGGAGAGAGGAAGAAGTGGATTCGAGAGGGGAAGAGTGGATGAGAGTGAATAGAGGAAGGAGTGGATACGTGTGGATGGAGGAAGGGGGTGAGTGGATGTCCGGGTGGGCACGTGTGGCTGAGGATGGCTAGCAGGATAAACTTCTACAGAACGGTGGGTTATTATTATTATTATTATTATTATTATTATTATTATTATTATTACTCAGCTTCCGGGAGACGTCTTGTAGTGAAGGGGCTAATGGAGGCTATAAACAACCTCTCCAAATAAAATTTAAAAAAATCTGAACAGAAAAAAATCGTGTGCAGGAAGAAAGTTAAAAAAAAGAGGCCCCGTGATTGAAGGACGATTGCTGCATGGGTGGGAGAGAAGACGATTAGTAGGGTGGGTTTGGGTGGCAGGGTGTGGGTGGGTGAGTGTGGATATCAGACTGGGTGGATGAGGGCGGTTATGTGTTCTTTGACCTGTGACAACACCACCCATCACCACTCAGGCATGACTACCCCACCACACACACACACACACACACACACACACACACACACACACACACACACACACACACCCACCCATACCTCACTCACCAACATCCTGACTCTCCCTTCACCCTCACCCTTCTCTCCCTTCACCCTAGCCTCTCTCTCCCTTCACACTCACCTAGCTTACACCTCACACAACCCTTACCCACCCACCCTACACACACACAACCTCCACAAACCCTCTCCTCTTCCCCATCTTCTCATTCACCCCTCCCCTCTCACTCCCACACCCACTCTCCCCACTCAGTACTATCCCTCACCTTCCATCCACTCCCTTCAACACCCTTTCTCTTTACTCTCTCTTCCCACACCTTCCCATCCCTCTCATCTTTCCCCACGTCTCTAAACGGCTCTTGCGTAAATGTTCTTTTCTTTTTATGGCTTTACGGCTAGTCCTTTCGTCTCTCCTTTCCCCTCCCTCGCTCTCTTCCTCTAAGCCTCGTTACATGACCCTCTCACGTTATTCTGCCACATCTTTCCACTCGTTCACCTTCCCCTTCACATGCCTTCTCTATTCTTACGTTGTATTTTCAGCCTCTCTTTTCTGTCTCCCCTCAAATACCTTCCCTACCGTTCTCTTTCGTTCCTTCCATCTCTCACTTTACTCACCCTCCATCACACCTACCTTTAACTACTTTATATTTCACTCCTCCTTCCCTCTCACCTTTTTGCTCACAGGCATCTCCTACTTCATGCTACTCAGTCAGGTCTTACCCGCTTCATTATCTTCCTCACCCACAAATATTTCTTCCTCTTCGTCTTTCATTTTCTCCTTATTAAGCAACTCCTGTTCAATTTCACTCTACTTCCACCCCTCACCTCACGATTTCCCCTTTCCCTTCAACTCTTCTCCCAGTCCTCACTTCCTCTTCTGTGTGAATCCAGTTCTGTGGGTGTTCTGTTTTTGGTGTCTCTACTTCGCTGATGAACGTGCTCTGTAACGTGGCATGCAGGCTAAGTCACCTCAGCATTTCGCCTTCACTCCCTCTCCCTCTGCTTGTCATTTACCCGGGTACCTCCTGCCCTCTGATCCTCGTTTCGTAATTCACTTTCTTCCTTGGTCTTGATCCTCCGAATATGTCTCGCGCCCGTTTCTTACATTCTTCGTAATTTTCCATGCTTAACTCCTTCCCTACGACTGCGCTTCTCCCAGTTTATTCTTGCTGAGTCTGGATGAGTTTACGTAGCTGGGGAAGTACATTTAGTGGTGTAAGGCTAATAAACATCTATAAACCCTGGCACGAAGATAGGTTCCTAAAAGATGAGAAAAATCGTCTGTTCTGATTAACGTAAGGAAGACATCGCAGTTTAGATGCCAACTCTGTCTTCCTCAATCACACATTTCCTTTACGCCTTTTCATCTCCCTCCTTGTCCTTCATTTCTCACGAACCTTTTTCCCTCTTCTCACCTTTCAGCTCCTCTCTAACACTCCCCCTCACCCCTCTCCCATTTCCGTCACATAATTCTGTCCTCTTCCATTCACCGCCTTCTTCCCTCCCCCTCGCTGTTCTATATTCTTTCCTCTCTACCTCCTCTCTCTCATTACGTTCTTCCTCCCTGCTTCCCATCCCTTCCTACATTCCTTGACCCTACCCACCCCCTCTCATACCTACATTCTTTCACCATACCTTTCATTCTTCCCGTACATTTTCATTCCTTTCCCCCTCCCTACATCTTTCAATCCCTCCCCCTTTTCCCTTCCCTCCCCTCTCTCATCTCTCCAAGGCCTTCCTCCCTCTCTGAATGTAAGATTTTGAACCCCTTCCCAAATCAAACCCCCTTTATCTTTGTTTTTCTGTAGTTTTCCCCTCGTCTCATGGTCCGTCTTCCGCTCTCAGTATTTCGTTTATACACCATTCCATCAACACGCTAACCTGTCTTATATCCAATACAATCTTTCTGCCCTGCCCTGCCCTGCCCTGCCCTGCCCTACCCTGTCTTGCCCTGCCTTCCTTGTTCTGCTCTAACTTACCCAACCTGCTCTGGTCTGCCCCGCCCTGCCTAGCTGTGTCTATCCTGCTCTGCCCTTCCTAGCACTACCTTGCCCTACCCTGACCACTCCCCTGCCCCCCTCCCCACCGCTGCTCCTCTCCCCCAGGCACATTCCAGCGTAAGCCCCCACCACTGCTACCCTCCTCCCCTCCTTCACCCCCACACAAACAGAAAATACGCAAATACGCACATACCTCCCTACCTGCCTACACACACACACACACACAAACTACTTCAGACACTCCTACATACACATCCAGCTACAGAAAACAAGACTCTCTCTCTCTCTCTCTTTTATATATCCTTCTAAGATCCATTACTCCATCCTCTCCATAAATATTTTCTTTACCAAATTTCTTCAGCAACTTCCCTCCCTATTTAGACATATCAGTATATTTTTTTTCTCTTTCCTAAATACCTCACGCTTCGGTATTTTTCCTTTATCCTATTAGTTTTCCTTTCCTTTCATCTATTTTTTTCCATCCATCTTTCTTCTCAAAAAAGTCATCTGTCCGCCTCTTCGTTTTTCTTGGGGGTTCCTTTACTATATATCTATTGCCAGACGCCTTAATCCCGTAAGGGGTGGCTACAAACAAATCGCCTCCATGTCTCCCTGTCTCCCGCCATTTCACTGCCCTGCTCCCTGCTCACATCCCCCCCTCTCATATACCTCTCCACTCCATCCCTCCATCTCACCCTTGGCCTCCCTCTCCCCCCCTTCACTTTACTCACATACACTCTCCTCGTCAGTCTCTCACTCTCCATCCTCTCCACATGGTTAGGTTAGGCTCCTTTACTCTTATCCTTAATCCATTCTAAGCAGTCTCTCTTCCAGTTAAATCTTCTTTGGATAATAAGGATAAAGAAAATACTGAAGATTATGCTGAGTTAAATCTTCATCTTTCCCTTCTGCCCATATACTCCTTTCAGTCTGCCTCCTGCTTCTGCTTAATTCACTCTGCCCCTACTTCTGCCCCTTGCTTTCGTTCCCCTGCTTCCTATGTTACTTTCAATGTGGCTTCTCTCCTGCTGCTGCTCTGGCCACCCTCACAGCAGAGGAGCAGACACCAGCAGCAGCAGCAGCAGCAGGGGGAGGGGAGGTGGTCATTGTGGTGGGGTCACTTTCACCTGCTTGGCCACAGATCACTCCATCCTCTCGCTTCCCCAATCACCGCCATCCATATTATCATCACTACCACCAGCCAAAACCACTGTCATCACAACTAACATCACTAAATTTTGCATAACAACGACCACTACCAACAACATCACTATCCTCACCATCACCACCATCACTACCATCACCGAAATGCGCATAACTACGACTATTACCACCACCACCACTACCACTACTGCTACTACTATCATCACTATCACCATCAACACCACTAATACCTGTCTGCCTGTACCACCAATCACCACATCCAGTCACTACAACTATCACCACAACCAGCATCACCATTACTACCATCACCACCACCACCAGCAACTTCACAACTGTCTTCATCACCTTCACAACTGTCTTCATCACCTTCACAACTGTCTTCATCACCAGCATATCCAAACATTAAAATCCAACTAACAGACATCAGCCTAAGCTCATCACCAATCTCAATATCCACACTACTTACACGCTCCACCATAACATTTCACACACACACACACACACACACACACACACACACACACACACACACACACACACACACACACACACAAAATGCAAAGACATGAATATAAACAAAGTATTACCTTCACCTCGCGACCAGGTAACCATTTTGTCCACCATCCTCACTCAGTACCATCCACTCATCTTGTAAAGCAGAAAAAATCACTCACTCACCATCCTCATTCACCATCCTTTACCATCATTTACTCAACAAACCATCCAGTCACCACTATTACTCATCCAATCAGGCTATACATTATCCCCACTCACCATCCTATAAATCACCATCACCACACACTACCAGTCAATCACCAAATGAACCACCCTCAATCACCATCACCATCACCATTAACCTAGCTTTGAATCACCACAACACCAGTCTTCCTCAGCTCATTCACCACCACTTCTCACCATCAGTCTGTGAATCACCACTCCGTCATCTTCACCACCTTCACCATCACTCATCTTCACCAACCAGCCTACTTCACAAATCACATCGTTAGTCCTGCTGCTCCTGTTACTTTCCCAGCCTCCCATAACCACCACCACCACCACCACCACCACCACCACCACACACACACACACACACACACACACACACACACACACACAGTACAATCTTTAGTATCGGGCAGCTAACAGTCCTTGTCCTCTTACCAACTTTCACTTCCTACGTGGCGATAAAAAGCCATTCTCTATTATGGCTTCTGCTTAACATGAAACTTATCTCTCTTTTTCCCTTACTTATTATCCACACATATAGATACCGTACAATATTTTCTAAACATGACGGTAAAACTGAATTATTACTTCGTTTTAACGGGCCTGTCAAAATCTAAAGTTATTCTTTTTAACTCAGATATGCAGTACTTAAGCAGGTTGTAAATGAAGCAGTTAAACGTTCCAATTTACTGATCTTCGCAACACTGTAAGGCAAAGTACAAGCATTAGTAACTTTTCCACCCTTACCAGCTCACTTTCGTATCTCCAGGTTCACGAAAGACCATTTAATCGAGAGAGAGAACACCCTAGCACTGACGACGTTATGTAAAGTGCAAAGTGGTTACCGCATCCAGTGGCCGAGCTGTTTACTGATGTTATTTGCCTAACTGTTCGTGGGCAAACTGTGTGGCGTTAAGGGAAGCAGAGCATGGAAAACACAGGTGGGCAGCACGTAGGAAACCACTCCATGACGACGGCAGCAGGCTCTTGCACTCATCAGTCAACACCCCACCCACGCACTTACACACAGGATTTCCACGAAGTTTTTGTGACATTCGCTGGTTTCTGAACTAACACACCCTCCGCATTTAAAGAGTGAACACAGAACAACATCTATAACAGACAAACCTTTATTCCCCTAACTGGTTTCACTTAAAAAAAAAAACTTTGTCCTTTCCCTACATCACCCACCTTTACCTCTAATACCACAACAATCCTTTCAGTAACTCTTCTCTCAGCCTCACTTTTCCTCAGACTCATCGCTAAGACTACTGACAGCAACCCTTTAGTCTTCCCAAATATTCTCTATACTCATTTCAAAGTCAAAGGTGGCTGCTGTGAGTATAGAACGTGCGCACCGACCTCACTTGTTCTAGAGTATTTCGTGTAAGTATTGTTTACCCCTCCTCTGATACTACAGGCTATCCAGTGTTCTTCGACACTCACTTCTAAAAAACTGTCTTTCCGTCTCTCCTTGGAAATCTTGTTTGGGAGACGTTAATTAATCCACGGGGTGAAGAAAGAGCCACTTCATCATGCACTACCCGCTTGGCTCCCCCCCCCCCAGTCTCATCTATTCAGCCTACCCTAACTCTCAGTATTACATTACCCCTCCCTCCCTCCCTCCACACACACACACACACACACACACACACACACACACACAAATATGATCTGAGTGCTCTGTTCCTAATCGACACAGAGATTACTTACAGCATTTACTCATAATGCAAAACAAGACAATTTTAATCGTACAAGTTTGCGATGGCGCCAGTGAAAAATCTAGAAAAAAAAAATCACCATTAAGCATGATGAGTGTGTATACCAAATTGTCACCTGTAGATGATTTAATTAACCTACAATAAACCTCTCATAATGTAGGAGTTGGGCAATTGTTAAGAGACGAAGTGTATGACAATCACCTCCCCCCAAGACCTCACTTCCAGCCTGGGAAACCCAGAGTGGATGTGGTGGCCAGTGACCTACCTGGTGAAGGACGCTACCTGGCCCCCCGCACGCCGCCCCACCTGTCCCACACACCTGGCAGAGGCCCAGGGAGTCTAAGCCTTAAGCATGACACGGAGGATATGGCTGGGATGTATCTTCCCATCAATTTCTCACACTTTTCTTTATGTCATACATTTCTCAAAATTGACGCAAGGACCACTGCTGCTTTAAGTGACTGCACACACACACACACACACACACACACACACACACACACACACTTTCTGACAGAGTATGAGTTCCCTTCAACACAAACTAAAAACCCAATTACCAATACAACTTCCTACGAACAAACCTTACAATAACACCGTGTCAATCCGCCCAAGCATGAAGACAACGAGCCAGCAACGCCCTGTCCTGTGGTTAACCCTTTCAAGTCAACAAAAATCCAAACATATTCTTTTTAGTGGGGGATTATAAACATGTGACTTTATGACCTGAGAGGAAAGGCATCTCGATCTGTGAGGGATAAAAACTTCCCCTCCACTAACCCTACCACGACGTTGCAAATCTTAACCACTTTCTTCAGACCACCCTAAGATAAAACTCCTTCAGACAGATTACGTTTTTCTGCAGTTTAATCTTGCTATCCCTAGTTTTACCCCGCTTCAGAGAGACTTGTGGACTGGAGAGGTTAAATATACGTCACCCTTCATTAAACTAAACTACGTAGGCTCTCGTTAATCTGTCTACTCGTTTAACAATAGCAAGATCAAAAATATAACAGACGTGAGGCGAAAGGGTAAAAAAAATTTCTCTCAAATCAAGAAGCCTATCCAAACAAGATGGTGTATTAGAAGCCTGAATAAAAATACTTAACTTATTGCCATTCCACGCGTGTGATGGCAGCGAACCACAACTAATCATGACGAGGCCCACTCACGCCCCGGGGATGAAGACGGGCGCAGAATGAGGAGGAGGAGACCGAGAAAGAACGTGGAATGATGAAAGTGAACAATGAAGGCTTCGTTTTTTTCTCTCCTTTCTCCCTTCACTAAGATGACATCTGGTTTTTATTTTGCTATCTTTGGGGTACATTATTAAATTCTGGAATGACTAGAAGTGGTGGTATGTAGCGGCGACCTATCAATCACTCGATGTAGTGCTGCCACCTTCTTCCTTCACCTTTATCATCCCTTTTCTGTGTCTGCCTTCCTTTCTTCCCATTTCCCCCATTTTTCCCGTCACTTTTCATCACCCTTCTTTCCTCGCACGTGACTGTACATTGAGTGACACGCCTAATGGTTTCCTGTAAGCCAAGAAACACACACGTCGAAAAATAATGCTTCACCTCCAATTACAGCATTCTATTACCACCAGAAAATTTTATTCCGTTCAGCAAAACCCCAGCACTCAAAGAATTAAAAAAAAAGGGCGGGAAAGTTATCTGAATTTCGAAACCAGTAGAAACTTGTCGAGAAAAAAGTGTGAGAAATTACTATGAATATTACACGTACGTCTCGCTCTGTGTGTGTGTGTGTGTGTGTGTGTGTGTGTGTGTGTGTGTGTGTGTGTGTGTGTGTGTGTGTGTGTGTGTGAGAGAGAGAGAGTAAAGAAAAGCAAGAATAAGTCTACGTAAATCATAAATAAAAGGAATGTTTGTGACTGTAGGAGAGGGAAGGGAAGAGTGGAGGAAGGGACAGACATGGACAAACACACGTACCCTTTCAGCACGAGGCTCCTTCACAGCTCTGCTACCCCTTCACCCCGACGGTTTCTTTCCTTATTTTATTCTTGCCTCCTTCAGACGATTTTATTCAGCTCTAGACGCCTCGTACTGAAGGGGTTAATGATAACTGCCTTAAACTCTCCACTTAACTTAAAAACAGACTGGAAGATGCGAGGAAAAAATAAAAAATGTCACCTTTGTGAGAAATACATTGAGGTGGTTTGGACATGTGGAGAGAATGGTAAATGAAAGACTGACTTGGAGGGTGTATTTAGGTGAAGAGGAGGGAAGGAGAGGGAGAGGGAGGATGAGGTGGAGGGATGGAGTTGAGAGAGGTATACGACGGAGGGGGGAGTGAGTTGGGGAGAGGGCAGTCAAATGGTGGAAGACAGCGACTTGGAGGCGTTTTGTCTGCGGCCACCCTTTGCGGGATTAGGGCGTCGGGCTATAGACAGTTAGATCTTTGTGAAGGAGTTAAAATCATGAGGTGGTACTAAGAATACTAGAGAATAACAGTCACAGTAGGGAAGAGGTTGCATAACATCGTGTGTGGATACGGAGAAAAACGAGGCGTCATGGATGGTAAAGATGATAAAGCCAGCACTTAAGGAGACGTGGATAGATACAGATAGATAGATGAGAGAGAGAGAGAGAGAGAGAGAGAGAGAGAGAGAGAGAGAGAGAGAATGCACCCGTATAACCTGCAAAGACTGAGGGCAAGAGAAGTGTGTGTGTGTGTGTGTGTGTGTGTGTGTGTGTGTGTGTGTGTGTGTGTGTGTGTGTGTGTGTGTGTGTGTGTGTGAGAGAGAGAGAGAGAGAGAGAGAGAGAGAGAGAGAGAGAGAGAGAGAAATCCATAAAACAAACACTATCAACATCCAGAAACGCAAATAAATCTAATAACAAAAAAGAACGATTTTATTTATTATTATTATTATTATTATTATTATTATTATTATTATTTGCAGCGTCCCACCTTTACAGCCACATCACGAGCGCAGGGGACCAGACCAGTGAAAGCATTTATACAAGAATGACCACGCACACCTCATGAGCAGCATCTGAGTAGGTGTACAACAAACCCAAATTATCCTCTGAACTTAGGATCGCATTCTGAGTGGGCAGAGGAGGCTTCGTAACACTTCTGCCTAGGCGATTTATTCTGCATTTTACGCGTTAACATTCTCCATTATGTTGTGTTGCTGATACATCAACATCGCTTGCATCAACAACCCTACAATATAATAATGAGGCGTGATGAGCAGAATAAGTCGCTAAGGAGAAAGTGCTACGAAATCTCCTATCAGACTAGGAATACGGCCGTTAAACTCTTCATGGGCCACATCTAACTGGTGGGCCTACATCCACTAGACTGGCGCTGATTTCCTGGTTATATGGTTACCACCCAACGTAGTATACAGTTTCTTGGGCAAGGCTACGGGAAAATAGTATACCCCTGTAGATCACCTGAAGGTACCACTACATCGAGTGAGTGGATGGTGGACGCCCACAACTAAGCTACCACAGAATTAAACTATATAAACCGAGAAATAAAAACCGAACTAGAAAAAAAAACGAGAGTAAACCAAAATAAAACATAACCCGCAAAACGTAAACATACAGAAAAACTCCAAAGGGTGAGCTACAAGGCGAGCATATTTACGGGGATTGATGTTGGCGGAGGCGGGGGAGCACTGGAGTTGCCACCTGTTGCTGGAGCGCTAAAAATGGAAGCCAGTGAATAATCCAAGCCTCTGATCCACGGACAAACTTTACAATCGATTCACCGACTAACATTTGTGAAGTGCTGGTTACGAAACTGGCTACACTTGAGTAATTTTCCAGTGTGCTAAAGTCATCACCCACAACTATCTATTCGTAAGTGACAAAGATATCTAAAAGAGACCCCGTGACCTCTTTCGAGACGTATCAGAAGAATCTCCGCGCTTTTTCCTGTGTGATAAATGCCCGGTATCGTAATGCACAAGTCTGCAACAGGATTCCGAAGTGTTGCAGTTTTCCGACATCAACAAACGGTGGTGGTCCCTGTGCCTTGCTCCTGTCCAATTAGCTCACCTTGCTTAAAAGAGGCAGGGAATGCAGCAGTACATTTTCCACGTGTCCAGTCCTAGGGATCCAGTGTTGATGTACTACCTTACTATTTTAATCTGTTCAAGCCTCTACTGATAATGAACGCCAGTACGTATGCAGACACACACGAAAACGAATGGCCACATTAAAATTAATGGCCTAGTACGAATGGAGACAGTGTAGGTAGTTACTGGCGTGCGCATGCATGGGCACGTAGGCACGGACACGAGAGCACACACACACACACACACACACACACACACACACACACACACACACACTGTTCTTGTTGCAAACATAGTTGCGATGTTTTATTATTATTTCTAAATTAACTAGGTACACTTACAAAGAGACATGATAAGATTAAAGACTGAATGTGAACCAGCAATACACTTCACCTTGACGCTCACAATTAATACGAGCTATTGTTCAGCGTTTAACTTCCACTTATGTTTGATTAGCTAGATCCTGGTAGTGTTCCTAGGCCATACTTCAGCTGCTATCTATACGGTGCTGCCCCTGGTTTAGGTCGCGTTTTTCCTCCTCTGCCTCATCATTCTGGTCATTCCTAAGCACTGCCCTGCCCACCATCACAGCATCGACCGGAGCTCCTTCCTGCACCAACCATCGCCTCTCATTATCGGGTTACTGTTTATCCTCCTGCCATCATTGCCCCTTCTACTTCGAAACAGGGTCACATTAATCCCCCTTCAGTTTAATTACTGCTATTTACTCTCTATCATATGCAACTTAGGAAGGATTTATAGTAGTGATGATGATAAGCTTGCATCTAACCCTTTCCGTATGTACTCTCTCAAAACCTAAATAAAAAGATTTGGTGACGGCAGGAATGTAAACAAAAGATACGTCCCCGGGTTGAGAGTGAATGTCCTACCTACGCCACAACCTACTATTGGTACTGTCCCAGCCTTACCCCCAGCTCTTCCTGGTCTCTCTTTTTTCGTTCCTATCTTTTTTCGTTCCCATCCATATTCACGTTCGTTCAGAATTATGTTTCTCGCCTCTACTTCCACTTCCACCAGCCCTTCATCTCCTGCCTATCCTATACTCCAGCTGCTACTAATAATATCTCTGTTTTACGTCCCGCTTCACCTACTGCCCCTCAGTGTTCCCCTCTCATTTTCAAGCACACTCCAAATTACTGCTCCCAGTTCTTCCTCCACTTCCAAACCTTTATATCTCTTTTAGGTAATATTCCTCCTGCTAACCAATACTGCTCCTGCTGCCTGACTCCCTGCTTTTCCTTCTCTCCCTCATTATTTCTCCCTTATTCATATTCAAACACAGTCCTGCTCACCACTCGTCGCCTGCAGCGCCACACCCCTCGCCTCTTGTTATAGTGTCGTTGTTTATCCACGTCTCATTATGCTGACGATACCCCTCTCATGGTCCAGACAACTCTAGTATTCTAAACCGTTTCATTCATCCGAGACTCATAAAACCCTCAGTGTTAATATCCTGCCTAGGCTATACTCCACCTACTGCACTCTGTTTACACTAAATTGGCCTAAAATTGCCATCTCTCCATCCGGAATTATAGTCGCGAAGAAGTGCTATGAAAGGTTGTGGAGTCGTAGCCTTGTCTTTTTCTGCCACTAAGCTACAAAAGGACGCTACCAAAGGACGAAAATCTGGGCCAAGTTAAGATAAAAGGAGCATCCTAACAATCCCTTCCTATGCTTCGATTCTCCTACCGTCCCTAATTATTCCAGTCTAATATTCAAGCAAAACCCGGTACCCTGATCAACTGCACCTTCAACACCTTCCTGCATCTCCCCTCGCCCCTCAGTATGGTGTCACTGCTTATCTTCCTGCCATCAGCGCTCCTGCCACTCATTCTCCTCACACTCATCACACCACACCCCTGTCCCCATCTCTGCATCTCCGGCTTCTTATCAAACCCTCAACTGAACCCTTCTCTCCTAAGATTTTTTTTTTTTTTTTTATAAATTCTTTCTATCTTCAGGTGATGTTAAGAACAGGTGAGATTTTTCGAACTCTGAGATGCTTTCACTATCTGCTTCGCTAAAGGTGTTCTCTCCTTGACTGAATAAAATGGCTTGGCGGACACAAACACACACACACACACAAAATACGAGGTCCTGAACTGTCATGCTACCCGTCTTTTCCCGTGATTTTGATGCTAACTCCTACGTCATTCATCCCTTGCCTCTCCTTAAAAGAAAGTTCCTACAGCCACGTACCCAACTTTTTTTTGGTTTGTATCACTGGCTATGTCCTGGGTTTAACTTCTACACATGCCATCCTCCAGCAGCATCCATACTCTTACACAGCTACTATCCTCCATCCAAGCCGGTCAGACTCGTAGACAAAGTTTGCTTCCCCTATGCCCCTGTTCAACCAGCTGCACAAGAGGGACTAGCATGTAAATTCGTCTGTGTTATACCCCATGGAAATATTACAAGTTGGTGAATATCGTCTGTCTTATTGGTCCTCGAGGGGCTGGTAGGTAGTAATCCAAAGTCCTCTCCCTCCTACTGGTATATTGGTGTATCCCTGACTCCAACACCCGCTACTGGGACTGGTATTGCCTGTGAGCGACGGGTATGACTGGCTGGTGTGATGACTGGTGTTGGGACGAGGGAGTGGCTACAGGAGGGGGGGGGGAGGTCAGGGTGGTGGTGGAGGGGGCGGAGGTCACACGGCGAGGCTCGGATCGGCACACAAGGCTTCAGAATTTATAAAGTTTCCTGAGCTTATGTTGTTTCTCAGACAGCTTACCTACACCTACGTCTTATTCAACATAGCACTCACACATTTCACATCCATTTCAGAGAGACTGCTAGAGTGAAAAACAAAACCCTCTCTGACAACGTTAATCTACTGTAGTATGGAAACCTCTATCTTGAGAAATTAAGATCCTTGATAAATACCCAGCCCTGTACGTGACTGCCCTACGCCCCGCTGCCGGCCGTACGATCACACCTTGTCCATTTAGCGGCTTCGTACCTCTGACAATTATTCCCTTTTAGCAACACCATATTAGCAGCCGTTACCAAATTTGTGCATTACATAACCAGCTTCCGTTTACATTTTTGAAATTTGCCTGTCTGTGCTTAGCGACTTCCCTGCACGTCATGAGAGCGAGTTTAGCTGAAGTCTGGCAACTCTTATGAGCTGTGTTCCCAGTGGTAAAGGAGACTCCGTAACACATCTCCCTTTGCGATTCATTTAGGATGTTACACCTTCTCCTGTATGCTACCGTACTGAGGCAAATTACGTCGATATCAGAAAGTTAGAGTAAACAGAACACGAAGATGTAGTAGCGTATGCAACTTAAATCACTGAGGAAGAGGTGCTACGAAACATCCTAAGCTGACGAGAATACGGCCCTTTGTACAGTCGGGGACAAAAGCTACATCATTCTCACCCCTTCTTCTTCTACGAAATTCCCTCTGCTGGAGAATATGCATAGAGTGGGAGAGGTTTGGTAGGTTTCTCTGTTCAAAAATGAGTATGGTAGGTAAGGAAGGCGGGTGATGGACATGCCCTACTGTACGTGTGAAACTTTGGTACTGAATTAAAACTTTTGTCCGTGATAATTGGCCCGCTTCGTTGGACTGTCTGGGTGGCGCTCCTACACCGCCACCCATCCACGTACGTGACTCCTCGGGCAAAAACTCAACACATTCCAAATAGGTTTGTGTGTGCGATGTTTTGCCTGCCTTCAACAGCTCTGACACGCTCTCTGGGCTGGCAGGACTACGGCACGCAACAGGTCAATATCCTGGTACAGAGGCCGGAACTATAAGCCATTGTAGATGTAGAGGGGGTTCACAGGACTAACTGCTGAATAAAACCGTCTGATCAAAACCGTCCGGTGATAGCTGAAACAGAGTACTAGAGTTACCCCGACCATGACGGGGTAATAGCACCAAGAGTAACACCAAGGCTTCTGTTGCTCGCTCTCTGCTGAATAAAAACTGTCGGAAATAAACTAAAAAATGAATACAAGCACTCGAGTTGTACCGTCTAGGTAGTGGTTAAGTAACAACAGATTAACCACAATTACAAGGTCGCGTCAGGTGTTTCAGTCTGATATACTACGATTTACAGCAGCACAACTGTTACCACACCCTATACACAGCGCCACACACTGTTCTGCAGACCAAGTGTATGTCTTTCTCCTACACTGTTCAGCCAGAGAAGGATAAATACAGCGATCTACTAACATACTGCTCACCCTTACCTGTCATCACCGTTAGTTTATCAGTTTATACACAACCTATACTGCTAAAAACAATCAAGACTCATCTCCACAGGCCTGTTACTCTATAGCTCAGGAAACATCAGCCTCTTTCTCTCGTTGCCACTAAAAATCATACGTATAGCCATCCATCACTCTCTCCTCACACCTGCCATCTTGGTGAAAAGTGGAATGACATACAAAACACTGCAGGCGATCTATACACGTAAAAAAGGTTAATATATTCCGGTATCAAGAACGCGAAATTTTTGAAGTTATCATTGAAAGGATCACAGTATACATTGTTGATATAAAGCCAGAACAGAGATTCACATATATTCTTACGCCCAATTCTCAGTCCACTTACATTCTTACGCCCAATTCCCAGTTCACTTATACTTACGCCCAATTCCCAGTTCACTTATACTTACGCCCAATTCCCAGTTCACTTATACTTACGCCCAATTCCCAGTTCACTTATACTTACGCCCAATTCCCAGTCCACATACATTCTTACGCCCAATTCCATATTCATCTACATTCTAACGATCAATTTCCTGTCGTAAGAAGGATTTACTTTCGCAAGGACGGACATGCAGTCTCTCTCCACTCTCCTTGTTCTCCTGGCAAAACAAGACGAGTTACGTGAAGGAAATGACCTTGTGTTTGCTTATGAATCGAGGACCAGGATACAGATTCGCAACACAATATAAATTCAAGGTCGTAATTAGAGTTTGTTTTTAGAGGGAGGTCGAAGAATATTAGTGCAGAATCTTCACATATCTCTTTGTTCTTCCTCCAAAAAAATGTCTAAACTGCGAAACGACTGATGATAAGTTCCCTACCGTGATTAGTACAGGTAAGTACAGGTATCTTTATGCGAGGACGAACAATGAAAGGGTACAGAAAATTTCCTCTCTGTTCTTCCTGGAGCGGAGTTTGTGTGTCTGGGGCCAGGCCAGGGATAAATCAACTTTACTTTCACTTGCCGTTACTGAGGTGAGAGGTGGAGGAGGCCAGGTTATCGTGCCTCACAAACAAATATCCCGTCTCTCAAACCTACCCCCACGCCCTTCACTTTTTATCTGTTTATGCCTTAGTGTCTCGCCTTATACTTGTCTCCCTTGCCTCTCAATCCAGCCTCACGCTCATATATATATATATATATATATATATATATATATATATATATATATATATATATATATATATATATATATATATATATATATATATATATATATATATATATATACATATATATATAATATGCATTTATATATATATTCTGTTTGTATAATTTATATCTATCTATCTATCTATATATATATATATATATATATATATATATATATATATATATATATATATATATATATATATATATATATATATATATATATATATATACATATAATTTATTTACATATATGCTCTTTATACCTGCAGTCTCAGCCGAGCTGCCTTTTTCTCTTTAGTTTTGCTTTGTCCCTCCCACGTGCCATCTCTTACCTTGTTCCACCCACACGCTGTCACCTATTTTCAAAATTTATTTTGTCTAATTAATACGCTGATGGTCTTCTTGCTTCACTTGGCCCCGCCTGAGCTTTTCCTCACTAGTTATCCTTTTAATAACCACGCTTCAATAATGCGGCATCATTTTCTCTTCTATTTTTCCAGTAACTTTCATTATAGTTTTTAATTTTACTGCTTGCTTGCCTCCTGTGTTCCTCCTTTACTATGCCCTCAATGCCAATCGTTCCTCTTTCCATGACCACACGCACGAACACCCGGAGCAGCGTCATCATTTTCCCCCTCCTCTCTGTTTATTTGGATTTCCAATAATGCTCTCAAGGTTTTCCCGCTTCACTACGCCTCATCCGCAAATCTTTTACTAAACTCGTCGGGCACACTCCACATCTTCGTCGTCTGCTCTTCTGACCAACCATTTTTCCTAATTCAATAGTCTTACTGCTCTCCACCTATATTACTCCAGAATTTTCCCGTTTCCCTTTTAATTTCTCATTGCTTTCATTATTTTTTTCCTTTTCTTTTTTATAACACTTCATCTTCGGAACACTCCCAGTTTTGCCCACACTCCAATACCCGTTCCTGCGTCATCATTGTCCTCCTCGTGCTTGTGTATTCCGACTTCTAATCAACATTTTCTCAGTTTTCCTGCCTCACTACGCCTCATCCGCGACTCTTTCCTGGCTCTCCTATCAACCACATTCCCAACCTTCACCATCACTCTCTCCTCTTACCTATTTCACTTTTCTCTTGGCTATTTTGACAATCCTACCGCTGTCCTGCTACATCTTATCGGCAGACTTATCCTCTCCCGTGTTTTATTTTTCTGGTCATCACTCTTACCCTGTTTCAACCATTCTCAGCTTTGAACCATACTCTCTCTCTCTCTCTCTCTCTCTCTCTCTCTCTCTCTCTCCAATATCCGGCACTGCATCACTATCCGACAGGCTTTGTTTACGTTTCTCATCAATGTGTTAACAGTTTTCCCAATTCCTGTTGCCACACCTGCATCTCTTTACAAACTTTACCTCGTCCACCTTCTGCACATCAGCTTCTCATCTTACTCTCTTCCTACTTTACCTCCGAAACGCTCCTGTTATTGCTGATCACATTTCCTTACTGCCTCACCAAAATTCCCATCTCACAAGCTTATTTTTACTGATCAAAACGTTTTCCTTCTTCCCCACGTCCCCACCTGTAAAATGTTTCTCGGCCACTCTGATGCTGCGTCGTTAGTTTCTTCTCTTGCCTGCTTTTTTCACCTGTTTCTTTTTCTTTTTTTTCTACTTCATTTCCGTTTCTTTTTCCTTGTTTTCTGCTTCATTTATATGCAGTACTCTTGCTTCACTACGTCCCCCTTAACGATGCCTCTCTCTCGACCACATTCCGATACTGGGTCGTCTGTTTCTCTGCTTTTTTTTCTCTCAAACTAACTAATATTCTCTCTCTCTCTCTCTCTCATCCTGATCCCTCCTTCCCTTTGCAACCTCCCCTTCCCTCCGTTCACACGAAATGTTCCTTTAGTCACCCCTACTATTTAAACCCACCTTCCTCTTTGTCACGCGTCGTAAAGAAAATGGAATTACGGTCCTATTTCACAGCGAACTTCCTTGCCATCGAGTCTACCTGCCCACCTACGCGGTCTACCTACCCTTCCTTACCTTCTACCTGCCTGCCTAATATCTACCTACCGTCTTACCTGCCTACCTACCTACCCATGCAATGTCCCCTTCCCATATCCATCTTCCTACCTACTTGCCTGCCAACCTCTCCATCTACCTGCCTGACTACCTATACCTGCCTACCTACCTACCTGCCTGACTATATACCTGCTTGGCTGCCTACATGCTTACCTTCCTGCCTACCTATGCACAGTCTACTTATTGTATCGTACCTACCTACCTGCTAGTCAATTTATCTACATGTTAGCCTGCCTACCTACTCAGCTTCCTGCCATACCATACCTTCCATCTTGTCAACCTTCCTACCTTCCTTCCTACTTCTATCTTCCTGCCTACCTACCCACTTTTCTTGCTCAACTACCACACCTGATGTCTTGTCCTCTACCTGCCACATCCTACCTCTCCCATCCACCTACCAGCTACCCTACCAACTTACCTACCAACGTCCACATCCCTTCTACTCCACTTGTGTCCTACTGATAACAGCAAGCCTTCTAACACGTATGGAAAACATCTTAAGCCACTTTTGATATTTGTGATCTTATTCAAGTTGTCTGATACGCCACACATCAACTTACTTTATCTAAAACAAGGTAGTCCATACATAACTCTCCTCTTACACTTCACCAGGCGTGTGTACTCTGCGTCATTTTCTTCCAATTCTTCGACTGCCACACCCATGCCCACATCAACAGACTGAGCAACTCCACAACACACAAAGATCCCGCCTGGTGAGTTTCTAGTACAGTGCTATTTTCAGTCTACCCTATAATTATAACCCTGGACATATTACACAAAAATTTCTTGGTAATTACGGTCACTTGTATTATCCTGTGAGTGTTTATAGTCATCAGAGATCCTATTAGACGTTCGGGTCTCAAATACTGAAGCGATATTCCACCCTTCTCGAATATCACCAGTTATTTTAGAAAGGCAGGGGAAACTTCACAGTGAGGTTGAAATTGGACTTATTCTGATGCACACTATCCTGTCAAGAAGGTTTGGGTACAGGCTGGAGTTCAAGGAAAAAAAGCTGTTTCCTTCGGTCACGCTCCGGGCCTTCCCTTTCTCAATGTCGCCCGCATCACGTCTTGCATTGAGAAACGGAATCCTGCAGACGTGCCCAGTGGTATGGTTTGTCCTTGCGATCTGCACCCAGACGTACAAGGTGGAGCAATCTGCGTTCGATTTCTGCCTCAATGTGGACAGCTACAGACATTTCGTGTAAAAAAAACTACTACTACTACTACTACTACTACTAACAACAATAATAATAATAATAACTGACCATAACAGTACACCCCCTCTTCACGCCCAGCTACATGCACAGGGGTCTGGAAGTGCTTTGGGCCACTTTCTCCTCTTTCACTCGATACAAATGCGTGAGCCTGAGTTCAGTTTGGGTTCATTTCCACCATCCACGATTGCAGTAGCGGGAAACGTTTGATTGCACGTGTAAATATGTGGTTCATGGTTCCTTGTCACCGTCTCGGAAGTATCAAAACGTAATGAGATTTTGGCAACTTAAAAAAAAATAATAATAATAAAACACTGACAAATGAGGAGTTGAAGAAGCGTTGTGGTGTGGATGTGGATGTGATAGGAAGGGTTAGGAGAAACACACTGAGGTGGTTTGGCCATGTGGAGAGGATGGAGAGCGAGAGACTGACGAGGAGAATGTATGTGAGTGAGGCTGAGGAGGGGGAGAGGGAGGGGGAGGCCAAGGATGAGATGGAGGGATGGAGTGGAGAGGTATATGAGAAAGGGGGGTGTGAGCTGGAAGCAGGGCAGTGAAATGGCGGGGGACAGGGCGACATGGAGGCGATTTGTTTGTGGCCACCCCTTATGGGATTAAGGCGTCTGACAACAGATAGATAGATGGACAGAAAAAAAAAATAAAAATGGTTGGAATCTCACTTCAAAAGATCGAACCCCATTACCTGCGGAACAGTGTTGAAACCGAGAGGGAAGTTGCAAAGCTAATCAACAATAATCAAACCTCTGGAATCTCACCTCGTTACTCCTGACCTCGTAAGTGTTCCGGAAGTGACTGACCGGAAGTGAAAGTAGCTCAGATTATACGTGATAACCCGTGAAATAGTTGTGTTACCGGTACTCTATAACTTGGTGCCAGATTCACAAACTTAAGCTCAATTTTTCGTCGTAGGATTATTTTTCGGCAGGATGGATAAGATGAGAATACTGTAGACTCTTCCCATGTGTGCTGTTCTTACTGTGTACCGAAATCTTGGCTATGCGAGGGAAGTTATATCAAGTTCTTTCCTGCGTCTCAGCCTGATCACCTTTATAATTATCCCCAACACCTGGCCTCACCTTTCCGTTAACTATTATTATTTTATCTATCCCTTTTCTGCCCCCTTTCTCCCTCATACCACATCCCCCCTCTCCCTCTCCATCCCTCCCCTTCTACTCCTTTCATATGCTCCCCTGTTCGCTCCTTCCTTCCTTCCCTCCCTCCCTCCTGTTATTTCACCCTCATGCACTCCTTCCCTATCTACTTTCCCTTCCTCTCCTCTCCCTCCTCTTCCACTTCTTTCCCTCCATCCCTTCCTTCCCTCCCTCCCTCCCTCCTTCCTTCATCGCCCCCCCCCTCCCTTCCCCCATCATCATCTCGTTTCTTCCTCATCCACTTCATCAGCACCCTTGTTCTTACCGTCTTGCCGCCTCTCTCTCTCTCTCTCTCTCTCTCTCTCTCTCTCTCTCTCTCTCTCACACACACACACACACACACACACACACACACACACATCCTTCATGCTTCTCAATTCCTAAAGATGCTGCTTTTGCCTATTTTCCTGTAAGGCTGATTGTTATAAGAGAGAGAGAGAGAGAGAGAGAGAGAGAGAAGGGCATTGGGGAACCAGTCAGGGCAGGACCAAGCCTTCTAGGTCCCGTTACTGACACTCCTCTCTCTCTCTCTCTCTCTCTCTCTCTCTCTCCATATTCTTCCTTAACTCTTTTCCCTTCCCCTCCAACTCTCCCTCTTTTTCCTCCTCCACGTCCTCCTACATCACCTCTCCTCGTCTCTTCTTCCCCCCCCCCTCTTTCTCTCTCCCTCTCTCTCTAAGTCATTTTCTCAGCTTCCCAACTTCTCCCTCCTCTCTTCCGTCTCTCCTTAACCTCTCGTCACCCCCATCTCCTCCCTCATCCCGTCTCTCTCTCTACCTCTTCTCACAACTTCTAACTATTCAGCTCTTCTCTTCGTCCCTCCTGCTGATCAACTTCTCTTCTTGTAATCGCCTCTCCTTCCCCCCCCCTCCCTCTCTCTCTCTCTCTCTCTCTCCACTGTTCCCCCTCCACACACAACTATCTCCGTCCACCTCCCACCCTTCCCTCTCTTTCACCAGGCCAAGGTATTTTCATCCCCATTTTTCATACACACACTCCCCCTCTTACATCCCCATTCCCTTAACTTTCTACCCACATCAGCTGCTTTCCTCAATATTTCCGTGTTCCTAAGACCTGCTCCTCTCCTCTCTCCTCCCCTCCTCTCCTCTCCTCCCCAGTCTCCCCATTATCCTCCCCTTTCCTCTCCTTGGTCTCTTCCTTCACCTCTCCCGGTCCTCACTCCCATCCACCACCCCCCACCCCTGTCCCACATTCCCTCCTCTGAATCTTTCCTCCCCTCTCTCTCCTCCCCAGGTCTTCTCTCCTCTTCTACTCCCACACAGAGTTCACTTTCCTCCTCAATTTTTCCCCCCTCCTCCCCTCCTGTCTAACCTCCCCTCACTTCCTCCTTGCTCAATTTTTTCCTCTCTTGATCGTGTTCATTATTCTCTCTCTCTCTCTCTCTCTCTCTCCCTCTCCCTCTCTCTCTGTAAAAGGTCCCAAACACTTAGTCTTACACATCCTAAATTCCTGAAGTTCCTACCCCTCTCATGCTCAGGCCAGCTCTATTATTCTATTCCAGACGATTCTCCTCAGCTTAGGTGGATTTTGACTTCCCTATTTACACCAATTACATCCCTGTTCGCACTCATGACACCCCTATTCGCACACATGACATCCCAATTCGCACTCATGACACCCCTATTCACACTCGACACATCCCTATTCGCACTCACGACATCCCTATTCGCACTCATCATATCCCTATTCGCACTCATGACACCCCTATTCGCACCCAAGACATCCCTATTCGCACTCATCACATCCCTATTCGCACTTATGACACAGGCCCTTCCTCCGACACTTCCTTCAGCCTCACGTACATTCACCCTCACCTGCAGACGACACCACCTGACACGACTGACACCAAAGCCGAATATGTAAACAAAAAAATAAATAACTAAATAACACCAGATTATACCTTTACTCCTAAAAGCAAATCTGTCCAATATATCAGTGGCATGAATACGAGATTTGATGCTACAGATGCTACGTAAATTTTGGTCTAGCGCTACTACTAACACCGCTACATTTATTTATTTTTTTACGAACTCTTATCTGCGATGCGTATTCAAGTATATTTACGATCAAGGTACTATCAATATGACCCAAAGTTTTATCAAGAAGTGACCAACAGAATCTTCAGGTGTGCACAGGTGAGAGTCGTAGGGTTCTCATATTTCCTGCAGGTGTGTGTGTGTGTGTGTGTGTGTGTGTGTGTGTGTGTGTGTGTGTGTGTGTGTGTGTGTGAGGGGTCAAGGTGTTTTGGCGCTTTCAACTTACAAGCAAGATTTGTATCCGGCTTGTCAGTATTACAGGATTTTAATCATTACGAGTCAAGTTTTCACGATTAACAAAAAAAAGAAAGAAAAAAAAAGTAAACTGGGTGTCCTCGGGCGAATAAGACGTCTTGAAGTAATTTTACGTCACCACAAGAAATACGAATTACAACGAATGCATCTATCACCACAAACAACTCCTGAAAACGCCAAGATTTACGACACGACAACCCGAAATCTACCCGTTCACTACAACCATATACTTTTTCCACTTCGTCACTACTCAGGACGACCTCGACTGCATGGGATTGATAATTGCTATTCCTAACACTTCAGGCTCGAAAAATCTTTAAAACTGAATGATACTGAAGATTCGCTGGGTAACTAAGGAAAAAAATCACTGACACTAAGTAAAACACGTACGAACTATCAAACTTAAAGACAGCGATGATTCTACTTCCTCTTAACCCAGGAATTTAAAAAGCGAAATTAAAGTTCAGTTTCCTTTACACAGACACCGAAGTAAAGGTTCTTGCGGCTCGAGAAATACAAGGCAAGAAGCACTTAGTGTAGCTAGGTTGGAGGCGGACTGGCACAAAAACTGATTTCTCTTTATAAAAAACTAGGGCTTCCACAGTGCCCCCCCCCCCCAGCCAGATAGTAATCCTCTCACTCCACCCCTGTCCCTCACTCCTATGCCCTTACCTTCGCATCACAACCTCTCTATCCTCTACACACGGCCATATCCCACTCCTTTCCTCTTCCCTTGCTCAATCCACCCCTCCTCTCAACCTCTCTAACCCTACCTTCCCTGCTCTTCCCTTCATCTTCCCACCGCTATCCTTTCCTTCCCCACTCTTTACCCCAATTAACCAATTCCCCTTCCCTACGCTTACCTACCCTACCCTTCATCTCTCCTGTAACCTGCTCCACCTTCCCTCCCCCCCAATCACCTGACCTACCGTTCCCTTCCTTATGCCTACCCTTACCTTTCATGAGTCTGCCCACCTCCATTCACAGGCCTGTCCTTCCCTCACCTATCCCTCCCTGACCTACCCTGCCTTTTCCTCCCTGTCACCTTCAATATTATTTTTTCAATGTAATCTTTACCTTCAGTCATCTCTCCCTCTTCCACATACCGTCCCATCGCATTCCTTTCCCTCGCCTCCCCTCTCCTCCCCTTCCCTTCCCTAACCCACTCTACCTTGTCTTCCTATAATTCCCATCCTTACCTTCCATCACAGGCCTATCCTCCCCTCTCCCTATCTCCCCTTTCCCCTCCCCCAACCTACAATACCCCTCCTTTATAACCTCTCCCACTCCTATCACACTATTCCTCACCCCCTCATCTACCCTCTCCAAACGCCTCCCTATCCTATCCAAGCCAACTCCCCTCCCCCTTCTTCCTCCCTCCCCACACCTATTCACGCCACCCCTACTCTACTCTTCTTCCCCTCCCCTTACCTAACCCTTCCCTTCCCTACCCTCTGCATCACTGCTCGTCATATCTCACAGGCCTTTCATCCTCGCCCTTTATCTGCCAAGTCTCCTCCCTCCCTCCCTCCCTCTCTCTCTCTCTCTCTCTCTCTCTCACACACACACACACACACACACACACACACACACACACACACACACACACACACCTGTCCACCGCGTCAACTACCTTATCAGAAGCATCCAACACATCCTCCCAGCCAAGATCACTACCACAGCATCATCCAAATTTCCCGCCCTATCTAGCGTCAGAGGTGAAAACCAAAGCCAATATTGCCTCACTCTTACCCACCACACCCAAACGAACCCAGCCTCCACCCAACGACCCTCTAACCCAACCCAATGCAATCCCACCTAATCTAATCCCTAAGTTAACCCTCAGTGTCACCTTAATCCAGCAAGGCGACTAACTTGAGCACTAACTTGGCAAGGTTCATATGCAGGTAACTTACTATGCACTAAATCAAAACTCTTTGTCTTGTTCTAGAAAGTAATCTAGAGTGACGGTAATTTTATCACTAGCTGTACATTCCCGCAACAATGTACTACGGAAACTGTACATAGGAGAATGTAGAGTACATTAAGGGTTTTTATACTTACAAGTACTGCAGTACCTGGACGGCAAGAGAGGCACACGACCTACCTGCAACAAAAAAAAAAAATGTAATTAATAACAGGAAAGTCATTTTTTGGCATCAATAACTGTAAAACAGAACTGACAGGAACGCTAATAAAAACACAAAAAGCATTCGTTAAACTGATGAACTTCTGATCGTTAAAGTAAACAAATTGTCATGACCTTTACGTGTGATCTACATTTTACCTAATTAAAGAAAAATATCTCCAGGTACCTGCAAAATGACTGGAAACTCTGATACAAACTCGATTTTTTACTCATATATATTATGTATGGAGAGGTAGCGGAATGAGGACTTACGCGGCCCAGGTCTTTGTTTTTTGTTAATCACAGCACCGCGGCCCAGGTCTTTGTTTTTTGTTATTCACAGCACCAAGACAAAACCCCAACTGGAAATTCAGCAAACTAGGCATCAGAGGGTTCAAGTGACAGTACAAGCTCGGTAAGAAAATATTAGAAAGGTCAAGAAAAGGTAGAACTATTGCCGCCCCATCTTAAAGAAAAGTTAAGACAATGCCCCTACTTTTTCTCCCTCTTCTAGTACCTGTATTTCACTTTTGGTTCACGTCAACACAACCAAGTGTAATTTACCTTGTGCACGAAACTGATTCTACCTGCAGTACGATCGCTTCTCGCTACCACCACACGAATTTATCAGCCACGAAAATGCCTCTCAGGGTTGGATGACTGGAAGATGTATTCGTAGGAGGGACTTAACTCTCTCGCTACTTTTCCATCTTCCTTGCCTTATATTCGTGGCACCACCGGGTAATTAGGCTTAAAGATCTGGGAAGACTTTTATTGCGGAAGGGTATCTTGAAGCCTTCCTTCTCACACGTCGAATCATTCTTTGCTATGGTTATTACAATTTTCAGATGTAAACAATAAAATAATTAGGTGTCATCGTGTTGAGTCATCTATCTATGTGTCTGTCTATCAATCTATCTATCAGTCTATCTATCTATCTGCTTGTCTATCTATCTATCTATCTGCCTATCTATCTATGTGTGTGTGTGTGTGTGTGTGTGTGTGTGTGTGTGTGTGTGTGTGTGTGTGTCTAAAACTAACCTACTTATAAGGCTATGGAGGGTATAAAAAAAAAAAAAAAAATCTTTGTGGACACTTGAGCAATACGCGTTTAAAATGGCCACAATCCCTTTTTCCTGGCACAACATGGCGGGTATCTCTTTTATGACAACGACCCGCCGATAAGAAGGCTTGATAGGAAGTGAAAGTGTACCCAGCAGTTGCCAGACGAGACGAGGTATGAGGGGAGACGGGTGGCGTGCTGAGATGAGAAGCGATGGGGGGAAGGGAAAGGAGACGGGAAGGAAAGCGAAGGAAGAGTTAATGGCAGAGGAGAGGAAGAATTATGACGATACGAAAAAAGAAGAATGAAAACACGAGGATTTACTAGACCTTGAAGGTGGTAAGAGATACACTACGATTTGTGTCTGTCTGTCAGCATGAACATTTAAAAACACATTACTAGGCACATACTAAGATATTACAAGCATCAATGTATTCCCAGCCATCATTACCTGAGTCACCTAAGTTCTACTCGAAGCTAGCCAAAAATACATACATACATACACACACACACATACAGTACATGCACACATACATACGAGGTACATAATGCTTGAAGTGCTTCCGGTTAAAGAAGAATTCCGCCCGGCGTCGCTATACCGTTCTTGTACTCAAATAAAGAGCATCAGACTCAAGCGGTTCTTTGATATTTTAAAACAGAAGGAACAACTCTGAGATATTATAAACTACTGGACGTTCTCTCTCAGTTACAGACATCTAAAGTCAAACTGTATTTGTAGTTAAGCTGTTTAGAAAGACCAGAAGCAACGGAACACCAAAAGAAATACTGCTCTGCGTCAGTTTAATCGATACAAGTGGTCTGATATTCTTTACTGACTGTTTACAAAGAGAGAGGAAAGGGGGTCGCACTCTCTATTTATAAATCCGAAGTGCCACTACTTATTCTGAAGCGGCACTATCTCAACCACAGCCCAAACAAGCAGCTGGGGCACTAAAACAACACGGCGCAACATTCGATTCTGAGGCCGGGTGGAGAAAGTGTGGTGGTGCGAGGGTCAGTGGCACTGGTGTGTGGTGGTGGTGGTGGCACGCGATCGTAAGTGGAGTGGAGCAGTTACTTCCTTCCCGCCACCCCACCACCTCCATCTCCCGTCTGCACGCACGCACGCACGCAAGCATCACACACACACACACACACACACACACACACACACACACACACACACACACACACACACACACACACCAAATTCCTACACCCAAGACGCCCTCACATTTTTTTTTTTTTTTACATCCCCTTCACGCGCAAAAATTTTCGTCAACTACTGGGATCTTGCTTTTCCCCTCACGATTTATTCATTTACTTCATTATTATTTTCTATTGTACGGTATATTAAAGTTTGTGCTAGGCTGACGGCAGGAAACAAGACTGGAAGAAAAAAGAGGGAGGAGGTACAAGAGATGTGAAATGACAGAAGGAAAAAGGCGAAAGGATTATGGACAGACTCAGTAAGACAGACGAGAGACTGAGGGATAGAAAATGGGGAAAACAAGAGGACAGAGAAACAGGAGAGGTGAAAGGGAAGACAGACTGGAGAGAATGAAGAAGACACAGGAAAGAGTGAAGCAGAGTGACGGGGGGAAGAAGTGCTTTGCGGACGGAAGAGGAAAATGGGAAAGCGGAAGAGAAAGGAGAGGATGCGGAAGAGGGACATTAGGGAAAGGAGAAAATGAGAAAGGAAGATGTAAAAGCGAGGAAGAGGAAGAGAAATGAAGTGAGAAGCTATAATGGAGAAAGAACTAACCTGGGGGCACATCAAAATAACATCCCACGACGAGAAAGGAGAAACTGGGCCACGTTAAAAGCTAATAATTATAATGAGCAAGTTTAATGCACACAATTACTGAATTTTATGAAGCAGTTTGGGCTTCCTACAGAGTGAAAAATACCCCTCCCATCTCTCGCCCTCTCCCCCTCTCTCTTCCTCTCTCAAAGGGTCCCAGTCACTCAACATTTAAACAAACAGACTTACAAACCCATTTATAATTCAACTAACTACCCTGCAATACAGATGAAAAGAAAAATTACATGCAGCAGGAATCAACTTTTCTATCGTACACCAAAACTTGTAGATGTTATTTGCAAAGCTATAACCCCTGTATTCTGTATTCCCAGCCTTAACCCACTTCTCTAATCTGTAATTCTGTCTGGAACTACTAAACCTAACCTCAGTCATATCAAACGTAGCCTAATACCGCTGTTACCATCCTCCATCTGTCCTCCTAATCTCGCCACCCTCCCTTACAACCCGGGTTATCTAGCATTCTCGTCCCATTAACTGTCTCTTTTGCCCAATTCTCTCACAGCAAGCTAGTCAGTAGTATCACTATTATTTTCATTCCTCCTCTAACAACCAATCCAGACAGAAATATATAAATAAATAAAAAAAAGTACATTATCTTTGCCCACGTACCTTCATGCTCGAACTGTCTTGTCTACCATACGTTTTTTTTTTATTCCTCCCCGAGCGTCAGAGAAAACTCGTCCCTTTTATACTCGTGCTGTGCTTTATATTACTTTTACAGAAAATCTTCATGAACACCCTCCATCGCCACCGTCGGCAGGGAGGTGTCTATGAAGTCTGGATCGTGATACTGAATTACCTTCAAATTCTAATCGTTCTATTGCCAATCTAGAAAGAGTTACCATGTCCTGGCCAGGTTATCGAGCCACCATCCCTCTCCCCCGCCACATGCCTGAGTCTAATTCTTGTCAGTGCCTCTCCTTCCCCCTCCCCCTTCTCCCACATACCTGACCCAGTCTAGCCAAGCTGTCCGAGTTATACCTGGCTGGACAGAGAGGCTACCTGGTATTGATCGTGGACTTGTGGTGCCTCACGATACTTGACGGCACATAAGGCCCACCACAACAACGGTACAGTCCACCCTCGCCTCCACACCGCCACACCACGCTCACGAATGCTACACCCACACCACACCACACCACCACACCCCTCGCCCGCCATGTCACGGACCCCACCACAAGGCTAACCACATAACAGTACCCCACCCTTTCATTATCATCACAAACAGTACCGTCCAAGTTTCCAGACGTATAATTCCAAGTACAGACATCCCATAAGTTATATTCCTCACTGGATGGGTGTTTTCATTTTATTTAAAGATAAAGGTTTCACGTCTACGGAACCACAATGTATATATAATGTTAACTTTTTATTATTAGGATCACTAAGGCTTTACACAAACCGTATTACTTTTAGGTACCTTTATTGTTTGCCCTTTCCCTTTAATGATTGGCTTATACCTAAATGTGGCTAATGATAATGGGCGTTCTGCAGGTTTTTGTTTTAAGGAGACCAGTTTACGGGTCGAAGAGGGACGAGTTTGTGGGATAAGGGGGACGAGTGCGTAGGTCTGAGGGGGACGAGTATGTGGGTCTGAGGGGGACGAGTATGTGGGTTGAGGGAGACGAGTTTGTGGGATGAGGAGGACGAGTTTGTCGGATGAGGGGGACGAGTTTGTGGGTCTAGGGAGACGAGTGTGTGGGTCTGAGGGGGACGAGTTTGTAGGATGAGGGGGACGAGTTTGTGGGATGAGAGGGACGAGTTTCTGGGTCTGAAGGGGACGAGTTTCTGGGTCTGAGGGGGACGAGTTTCTGGGTCCGAGGCGGACGAGTTTCTGGGTCTGAGGGGGACGAGTGTGGGTCTGAGGGGGACGAGTGTGGGTCTGAGGGGGACGAGTGTGGGTCTAAGGGGGACGAGTATGTGGGTCTAAGGGGGACGAGTATGTGGGTCTAAGGGGGACGAGTATGTGGGTCTGCGAGTTTGAGAGGGACGAGTTTGTGGGACTGTGTGATGGTGGTGACGTGGTTGGGTATTGGTCTTATGTCCCCACTGCAGACACGTAAGGCGGCGTGAGGTGGGTCCTATGGGGCGTGACCTAACCAGTACTGATCAATACTTCCTCACACACACACACACACACACACACACACACACACACACACACACACTCACACTGTCCGTCTGCATGTGTAAGACAATCCACCCTTTTCGCTCTCAACACATCCAACCTTCACAGTACAGAACAGGGTACGCATCTTGACATTAGCTTCTAAAGGGCAAACTGAATACTACATCACACAAAGGCCCTACCTCAACACACGCTGCCTAATGCACGTAGCCAGCGCGACCCAGACTGATGCGTGTGTTGCTGTACCATACTTGCCAACATCAAAAATAAATAAAAAAATACATAAAATACACGTTAATTTTGGTTCCCCAGTTAATGTGTAGCTTTGTCCTATTCTGAACTTACGTGACTAATAAAAACTGACAAACCAGGGCGATTACTGACCACCTTAAGTAACCATACAATCTTTAATCAGGGACACTGTTTTTACCTGCACGTTCTCAAGGTATAAGCCTTCATGGATAATCTGCCAGTTTTTCGATTGCCAGCTTACGTATTTATAAACAATGGAAGGGTTTTAAGCGGCAAGATATTCGTCCTTATGTACCACGCAAGGAAGAAATTTGGCAAGCACTGTACCCATCAGTCACAAGGAATGGTGTGTGGACTACTAAAAGGGGGGTGGGAAGGAAGACAAGGGGTAGGATATATGCTCTGGACATAACATTTAACAAAGATTTGCGTCTGGTGGGGTAATTTTACTTCTGCCCTACTTAGAGACGAAAAATGAAAGTCTACAAGGTGATATTCCGCTCCCTACCCTCGTCCCTTTTAAATCACCTGAGATAAGGATGAAGATGTGGGTGTCATACTACTGTTTCCCTCGTTAAGAATGTGTGATATAATACTGCACAGGTACGCAGCACTTCCTGGTACTACTGGTCCTGCTGGGTGGCGGAGAGGGATGAAGGATGGCTGGGTTTGCGATGATGATGCTGGAGTGGTTAGGATGTAGGGGAGTTAGGATGTAGGGGAGTTAGGATGGAATGGAGCTGGGATGGAATGTGAGTAAGGATGGTGTGAGTGTCAGGATGGAGTGGTGTTAGGATGGAGTGGAGTCAGGATGGAGTCATGATGAAGTTATATGTAGCCTAGTGGAGTTAGAATGGAGTGGAATTAGATCACCAGGTATTGTCTTGTTAGTCTACCTCCTCACGACACCGGGGTACAGGAGAGAGAGATATGAAGGGCACGAACCTACAATAACACATAAGCCGGAAATAGGTCTACCGTGGCACAGAGGGAAAGAACAGGAAGGAGGAAGGGAAGGGTGGAGGTAGATGGGAGAGGGAAGGGTGGAGGTAGAAGGGAAGGGGAAGGGTGGAGGTAGAAGGGAGAGGGAAGGGTGGAGGTAGAGAAGAGAGGGAAGGGTGGAGGTAGAGAAGAGAGGGAAGGGTGGAGGTAGAGAAGAGAGGGAAGGGGGGTGGCTGCGGGGAGAGGGAAGGATGGAGGTAGGGGGGATAGGAAGTGGATAGGAGAAGGAACAGTGAAGGTAGAAAGGGAAGGGGTAGGGGTGTGGGTGGTAGGAGGCCCTATGGAATTGGAGGGAAAGGTGGGCGGGAGAAGAGGGAAGGAAGGGCGGGAGAGGGAGAGAAGGAAGGAAGGCCGGGGGAGGGGGAGAAGGGAGGGCGGGGGAGTGGGAGGAAAGGGAAGGGTGAAGGCGGGGCTGACCGGAAGGAAGGGACGGGTGTTAAGGAGAGGAGGGAGGAGAAGGGTAGGGGAAGGGGAGGAAGGAGAAGGGTAGGGGAAGGGGAATTGGTGCAGGTCAGGACAAAGGAAGACTGACAAGGGAAGGGACGAGAGAAGGAAGATAACTGAAGAGAAGGGAAGACAAAAGGAGGAAGGTAACGGGAAGCAAGAGAGGAGGGAGAAAAGTAGGTGACAGAACACAGGAAACGATGATATGAGAGAAGGAAAATAACGGAGAGAAGAGAGGAAGTGAAAGCATCTCAACCACATTGTTAATCCTCTCACTATAAATACCTCCGTCTCATGTGATAAAAAAATAGACAGGTACATGGGGAAATTTTAACCCCTGCTCCCAAGCTAATAAAATCACCTGGCAATAACATGAAAAAAAAAAGTCATGGTATTGTACAGAAATGGGGAAACCTGAGAACTGGACAAGGAAATGATGTGTGATGGTCATTAGGGAAACACGTGATGAAAGGCTATGCTCGTCTGGCTTCCCTCTCTCTCGTGCTTGTTCTCAGTAACGTGGAATGCAAACAATCATCACAGAAACTTAGGATACGTGGTTAACTGAGGATCTGTATTTCCGATCTCAGCTTTACCTTCTTCAATGAGGTCTTTCTTGAACTGAACGAAATGACCAGACAGCAGCAGAGGATCGTAAAAGCCCTAAGCGTATTAGTAATGGAAATAACCCCTCCAGTAGTCACACAACAGGCATATCTTTAGCTGAATAATACCATCTGGACACCGTAAAACAGCTTGTAAAACACCGGTCCAAACGGCATCATAGTGCTAAACATTCACGAAGGTAGTTGCCATCCCATCAGGTGTCACAAAGTTTTAATGATCTTCAGGTAGCAAGAATACAGGTAAGAAAAAGGCATCCACGTACTGACAGGGTTAAAAATGCAACGATGTCAGCGGTGTCACTCTCTAAAAGGGTTAAAAATAGTCCTGTGCCACTCCTATCATTGATCTGTCACTCTGTCAGTCGTCCTCACCTGCACCACACCACCACGCCTTCACTTCCATTCTCAAGCCTCACTTTTCTTCGTTGCCTGAGAACTGCACAATGACAAGCCCTCCCTCATCCTCGTCCACACTCCTGCACTGTAGCACACACACTGCACAGTACTTTCACACTCATTACATTACAGTTTCTCAGATGTTTGGCTGAGTACTTAAAATTCCGAATATAAGAAGAATCACTTTCTACGGTACCAGTACATATATTCAGTGTTACTAATTATTCACTGTTGGAGGCGCCCACCATCCACTCATTGAATGTACTACCTTCAGATGACCATACTGCATGACAAGCCAAATAGTTTCTTGTGACACAGGAAACCCATTAACTTTGTACCTTGGATGCAGGCCAACCATATAACCGAATGGACGCCTTGTGGTACAGTGGGTTACGGCGATCCATGTGATGTGGCCTATAAGGTTTATATCAGAGGACTGGATAGGTGTTATAGCCCACATCATGCTACTCAGTGAACAGCAACTGGTCAGTATCCTCAAATTTTTGGATTAAGCAGCCTACCCCAGTCCCTTACGCTTTTAATGGCACAATACAGGATTAGACGATACAGACAATAATAATCATAATAATAATAATAATAATAATAATAATAATAATACCTTCCTGTCCCTAAAATGCCACACCCAAGCTACAGGAAATCATGGATCGATCTTGTCCAGGTGTTAGCCATGACGTAACTGCATTCGATAATTTTTTTTCCCCACCGGTACGGCCAGTGAGGAGAGGACGGTAAAAGGAGGGTGTGGGTGAAGAAAGGGTGGGAGGGTTGGAGGAGAAGGGAGAGGGTGAGTGTGAAGAGAGGGTGAGTGTGAAGAAAGGGTGAAGAACATAAGAACATAAGAACATAAGAAGAGAGGATAACTGCAGTAGGCCGGTTGGCCCATGCTAGGCAGCTCCTAGAAGAGTAACTGAACTACTAGAATGAGATAAGGATAGCAAAGAAGAAGGCTCTCCCCCGCCCTCCAAACCCTCCAGCCGAAGCCGGCAGGAAAAAGTCAGAAAGAACACCACGCCGTATAGAAAAACTGGCGTGGACATTTTACAGGAAAGTGTGAAAGGAGAATAGAGACTATCATAGTGTAACCTGAAAAGAAAATTTATTTTTTAGTTAGTATTGGTTATAATATTTTCTTTATTCTATATCCACCCCTTATTTGTCATATGCTTATCTAGCCTATGTTTGAAACTCTCAATGGAAGAGGCAGCAACTACTTTACTAGGTAGCTTATTCCATTCGTCTACTACTCTATTACCAAACCAATTTCTACCGATTTCCTTTCTGAAACGGAATTTTTCTAGTTTGAAACCATTATTTCTAGTTCTATCCTGTATGCTCACTTTAAGTACCTTGCTAATATCTCCCTTATTTATACCATTCATCCACTTAAAAACCTCAATTAAGTCTCCCCTTACTCTACGCCTCTCTAGCGAATGCAGACTTAGTCTTTTCAGTCTGTCTTCATATGACAGGTTCCGGACGTCATGTATCATTTTAGTCATTCTTCTCTGTACATTTTCTAACGAATTAATATCCATTCTATAGTAAGGACACCAGAATTGTACTGCGTAGTCTAAATGTGGCCTTACTAATGCTAGATAAAGTTTCAGTATTATTTTAGATGATCTATTGCTCACGCTTCTCGAAATAAATCCTAGGACCCTATTTGCTTTATTTCTCGCATTAATGCACTGTTGCCTAGGTTTAAGGTCGTTACTAATCATAACTCCTAGATCTCTCTCGCATTCCGATTTGCTAATTTCTTTGTTATCTAAGCTGTATTTAGTATCTCCAATGGTCTTGCCTACGTTAAGTACTTTACATTTTTCAACGTTAAATTCCATTTGCCAAGTTTTTAGACCATTTGGACAATGTATCGAGGTCTTTTTGTAAGTAATGGCAATCGTCAGTCGAGTTAATGATACGCCCTATTTTTGTATCGTCGGCAAATTTGCTGATTCTGCTATTGACTCCTAAGTCTAGATCATTTATATATATGATAAATAATAAGGGACCGAGTACTGAACCCTGTGGTACACCGCTAGTTACTAATCCCCAGTCCGACTTAGTTCCATTTATTAATACTCTCTGCTTTCGTCCTTTCAGCCAGGATTCTATCCATTTTAAGATATCGCCGTCTATACCGTGTGCTCGAACCTTTCTAACTAACCTTTCGTGTGGGACTCTATCAAAAGCTTTACTAAAGTCCAGATAAATAACATCGTAAGCTTTATCGCTATCTACTGCCTCATAGACCTCCGAGTAGAATGACAACAAATTTGTGAGGCAGGATCGTCCTTGCCTGAATCCGTGCTGACTTTCGTTTATAAGATTAAATCTTTCTAAGTGTTCTCTAATCTTATTTGCCAAAATTGACTCTAACATTTTTCCTACTATTGACGTTAGACTTATCGGACGATAATTCGACGCAGCTGATTTATCACCCTTTTTAAAGATGGGCACTACGTTTGCGGTTTTCCACGCCTCTGGAACTTCTCCTGAACTTAAAGAGTCATTAAATAACGTTAAAAGTGGCTGACATAATTCTTCTTTGGTTTCTTTTATAATTTTTGCATATATGTCGTCCGGACCTGGCGATTTTTGAGGTTTTAACTTGTTAATTTCTTTCAATACGTCCTCCTTACTAATGGTTATTTTACTAAGAATATTTTCCGTATTCTCATGGTAAATATTTGCTGCTTGAGGGACCAGGCTTAGATTTTCCTTGGTGAGGAAGGAGAGAAAGAGAGAATGTAAGAAAGGGTGGAAGAAGTAAAGAAGGAGGGGGTGAGGGTGAATGTGAAGAAAGGGTGGAGGAAGTGAGGGAGGAAGAGGGTGAGTGTAAAGAAAGGGAGAGAAGGGCTGGAGAGAAGGGCTGGAGGGGGAAGGAAAGGGGGAGGACGAATGTGAAGATAACGCAAAGGAGATGGAGGTGGGAGGGGTGAGTGGGTGGGTGTGAAGAAAGTGTACAAGAAGTGAAGGAGGAGGGAGAGGGTGAGTGTGAAGAAAGGGAGAGAAGGGCTGGAGGGGGAAGGAAAAAGGGGGAGAATGAATGTGAAGAAAATGCAAATGAGGTGGAGGTGGGAGGGGTGTGAGGTGGGAGGGGTGTGAGGTGGTGAGTGTGTGTGTGTGAGTGGGTGATGAGTGAGTGTGTGAGGGTGAGGGGCCACAACTGTACACGGCTGTTCCCCGCCATGAGAGAGCCTGGGTAAAAAGCAGCCCATTTGTTCCAGCAGGACAGAATTATCACAACCTTCCCGCGACGAAACCTTTGTGCTGCTGCTGCTGTTGTCCTGCCCACACCGCCTCCACCACAGTCTCATATCCCACACCAGCGCCACATTTCGCTCGGTGTACGCGTTCTGTTCATACGACTCTGCTAGTTCAGGGTACAAAGGCTTGAACTATCAGCCTTTTTACTGGTGCACGAGGAATGACTACTACGAGGCTGTTTCGGGTCTTTTACTTAGGTGTACTATTACTTAAAGAACCTCAGAATTGTTTTTATATCCTACGGTACCAAACAGCGTGCCATCCACTGTACCATGGACCTGTAAATTTAGCTGTACCGTACATCCACTGTAGCATAATTAAAACACCAGCACAGCATACACGCGTCTACATACACAAAAAAGTTGATATACCGGTATCCTAGTATCAGTATAGAGAAAAACAAAGCTGACAGGTATAAATGGTAAACAAAACATCTTCTGTACACATTTTCGTTACCGCTACTCGCACTAGCAGTCACTCTCTCTTCACGTTACCAATACACTCCATGTTATCAATGACCCGTATGTAAATATATGACAGTAACACCATCACTTCAAGGACCTTTTCTTTTATTCTTCCTATCACCAGACGAGTTTATTCTGCTCAAAGACAGGCTCTAGTGACGAAGGGGTTAATCAAGGCCATACGTAATCTCTGCAGTTTGAAAGTCCCTCGTGCTGAATATAGTTGTTTGAAAGTAGCAGGAAAAGAACTGTCACCGGCTTCAAGGGGTTAACTACGACAGTCTGAGTTGTTTATAGATTCACAGCTTTGACCAGTACTTCGGCATGGCTCTGAGGATTTCCCAACACATCCTTCTTGGCGACTCATTTTGAACAGGACAGCTCAGTATCCTCTTGTACGACGCTGATGCAAACTCTCGATACTGACACGCTAATGAGAGAATGCCGAGGTGCAATACGCTAAGGAATACGTGTTATAATGCCTCCTCTATCACTCAAATTACGGTCAGCAAATTGGTACACGTCAACACATTAGGTTTACACTTACAGCATAGGTTTCCGAGCCCAAATATGCTACCCTATTCCAGCGACATGACCCATTTTTTATTCTATTATTTTATTTTTTTACCTGGAGCATGTTACCCGTTGATGAGGGCCAGGGCAGGTCCCGCCGTCATTAAGAGGACAAAAGAAGTGTCCAGGTGGGATGACTAGCCCAAAGCCGGGGGTGGGCTAGGGGGGGGCTTGTTCACCACCACCCCTCCATCACCACCCCTCCTCGCTCCACACCTCTCCTCGCTCCACATCTCCCCTCGCTCCACACCTTCCCCCTCACCACACCTCTCCCCACCTCCAATCTCCTCATCACCACTCTTCGCTCCACATCTCCCCTCGCTCCACACCTCCCCTCGCTCCACATCTCCCCTCACTCCACATCTCCCCTCGCTCCACACCTTCCCTCTCACCACACCTCTCCCCACCTCCAATCTCACCACCACCACTCTTCGCTCCACATCTCCCCTCGCTCCACACCTACCTGGTTCGTATGCAAAGAAACCTCACTGGCTCACTTCACTTCCGCAAGAATCAATAAATTTACCACACTTATATATCCACGCCACATCTCGCTGAATAAACACCACAATTACACTATTTAACGTCTGCTAATGGAAAAAAAATACATCAGCTTTGGTCGTACTGAATAAGATGACTCAGAAGCCTTAAGAACTTCACCCTTCCTCACGCTTGCCACTCTTGCCTAGCGTCACAAAGGGGTGGTGGAGTGTGACAGTAATGAGGGGGGCAAGCACAGTCAAATGAGTACAGTCAGGCTACTCTTTCCCTATACCACTCCACTTCCTCTTGATGTAAAAAAGAATATTCCGATGTGTGTGTGTGTGTGTGTGTGTGTGTGTGTGTGTGTGTGTGTGTGTGTGTGTGTGTGTGTGTGTGTGTGTGTGTGTGTGTGTGTGTGTGTGTGTGTGTGTGTGTGTGTGTGTGAGAGAGAGGGAGAGAGAGAGAGAGAGAGATACATGTAACCCACACTACATAACTTGGTATATGGATGGAGAAAAGTGTGATACCTGTGCAGTTATAGGAAAAACATCAGACCAGCGAAGAAAGTAACAAGCATGACCCTACCTCATGACAAAACAAAGATGCACCACCAGGGAAGCCATGGACTCCACACTCGCATAACAAACTACATGTGACCAGCCTACAGTACACCGAGTGTGGTCAGGGTGTAAGTTCATTCTCATAGGTATATCTCTTGACCCAGCCCCCAAAATAACTTCCAAGGCAGTGTAATTATGGTACATGATCTGGATAGGTGTGGGGTTGAATTAGGACATATTTCATACTTCTCCATTACGAACTTCTCTGCCCATGGAAATCTAAATCCTTTGAGTGTTTATGGAATTTTTAGATGTACTGTTCCATTAGCATTCACTTCAAACGCGCCGTCCAAGGATTACACTGTACTGTATAGTAAGAGCTTTGTCATGTCGCATTATATCACAGCCTATGTTGTTCCTTTATTCTGTCAGGCCTGCTACGGTAATATGACTGAATCCCCCTTCGTTACTCTCAAGAAATCTCTCTCTTTCTCTCTTTCTTTCTCACACACACACACACACACACACACACACACACACAACTGGCATCTCTGGAAAACACAATAACAAGTAGTATTTCCGTTCTTGCGACCATTTCTAAACAAAGCAGGCATTACGAAAAGGTCGTAACAATCTAACATCGCACATAATTAACCCCTTCAGCACCAAGACGCCTTTTAAATTCTTGCTACCTCCAGACAAGGAAGAAATCTTACACTTAGAAATTAATGAAGTCTGTATCTAACCTCTCCAGTTCGAAGTCTCTACAGTCGTTTGGAGACGGCAGGAATAAAGTACAAAAGACGTCACCGAGCTGAAGTGGTTGATATCCACAAAACACCAAAACTCAACATACCACCACTTATACCGGCTCATCAAGTGGGCATGTTGTATGTGGAGGGTACCAATAATTACAGGTGAAAAATTGTGAACACCTTTTCCTATGCGGTAGTGCAGGTTGGTGACGACGGAGGCTACACCTGCTTGCCCACCAGGTAGTGCTGCACCTTGAGGGGCTTCTGTCACACACACACACACACACGCTTCTGTCCGGCTTCAACCTTTAACTATATTCTGTCCACTACAACTCTGTCAGGTTCCTGTGTTTTACCTCCCCAAAATAATATCGCCTGGTGTTAAGCAGAAAATGTAGTTGAGTTGTTCCGACCATGAGTGTCAATGGTGATAGCACTACCACTCTCAGGGTCCTTTGATATATTCTCAGTTTAATATAATCGTCGTGTTAACTGTAATAATAACAGAGACGACGACTGAGGATTAATTCAACTAAAATTTGACATCCATCCATCTTCAATGCTGAGCTGTAACAATCTCTAAAACATGGTACCGGCCCGATAGCACCAAAGTTCTAGTCTTGGTGAGTCATTTCAGGTGTGTTCGTGGGTAAAATTCGTACCCAGATTAACACATGTTGGATGCTACCCTGTAAGATGCTGCGCCCTTGTATCCCAGGACAATGGATGAATAAACAGCTTAAAGACATACCCAATTCATTCTTAGCCATCACTGAGAATGTTACCGTAATTCTGGCTAACTCGAGGAGAAGGTTCGGGTCTGCAGTTGGACCTCGTATGGACTGACTGATACGATACTGTTAGTCATGAAAAATGCTAAAGATGCAGAATTGCGGTGCCGTCTTCTTCTTCTACAGAGATACGGCTAAAAATTAAAATCTCAGCTAAACCAAGGACGACCCACATCCTACCATACAACTCTACAGCAGTACATTGTTGCACATAAAATACGAACACTCAATAACAGTATCGGCCTATCACTTTAGATGGTGATAGTAGATTCCAGGAAAAATACTGACCTATAAAAATAACTAAAATAAACCAAACTTACAAGGTATTTCACTTACACAGCGATTTATATAATTATCAAAGCTAAGAAAATACTTATAAACAGTACAAGATACAATCTAATCTACGCAGTTCTGTTCAGCATCTTAAGCCAAGCTCCAAGTGACAGGAATCTTTAGTCGCTGCCACCAGATGAACAGCCATAACATTTAATTTGGAACTGATGGTTAACTGAATATTAGTAATCTTGTGTTTAACGAGACCGACAATTCTCCCTCGATTCGACTCATCCAGTAAGTTAACCCTCTCACAAGTAAGTATTGGTTGACTGGACATGCAGCCAAGTGTGACCACAAGTTTCTCAGCCTTTACTTCTGTCGGCTGAATAAATGACCGTTGGTTGCCGTTAACGAGGCGCGTTGCTGGCGAGGTGGTCACTGATATTCACCAGGTGTCACTCTCATCTTCCTTCAGCAGCTGTTCTAGGCTCTCAGGCTTAACATTCCCTTTCTACAGCTGATGCAATTCACAGTGAGGCAAATTAAATGGCAACAGCTAATACACTAATGACAATGAGGTGGTTTCTCGTTGATCTGACCCGTTGCCAACTAATAACTGCACTTCCCTAGGATTTGGGTTCGGGTATTATACGTGTTACAGATGGTGACAGTGGTTATTCTGGGGGAAACAGAACGAGACAGCTTGCAAATTAACAATAAACTCATTGGTCTGTATCAGTGCTAATCAAAATGGAGACTGATTGGTTAGCTCAGGCAACACAAGAAGGGACTGAAACAAGCCCATTCCCAAAATTACACCAACCAACACTTTATTTTTTTACTTACCGAACGATTTACTACATATTTATAATTAGCCTACTGACTTTTCTCTACACAAAGTCTGAAGTAAAATCTCATTACATAGCCACATACAACAATTACGATACGGTATACCTTTTTCAATTTTTTTTTTTTTCACTTATCGTAAAATCCTCCATCCTTGAACAATTCTAGTGTTCCTCACAAAGTCATATCAAACTTTCACCAATTTTTTCTGTCAGAGGAGGATAGGGATGAAAAGCTATTTAGGGCAGGCCGACTCCCAAGTTCACTGGAGGATATAAAAATGTTCATAGGTTTATAAGAACAGACCTAGACACCATTTTCCACCCCACTCTAAAGACAATTTGCATGTATAGGAGAGTAAGAGAGGGTGGGGAGAAACCGTGAGTGCAGGCTGCCCCGCCCCCTTCTCAAGGCTACATCGTAAAATGTCAGAGCAACCGGGTAGCCGACGCTGACCACCGCTGTCTTGTGCCCCTCCTTCCTACCCTCCCACCTGCTTCCGCTGCACATTCCTGCACAGACTCTGCACTACTATTTACGCACTCCTGGACTTCCCTCACGCACTTATCCCACCTAGGCCATGATACCACTTAACGGTACCATGTAGCTATATACTTCTGCAAAAGATTGACACGAAGAGAAACTAACATACATTTTCTCATGATTTTGAAAGACGAGTGCTAAACATCAATGCCAGGATATACCTACCAAATACTGCGTGTTCTTTTGTTTCACAATGCAGTACTCTCTCTCTCTCCCTTAAGGATGTCACAGGTGCAAGCTTTTAGATATATAACTTAAAACCAAGTGTGTCGACCTTGGAATTTGGTCATTTAACACAGCATGTTTCGCAAATATCAAACGCTCTTCAAAACTCTCATAAATTGTATTGTAGATGCTAACCTCCTTAAAACTGCATTATCTCCAAAATTACGCTGATATATTGCAAAGACAATAACAGCCACATAATGAAGCAAAAGTCTCTCTCTCTCTCTCTCTCTCTCTCTATATATATATGAGAATTACTACTGTTACGTGGTCGAGATAGCCTAAGATACTCTAGCCTTTATAAACCAATAAGTAGAGATGTGAATCATATGATCCACTGCCGTCTCGAAACTCTCACAACCTAAGAATGACACCTCGCTACAGGCTGCGTAATAGTCGGGCAGGCTGGTTGAGTTGTAATCGCTTAACTGGTTCGATACCCTAAACGTGGATGCGTATGACTGACTTCATCTGTATCTGCACTGCCTATATTTGTAACTCCATGCAATTGTCTCAGGCTACCATTTGAAATAACGTTTTTATCATTCATTCTATATTAATCCTTCATATTTCGATAGCGTAACTGTTGATATGGCAAAGGAAAAAAGCCGAAGCAAACACTTTCAGCCACATTTTTAGCCTGATCAGACACCTGTTGATTAACCTGACCGTACTAATTACTAAATTGTTCTACCTTTATAACGGTATTACAGGTGGAAAAGCAATGCCTTCTCTCACAATCAGACCTTACAATATTTACAAACATATCGCTATCTATCCATATCAACTATTAACCACCAACACGAAAATCCTATAGGAACAAATGGGCCTACTCTGACAATTTGATCCTTTAATTTAGCGTGTAATCCACTCGGTAAATCCTCTAATCCGCTGTAAGCCTGAAAATCGCAAGACAGGAAAATTACCGAACACATTAATCCAGTGGCCTCGTAAAATCAGTTAATTCTTATGGACGAGACAACACAAGTACTCAATTTTTTTTTTTTTTCTTTTTTGGTAAGATTGAGTCCGCCCCTGTGTACCGATACCATTAACCCTCTCATGCTCGGGACAACTTAAGTATTCTGTCTATTTCATTTTGCCGAGTTAGGAGCCTAAGTGTTTTGTAGCTTCACACTAATCATCTATGCATTATCTGCCAACACCACCAAATCGTACCCAGCTGTAGTGAGATTTAGTAACGATAAGAACTGCCTGAACTACACAATGTTTTCCTTGCTTTATATGGACACTGTGCACTTAAATATACTGTGTACTGTTATTTATATGGGTTACTCTGATATATTACGATGCACCGACGCAAAATCTAGTGCCGGATATACAAACTTGCGATCATTTAAGTTCCTTGTCGTAACTATGGCTTCCACCTTAACATGACCCATATATTCCTTAAGCAGCTCTCCCAGGAAAATAATAAAAACTACCATCTTTCCATAGCACGTCGACTAACACTATTTTCTAATGATAACTACTGATACATCTTAGCAAGCAAGATGGACAGATGGCAAGTTTGGACCAAGGTGAAAGAGTAAGGAAGAGACCAGAATATTCTCAAAGTTTCCCCTCTCGTCATTCCTGCCCAAACAAATCCAAGTTACAAGGAATTAATCTTAAGTTTGTTTATATATGTGGACCAGGAACTGCATTACTACGAGGACCCAATGCAAACAGATGCTGGCTCCTTTCTTTGGCTCAACACAACTACTGGCGGTCGAAGTTGGGGACCCGAACCAGTCAATATGCAGTTATCCACCCACACCACACCACCCACACCTCTTGTCTCCCTCCCTGTCAGTACGATAGCGGGGGAGGTGTAGGCCTATTCCTTCGCTTTACCTACCCAGTCCACCTGCCCCTCCCCCTTGCATTCACCCCCTTTAGGCAAGTCCAATTGGGTCGAAGTATTTGTCAATTGGTAACCCTTATAACAGCTGTACGGTAGTTAGGCAATAACACACTTCGCCACTTTCGATGACAGTTGTGAAGCTAAAAGTTACACCACTGACTCTCACCTTTCAAACTCTGCTGACTGTGGAAGGAGCCGCATGGGCCGACCCGAGGTGGGTTGGGATAGCGACGTTCCCTCGGTTGGTATTCCTCACAACTCCAAGCGTTCTCACTGCTACACACTAAGATTTAAGACCAATATGCACTCCAGGGATATACTTTGACAACTTCTATCCTTTGGCAGGTAAATCGCATAAAATCAGTAAGTTCCACACTACTAATCTACAACTACAGAGAAGCGTGGCACAGCCCGACCCGTTCACTGTGCCTCAACTGAAGTTACCGCGCAAATCCTCCCAACCCGGCAGTCGGCGCCCTCACCCCGCGTGACCGACTAGCCAATATTTCTACGTTTTTCCTCGCCTTCCTGAAGTTTTTCACAAGACCACGATTTATTATCATCTTGTAAACATGACTGCTCCTTCATGCGTAATAGAACCAACAATATGGAAAGACGGTTCAGCTAAGAAAACCACTTCATGAAAGTATTTTCCTCGAGGCAACGTCAGGAAAAATATCGTACTGCGGGTGGTTAGCAATTCACAGTATTCAAAAGCAAGATGTAAAATAAGTGGTAAGTTTGGATTTACTTTCTTCACCATGGCATACATACTCTGCCATATCAAAAAATAAATATAGAAATAAAATACAATAATGCCTGTGTGGAGTGAGCTGATGTTTTTACCTTTAGCAGTGGCGCCTCTTACCTTCACCAGAAATTAAAAGGTCACAGGAGTTAAAGAAAGGCGAAGTAACCTGCCGGGATTATCGTCTAAGCACTACAAACTATAAGGGATTCTATTAGGACTGTCTCGTTTTTCATTACGTACCGGTGAAGTAACGCAAGCCTTAGCTAAGATGGTGAATGCTGTATAAAGAAGACCCGACTAGGACTGCAAGATGAATATTGATCATTATTCAGGGTTCGTTTAACTAATCCGCTGACAGCTTCTGGCACGTCGGATTTATTTCTTTGTGTGGATTCCAAAAAGGACCTTACACACACACACACACACACACAAACGGGGACGACTGAGGCGAGAAGTTATAATTACACGGCTAAAACTACTACTTCTCTGCAAACCTAACTACCCTATGACTATTTCGACTATCCAGAGTTATTACGGGGTGGGCTGGAGGGATGGGGTGGGGGTAGAGGGATGGGGTGTGGGGTGGGATAGAGGGCTGGGATGATAGCGGTGATAATTACAGCATCCACATGAGGTAAACACATAATATAGTTTGAGTTACGTAGGGGTGGTGTGAAGGTGGGTGTAGGGGTGGTGTGATGGGGTGGAGGGATGGCGTGGCGGTGGTATGATGGTGGGGTGTCAAGATAGGGTGATGAGATGCTGTGGTGGTGTGATGGGGTGGAAGGGTGGTGTGATGATGGGGTAAATGTGAGATGTGATGGGGTGGAAGGGTGATGTGATGATGGGGTGAATGTGTGGTGTGACGTATGACAGAGGAGTGGTGTGATGGGAGAGTGGTGGTGTTGGTGTGACGGTGGAGCAAACAGTACACAGCATGAGTGGTGTGGTGGCAGTGGATGTGTTGGTGTGAGGTGTAGAAGGCAGGATTTATGTGGCAGTGGCAGGATGATGGTGTAGTGGTGTAATGTGTGTATTGGTAGCGTACGTGACTGATCAACAACCACCGACCAACCAGCTCCTCTGTAAGCCCGCTCATTACTCACACTTCTAGAGCTTTGGAACTGAAGGGCCCTAGCCCATTTTCACCCACTCAACCCGAGGACCTCACTCTCTCTCTCTCTCTCTCTCTCTCTCTGGAAGGACGTCAAACCCCTTCCCTACCATTATATTTCTTCCTTGCTTTTTCCGGGCAATTTATTTAAGTTTAGGGGAGACTTTGCCAAACAGAGAGGTTACGTGTCGCCTTCGCTAGTCCCTTCACTACGAGGGGCCTATCCAAAGTTGCCATATTGTCTCGAGCTGGCAAGAAATAGATAGATAGATAGACAGATGGATAGATAGATAAAATAATAGCACTAGGTAATAAAAAATGTTACCGTATTTAGTTGGTTAAAACGAAATGCATAAAAAAATAATGGAATGAGAAAGAAAAAAAAGCTTAAGCCGTATTCTCGTCATCATCACCATCACCACCACCACCACCACCATCAGCAGCAACAGCAGCATTATCATCATCTCCACCGCCATCATCATCAGTATCACCACCACTACCGCCAAGATTATCCTCACCATCATCATCATCATCATCACCACCGCCATCATCATCATTATCACATCCACTACCGCCATCATCATCATCATCAGCATTAGCATCATCATCACCACCGCCATCATCATCATTATCACATCCACTACCGCCATCATCATCATCATCATCATCATCATTCTCATCCTCATCAACTTCATCATCACCATCATCATCATCATCATCATCACTAGCATATTTTCTCCTCTTACTCTATGAACTAATTTTGTGACATCGATAAAAGTTACATCAATTCTAAATTGACGCAAATTATATGCAAGAAAATATGAAGGTGTAATAGGCAGACAAAATCGCTCAGGAAAAGGTGCTAGGGAGTCCACGAAGCTATGAGAGAGAGAGAGAGAGAGAGAGAGATTTATGGAGGGAGGGAAATATGGATGGCCACACACACACACACACACACACACACACATTCCACCACACCCGCATCTAAACCTCATGAATTTTCAGTGACTGCCCCTGTGTGTGTGTGTGTGTGTGTGTGTGTGTGTGTGTGTGTGTGTGTGTGTGTGTGTGTGTGTGTGTGTGTGTGAGAGAGAGAGAGAGAGAGAGAGAGCATGAGCGAGAGACTGAGAGTTCATGTTTGCGTGTGCTAATGAAGGTCTGTGTGTGTGTGTGTGTGTGTGTGTGTGTGTGTGTGTGTGTGTGTGTTAAAACTTTCTAGTAATATAGCCTATGTGTATCGGTTAGTTCTCTGATATATGATTCTCTCCATATATTTTAGTAATTAAATCTGTGAATGCTACTGTTTCTAAAATTTTACCTGAGAGAGAGAGAGAGAGAGAGAGAGAGAGAGAGAGAGAGAGAGAGAGAGAGAGGGTGACGTCATACAGCTGAACATCTGCTGGGCATGACTCACCACACATGTTGCACCTCCACACACACACACACACACACACACACACACACACACACACACACACACACACACACACACATCAAAATACATCACATTTTTACCAGTCCTCCAAAAAACACGAAAAGAAATACAACAACAGCCTCAACACGTAAGGAAGAAATTTGGAACCACGAGTACGTATATATTTAAAACCTACAAACGATTTTATTCAGCTGATAGAGGAACCAGGCTACGAAAGGGCTATTAAGTACTGTCTCGAACCCCACTAGTACAAAGGGAGTCTTGGAAGCATGCAAAACCGACTAGAAAAACCATCTAACTATCTATTTACCTATTGCCAGACGCCATAATCCCGCAAGGGGTGGCCATTTGAGTTATTTGTTTTACGGAAAGGGGCACTAACTCTCCACCAACCCACTTACTGACACGTAGGGAGCTCGTATGGTTTGGTTATATGGTTACCACCCAGCGCTGTAAATTGTTTCTTGTCTTACAGGAAACGCGTATGAGAAAAAAACACTTTCCTGATTCCATAGCTACTTCAAGATCGTATGTAAGATTATTTTAAAGGGAGGATATTAGCTTAAGACATGACTGTTCCTCTTCCCAGTGCTTATTATGTATGTTATCGACTAAGGAAGGTTTATACTAGATCTTATGGTACTACTTAAGACGCCAATATCCTCTGCGTTAATTTCTTCTTCTTCCCCTACTCCTCCTCCTCATCCTTTTCCTTCTTCTTCCTATTATTTTATGCCTGGATAACATCTTTCAGAAATGACTGGATTAGGCTTTCCTGTGCTTCCCCTCTCCCTCTCACCTCAAGTACACTCCTACCGGCAGTTAATTTTCCTGGACCTTCATTTATACCTTATTTTAGAAAGCTCTTGCAGACAATTAGGAAGTTGCAAATATCCTGCGTACGGCAAAAAAGTAAAATAAATAAATAAATAAAATGGAAGAAAATACGAGACCAAGAGTTCATAGCCTACAGAATTGATCCCTTGCAAAGAAATGTTGATATAAAATGAGTCACCACCAAGACCCGTTCAAATCCAAGATGGCGGACCATTGTTTACGTTTGCAAGACTAGCGTTGCCAAACAAGGGAGCGATGAATGCTAGGAGTATCAGTTACCCAATGCAGCCCTGGGATGTGGTTTCCTGTTTCCGTAGGACATTTTTTTTTTTTAAATCTTAGGAGAGACGTTTAACACTGGAGAGGTCAGAAATAAGAGCATGGACCGTATCGCTACATCTCTTTCGTGAGTTTAGCAATCGCGTGAATGTAGCAAGAATAAGAGATACAGTAAGATATCGAAGTCAAAGGGTTAATTAATTCTCTCGTACTGTTTTGCTTGCCTACAGTAACGCCCCAAATTAAATGACGATAATGTTTAGCTTATTCTTTCCCTCTCCAGATGACTGTATTCATATCCAGTTCACAAGCGTATTTTCTATCTAGTGGGGTTTGATATATCGTTCTTTGACCCTTTCACGGCTAGAGAGAGAGAGAGAGAGAGAGAGAGAGAGTCAGGCTGGAGCCCTCCGCTGATAGAAGAGTATAAACCTTTTCCTCTCCTTCCCCACCACCTCCCCTTCCCCTCGTCCCCTCCCCACGGAACACTTGCACCCACCCCATAAGTGTAATACCCACACTGAGAGCATTCCACCACCTCACTCCCACCTCCTGCCAACCCATTACACTCCACTCTGCCCCCTTATCTTCTACACCATCCACTCCACACAGAATAATGATAGATAGCCACCTGGAAAGAGATTTGCAGACAACTTTCTATAATTTTCCTCTCATGACCTCTTTGGCGTGGGTGATAGAGAATGAGAGGTCTTAGGTCATGGACAGTGTGTACTCAACTGTAATTGTTAGAATCCAAGAGGTGGTTGGAGACTTTTCTGTCCTCTATGCACCACCTGTATTTTTTTTTTTTATGCAAGGAAGAAAGAACCAAAGGCCTGGAGCCCATAAACCGTTCCGTCCAAGAAAAAAACAAAATACGAAAGAGCCTAAATCAAATCCATTCATTTCGAGATGCCTGGACACACTGCGTTTGAAAGACTGGAGATCACAGGAAGGGTGGACATTTACGGCTTAAATGATGCGGCAAGGGTAGACTGTCCCCAGTTCCTCCTACGTATATATCATAACCACGCGCCTAGATCTGGGTTGTAAAGTACTGCATCAATCGCCACGTGTGTGTGTGTGTGTGTGTGTGTGTGTGTGGGTGGGTGGGTGTGTGTGTGTGAACAGTATGACTCAAACAGCTTTAGTCGATTTTAACCAAACTTAGTGGGACGGTCTAGGGTCAGAGAATAATGATGTCTATTTTTTTTAACGATAGGTCAGAGCTCAAGATCAAAGGGCAAGGTCAGCTTAAACAGTTTAGATCCGATTTAAACCAAACTTGGTGAACAGACTGAGGGTGATATTCTCGTGGGGTTAGGAGGCTTATTAACACCTCTTCCTTACCGATTTATTTCTGATTCTGCTCCATTACTATATTCTTGTGTGTTATTTATGCTATGTAGGCTGATATTAAAAGGATATAGGTAGCAAAAACGAGGATATTAATGGGAGTTTGGGAAATGAATCGCTAAGGAAAAGGTGTTAGGGAGCTTACTGACGAGAATACGACGAATGATTTTTTCTGCTCATGGAAATTCACCTCAGTCAAAAGCTTAATATCTCTCGTGTAGTTGACAGGTTTTACTGAGCCTTCTTCTTTTCCTTTTTTTTTTTTCTTCTTCTTTTTCTCCTCCTCCTCCTTCTTCTTCTTTTTCTTCTTCTTCTTCGTCGTCGTCGTCTTCTTGTTTTTCTATTTCTTCTCCCTTTCCTTCTTCGTCTTCTTGTTTCTTTCTTTTCCTTCTTCTTCTTCTTCTTCGTCTTCTTCTTCCTTCTCCTCCTCCTCCTCCTCCTCCTTCTTCTTCTTCTTCGTCTCGTCGTCGTCTTGTTTTTTTATTTCTTTTCCCTTTTCTTCTTCGACTTCTTGTTTTTTTTCTTTTCCTTCTTCTTTTTCTTCTTCATCACTCTCCACTTCCTCTCCTTCAGTCCCTCTATTTTTTTTTCTGCAAGGATTTCAACATGTGAGGTATGAAGCAGCAGCCTCTCCAGTGACACAGATGAGGTTAACCCTTTGATCGCGAGGATTTCTTTCATCTGGGCAAAAGCGTGTAGTGTTAATCTCAGTATAAATCCCAATTGCACCAACACCCGGGAAATGGTTGACTGGGGATCATTTTTGAGTCTCTGCGTGCTAGGAGGCGGTGGTCGAGTCGGTAGAGTGATTTAGTGTTTCAAAGATCCCGCGACATGTAACCCCCCCCCCCCGCTAATACCAATACTCCAGTCCTGTATGAAACACCCTGGTATGGACGAAGTGGTGGCATGTGGAGGTGTGGGGTACGTTGAAGGACTGTTTGGCATTGGGGAACGGGCTGTAAAGGGAATGCCCAGAGTTGTGAAAAAGGAAAATAAACTCGTCCGAATCGCAGGCTTCTCGTTTGAATAGGAGACTTCGCGGCAATTTTTCGTAAACATAGGAAGAGGTTAATTGGAAAAGGCAGGTTGACATACGCTCGGTAGCTCGTGTAAGAGAGTGACTAACAAAATAAGTCTGCTTTGGTAACGCAGAAAAGGTTATCAATAATAATCAGTGCATCAGGGGTAAAATAAGCCGATGAGGATGAAGTGCCCCGAAATATCCCAACCTAACGAGACTACGACCTTTGACTCGAAAGATTACCTAACACCGCATCCCTAAAGATTTATTCCACACGTTGCACCTCAGTATTCTTTCGCGTTTTATTGATGCAGATTATGCCGAAAATTAACCGATATAAATAGCGTACAGTAGAACGCTTGGGTGTAACTAAAATAAATCGTAGGGGAAAAGGAACTACGAAGCTTCCAATGCCATAAAGAATACGGTTCCTGAATTCCTTAATGCATCAGCCGCCGCGAAAGGGTTAAGTCGGTGAATAAAGGATGTCACGACCCTGCCAGTGTGTCCAAATATGGCAGGGGAGAAATTGACTGTACCTTACGCTCGTTGTTCCATAATTACCATAACGTGACACCCACAACAAGGACGCGACATTCTGACATGCAGTTAAGGGCCGTGCTATACCTTCCCACTCTAACTTGGCCTAAAATTGCCATCTCTTCGTCTTGAATGTTACTTTGACACCCACAGCAAGGACGCGACATTCTGACATGCAGTTAAGGTCCGTGCTGTACCCTCTTCACTATAACTCGGCCTAAAATTGCCACCACTGCGTCTTGAATGCTGATTTGACAAGGACGTGAGATTGTGACATGCAGATAAGGTCCGTCCTATGCTCTTTTCACTCTAACTTGGCCTAAAATTGCGGTCTCTTCGTCTTCATAAATGCTGATCTTACACCCACAGCGAAGACGTGACAACATGGAATGCAGTTAAGATCTTGTTTGCTAAGATGTCTACAGTAAATTACAAATATTACCTTTAAAAATTTCGCTGCTACCTTTCCACACCTGATTTCCCTGTACTCCTAAATTTAAAGTACTTTTTAAGTGGAAAGATTTTTTTTTTTTTTTTTATGCGAGGAAGAAGGAACCAAAGGCCATGAGCCCGCAGTAACAGTTCCCTCCAAGAGAAAAACAAAATACAATATAGAGCCAAATTCAAGATCCGATCATTTTGAGATGCCCGGACACACTGCGTTTGAAAGACTGGAGATCATAGGCAGCAGGAAATACAGACAGAGGGAGACAGTTCCAGAGCTGACCTGTTGCATAAATGAAAGACTGGGAGTAACGGTTAACTCTTGCATTAGAGAGTTGGACAGAAAAAGGATGAGAGTTTGCTGCCAGACGGGTGCTACGCGCCCGTCGTAGAGGTGGAGGAATGCAAGCAGACAGTTCAGAGGAGCAGTGACCATTAAAGTAGCGATAGAAAAGAGATAAAGATGCAACAGTGCGGCGAAGAGACAGAGGTTGAAGGGAGTCAGTAAGAGGAGGAGAGTTAATGAGACGAAAAGCCTTTGACTCCACCCTATTGAGAAGATCTGTATGTGGGGAGCCTCCCCACACATGAGAGTTGAACTCCACACAGGGGCGGATAAAACCCCTGTATAGAGTCAACAATTGCGCAGAGGTAAAGAAAGAGCGGAGTCGGCTTAGCACACCCAATCTCTTGGAAGCAGATTTTACAAGAGATATAATATGATCTTTCCAAGATAAGTCCCGAGTAAATGAAACCCCAAGCATGTTCAGGGATGATGCAGGCTTAAGCTGAATATTATTAAACATTAGTGGGTACACCTGTGGAAGATTTTGTCGGGTTGAAAGGTGTAAGAACTGAGTCTTAGATGCATTAAAGACAACCGTATTATTTTTACCCCAGTCAGAGATATGAGCCAAGTCAGACATTAGGTGTGCCACAGCCTCATCCCTTGCTTGTTGAAGTAACTGTTGAGATGGGCGTTGCGGGAACCGAATGGAAAGGTGAAGGGTGGAGTCATCAGCGTATGAGTGGATAGGGTTAGATGTACAGCTTAGAAGATCATTGATGAATAAAAGGAAGAGAGTTGGTGATAGGACAGAGCCCTGAGGAACACCACTGTTGATAGATCTAGGAGAAGAACGATGGCCGTCTACAACAGCGGCTATAGAACGACCAGAAAGGAAGCTAGTGATGAAGGCACAGATAGAAGGATAGAAACCGTAGGAGGGCAGTTTGGAAATTAAAGATTTATGCCAGACTCCATCGAAAGCCTTTGAGATGTCAAGTGCAATGGCAAAGCTTTCGCCAAAGTCCCGAAAGGAGGATGACCAGGAGTCTGAAAGGTAGGTGAGAAGATCGCCAGTGAAGCGTCCCTGACGGAACCCATACTGACGATCGGAAAGAAGGTTGTGATAGGAAAGATGCCTTAAAATTTTTCTATTAAGAATTGACTCAAAAACTTTTGAAATACAGGATGTTAAAGCAATTGGACGATAGTTGGAGGGTTGGGAGTGGTCACCCTTCTTTGGGACAGGCTGAATGAGAGCAAACTTCCAGCAAGAAGGAAAGGTACAAGTTGACAGACAAAGGCGAAAGAGTTTGCCTAGGCAGGGTGTAAGCACAGAAGCACAGTTCTTGAGAACAACAGGAGGGACCCCATCAGGCCCATATGCCTTGTTAGTACTGAGGCCAGTGATGGCAGAAAATACATCAACTGAAGAAATTTTAATGTCAGCCATGAGGAAGTCAGAGGGGGGAAGTGATGGAGGAACAGCACCGGAATCGTCTAAGGTAGAATTGGAGGAGAAAGTCTGTGCGAAGAGATCTGCTTTATCAGTAGAAGAAATAGCTACAGAACCATCAGAGTAGAAAAGAGGAGGGAAGGATGATGAGGTAAAGTTGTTAGAAAGATTTTTGGCAAGGTGCCAGAAGGAGCGGGAAGAATTCGAGTTGGAGAGTTGAGAGCATTTAGTATGGATGAAATTATTTTTAGTAGGCAAAGAACAGACTTAGCACGATTCCGGGCAGAAACATAAAGATGATGTGATTCAGGGGTGGGTTGGCTCCGGTACCTTTTGTAGGCCCTCTCCTTGTTGCGGACAGCATTAGAACAAGCGTGATTAAACCAAGGCTTTCTTGCATTAGTCAAAGGATATGAGAAAGGAATGTATGCTTCCATGCCCGAGAGAATAACCTCCGTAATGCGCAAGGCACTCTCAGATGGCTCACGGCCATGGAAGCAATAATCATTCCAGGGAAAATCAAAGAAGTACTGCCTGAGGGCCTCCCAGTCCGCGGCTCCAAAATGCCACAGACGACGTTTCCCTGGAGGGTCCACAGGCCGTACCGGAGTGATAGGACAGGTTAAGGTAATAAGGTTGTGATCGGAGGAGCCCAACGGAGAGAAAAGATTAACGGAGTAAGCAGAAGGATTAGTTGTGAGGAAGAGGTCAAGTATGTTGGAGCTCTCTCCAAGGCAGTCAGGGATACGGGTAGGGTGCTGTACAAGCTGCTCTAGGTCATTAAGGATAGAAAAGATGTAGGCTTGTTCACCAGGTGGATCCGTGAAAGGAGAGGAGAGCCAAAGGTGGTGGTGAACATTGAAATCTCCAAGAATGGAGATTTCAGAGAAAGGAGAAATGGATAGAATGTGTTCCATCGTAGAAGTAAGATAGTCGAAGAATTTTTGATAGTCAGTAGAATTAGGGGATAAGTAAACAGCACAGATATATTTAGTCAGAGAATGACAGGAAAGCCGAAGCCAGAGTGTGGAGAATTCAGAAGAATCAAGTTCAGGAACACGAGAGCAAGATAAGTCGTTGCGTATATATACACAACAGCCACCTTTGGCTTTGAAATGAGTATAGAGAAAGTAGGAGGATACAGTAAAGGGTTTGCTGTCAGTTGCCTCAGACAGCTGAGTCTCCGTTAGAAAAAGAAGGTGAGGTTTAGAGGAGGAGAGGTGGTGCTCAACAGAGCGAAAGTTAGAGGAAAGGCCGCGAATGTTGCAGAAAAGAAGAAGAAGAGAGTCAGACCGTGGTTCCAGGCACCTTGAGTCGTCACCGGGAGACGGGCAGATGGTGGGGGCATTTATGGTCCCCCCCCCTGGGGACTCCGAGGCTTGATAAGACGACGCCATTTTTGGTAAATTTTGAATAGGAAGTGTAGTGTGAACTGTGCATGTAGTTTGGTGAAGATAGTTAGAGAAATTTGTACTGGAGAGCATGCTGGCCTACTGTCTGTGTAACTGAGACACTGAAAAAGTTCAGCAAAGGGGGATGGTCAGGAACTAGTCCTGAGGGCTGATGAAACGGGAGCTCCAGCACTCCCTGTCATCAGTTTTCCATCCACCTTGGGAGTACTGCCCTGCTCGACTGGTGCTACAGTCTACTCCCCATAGGGACACGTAGTTAATCTATTATGAAAACTGTATTTCACCCCCTCTGTTTCAACCCCTTTTTTGCTTATCACTTTCTCCACTGGCTAATATTCCTAGGCTGAGGGAAGCTTGGTGTGTTCCTCTGCCCGTACATGACTCCTCTTTGATGTGACGTATCAGGGTGGAAAGTGACGAACATGTCTTAAATATTAAATAAATGAAGTGGAACTGACTTATATCCCCAACTGTACATACCTATGCTTCATTGCAACCAGTAAAAAGTATACTGTGAAGCTGACTAAAAATCCTCATTGTTTTTCGTTGCATGCATGATGTACAACAGTTATGGACACTCACTCTCAGCTCCCCTCCCCCTAGTTCATTCTGCAACTTTAGCAACATCTGCCCAGGTCACACCGCCGTATGGAAAGTCCTTGTTATCTCTTACACATTTGACGATCTCTTTTGTTACTAATCTTCTCAATCTAATGACCTGTTTTTAATATTCTGCCATACGATTTTATTCAACTTCGGAATTACGTTCAGCTGTGAAGGGGTTACTGAAGGAAATCTCATCTAACGCCTCCAGTCCGAGAACCATGTCTTAAGGTAAATAAAACCGTCTTGAGAAGGTAAGAAAAACTGACGAAATACCTCACTGGGCTGAAGGGGTTAAATCCACAGCCAAAAACATAAACATTGTCCAAGTTCCACTGCTAGATATATGATTTGCCTTTTACCTCCGGTTTATGGTACGATTATAGGGAAAATTGTGTGATTAGAGAGAGAGAGAGAGAGAGAGAGAGAATTATGAAGTTAAGATATACTGACAAACATATCCCTAGCATATCAGGTAGACTCACTTTACAACACACAGGTAAAGCGTGTCTGACAAGCCCTGGCCTAGAGTTTATTGAACGGGGTGGGTGAAGGACGATTGCAAAGCTTTCACTCTCTGGCTCTTATGTCTGTTTGTCTGTCTGTATACTCATTCTTCAATCTGTACACACACACACACACACACACACACACATTACACAAAAGCCGTGAGTATGTGTTTGAATGGAAGCCAAAGATCAAGGTAAGATTATGTAAGACCTGGCATAGTGAAATTAAAACTAATGCCAATGTTAATTATCACCTGGTCACCTGAGCGCGATAGAGGTCAAAGGTTAAGCGCCCAGGTGAGGTGGATTTAGGGGCGCATAAAGTGTGTGGCTGAGAAGGAGCCCATTTTCTTTTATTTATTAATTTATTTATTTTATTTTATTTTTTTGGGGGGTGAGCATATTTTCGGGGTACCCAATAACACGAGTAAATTCGGGGGGAAAAAAAAAAAAAGCTTCATTAGGTTTGGTCAAAATTGATATATCGTTGCCAAAGTATCTGTTGATTTTAGTGCTTTTAAAATGTGGTTATTGATTTCGTGATTGGTGTGTGTGTGTGTGTGTGTGTGTGTGTGTGTGTGTGTGTGTGTGTGTTAAGAATTAATAGCAAAACACTCCAACTATCCTTCACAAATTAATTAACCAACAACCACGTCAAAAGCGTAAACAGTGAAGTGTGAAGAAGATGCCCGCGGGTTAAAACATCCATCTCTCAACTGGAAGAACCCAAACTTGATACTCGCACCGGTCAGACTCTAGGGCAAGGTTTGTTTCCCCCCTTGTCCTTGTTCCCGCCTGCAAGCTGAGGACCTGGACGTAAACCTTGTACTACAGATTGTATTTTAGGGTGGAAACTGTGACTATGCAATGCGTTTACCTGCCTTAATGACTCTCAGGTAGTACACAGTCATACCTGTAATCAATTCAATCCGATGGTGTATATTTCCATTTCATCCTTGCTCCTTACAGGCGATTCTGTTCCGATTAGGAGGGATTTATTTGAACTGGAAGGATTACATGAAGTCAAAATTAACCCCCTTTTCAACTTGATATCCAAAGTTAAATAAATTTGCCTCGTGGCCTAGGTAATATGAAAAAGTCAATGGATTTTAAAGGGATTGAAGGAATACGTGGAAAGGAGGTGAAAAAAAAACAAAAAAAAACGCAGTCTTCGAACTCAGTATAGACCACAATACTCTGGAGAAAAATCGTAAGAGGATATAAAACAAGAAAATATAAGAAAACAAACGAATACCATACAAGGCTGGCCATATAACAGTAGAAGGATAACATACACACAGGCAAATTAAAGTACGGTCCATCCACCTGACTTATCGGAGCTGTTCATTTTTTTTTTTTTTTAACCTATCCAAAGAAGTTCAGCGGCAGGACAAGACAATACTAAGGATTTTTCCACTACAGACTGACGGCATATTCTAGTGCTATTATCTTATCACAGCTCAGCATTCAAGATAAATGGATCAAAACTTTAGGGAAAGTTATGGAGGGCAGAGTGTTGGAAAAGGGTAAGAACATCCCTCATGACAGATGGGTGGACGATGAAAATTGCACAGGCACTCTTGTAGCTGTGTGTGTGTGTGTGTGTGTGTGTGTGTGTGTGTGTGTGTGTGAGGGGGGAGGAGGGGGGGCTCCTTGGGGGACACAGATGGAGAGTGTGGGCTGTTGACACATGTTGGCTAAGATGTGTACCTGTAAAGTGCCGTGACTTGCATGAGTGAGGACAGCCGTGAGAAATGCAGCGAGCAGGTTGACGTGCTGGAAAACTTTAACTGGTCTGCGCTGGTCTGGCCATAAGGAGTGAATGGGGAGACTGAGTTAACTCCTTCGCCACGACGACGTATTTTGTTTATTACGCCTCCGTCTACGTGTGATGGAGGAAGCATTAAGTGATCGGTCTGTCCGTACGTGCGTGGGTCCGTGCGTTCGTAACTCTTGTGAACACGATATCTCCTGAACCCATTGACGGATTTCCACCAGACTGCTGTCGGTGATACAGTATGAGGGGACGATGAAATAATTAGGTTAGCAAGGTCAAGCGGTCAAAGGTCAATGTCATCCAACTTAGTTTATCCTTGTGGGCACGATATCTCCTGACCCCCGCGACGAATATCCACCAAACTTCTGTCATTGATACAGCATGAAGGGACGATGAACTGATTAGGTCAGCAAGGTCAAGGGGCCAAAGGTCAAGGTCATATGGTTGTGAACGTGATATTTCCTGAACCCCTCGACGGATTTCGACCAAACTTTTGTCAATGATACAGTATGAAGGGACGATGAACTGACTAGATCAGCAAGGTCACGGGTTCAGAGGTCAAGGTCATATGGGGTCGACTTAGTTTTTCTTTAGACTCATTTCAACCCACAATGAACCCCGTCATGGAGGATGCATGGCGAGTCTGTCCACAAGGCAAGGCGGAGGCATACCAGCGATGTTTCGTGGTGACATCTCAGGGCACTAGTTCTCGGTGTTTCGTTTATCTGTTTACTTTTGCTATTTTCGGACGATTGTAGTTTATTTCTGAAACGCCTCCCGTATTGAATGGGATATGAAAGCTGCGCCTAATCTCATCAGTTCATACGGTCTATCCTGGAGCTGAACATAACAATCTTGAGATAAAAATATGTTATACCGTACCTCACTGGAATGAAGAAATTAAGAGCTTCAGAAAGTGGTGTGGCTGGAAGACTGGAGAAACAAATCAAGAGAGAAGTTTAAGAGTATTGTGAGGGCCGATAATGTGCCGTGATGACTAGGCAATGACTAAATGGCTGAAGGTTCTCACACAATACGACGCCAGGTAAATAAAAGCAACATCTACTTGTACTGTACTCATCAGGAGGTGATGCTGGGAAGGACTCTAAGGATTCTGAGGGAGATATGTTTGCCTTAATTGCTTCTCACCCTGGCAAACTGATCGATGTGTTTATAATACTCTCACGTACTCTACGGCAATGCTGCTTAATTCTCCCGCCCCTCATCGTTTAGAATCTCCCCAAAACGCCGTGGCCACAGAAGAGGTACAGCTGCACGCAACTAGTGTGTGGGAGAGGTGGGTGGAAATGGTACCAAAGCATCGGAAATTGAAAATTGGCCCTACAAGTCCGCAGGAAGATAAATAAAAAAATATATTGTAGAATATGTCAGTACAGGGTCGATGCTCTGATTCGCAGTTAGGCTACAAGGCCATCTCATGACTATTACATGCTATCCCCTTGGCAGGTCATAAATAAAGTCTATGTTATTTCCATGGACTTAAAGTTAGTTATTGTCGCCCTGCAGCACACAGTTCAAACAATCTTCACAATAACTTAACTAAAGTACGGTACTAACTTCTTGGTACAGATACCCAACAAGGCAGAACAGTTTCCTTCAAATGGATTCCCAAATTCAAAGGTCTGCATCATAGTGAGCTCGTTGACGAGGCAACAATAGATGCTACCAAGCTGGATCGAGTGCATGTTCAGGTGAAACCCAATTTTAAGCAGACCGTGCAGATGACAAAATATTAGTCTGACATCTGACGTAGATACGGTACTGTCTCAAAGTTGGTTATCCAGAGTCTTGTGCCGTGCTCCGAGGTACCGATAAACTGCCGCGTGCTCATCACTCCACTCACTGGCAGATTGCATTTATTATCCACAGGTTGCGCCTGATGTACAAGCGTACTGTACTTGGGAGACTGAGACACATCAGCACAGAAGTTATCAGCGTGGGACTGCAACCCGAACACCACTGCAACACTTTAGTGCCTGTTGAAGTGTAGTGCCACCACTCTCCTTCACACATCAGACCCTAAAGAAAGAGTTTGGACAGCCGGCATGTTGGTACATGGAATGGATTCTGACTGGGTACAGTACAGTATATCTCAAGTACGAATACAGATCTGTGACCACTGCTAGATAACACCAGGCCACTTAACTGCTTTTCATATTTTATGACGTGTTTTTTAACATCTGTTATGCTATGCTTGCATAAATGGTGCTTTCTTATGAAGTAAAGCTGATTAAAAAATGAGATTTTCCTCTATGTATCAGCCAGAAGACGCTAGCTCGATTAACACCAGCAGTGTTTACTTACTTTGCCAGAGGGTTATTTAAGTTTGAGAGTTTTGGCTGAATTAAAAGACTGTTCTTCTTTATATGGTTTCCATCGGGTTATTATCTAGGCTTACCTCCTCATGTGGATTAGAAGAGGACTGTTATTCTTTTCAATGGTCACAACGTAAAAACGAACAATAATTTGAGAAATATGTCAGTTACTAACCTCACACTGTATTACTATAGTACTGCCGTGCTTATTTCAATAAAACATTCACCTACAACATCACAATATTCTCTCTCTCTCTCTCTCTCAAAATGACATTCAGAAAGGTTAAGTAAAATGCTGCATTGACAGTACCACGGGCTAAATGGTAAATATATATGATTGTAACTATATAAAACTTGATCTATATAATGTTGGGGGAAAAGGATTGTATGCTGGATGAATGGATGGATATAACTCCCACCAGAGTAAAAATATACAAATACAGTATATAGTACGGAATAAAATTGATATAATCCATCCGCAGTCTACACGTACTACGCTATGCAGTATAATCGCAGATCTAAAAGTGGTTATTACATTTCCGTGCATCTTAACCTATGGCATGAAAGCATCACAGTCATTTTCAAACGTGACGACTGGTTAAATAAATACATAATTATGGTGTACCGCAGTACAAAATATGTCACACAACTTGTTAAGAATAAATAAATAAAATACATCATCATCACTCATGTTTCAGAACCTACAGTACAAAAAATTAGTTCTGCTAAAATATGTGGGTTTTATGAACAAAAAAATTTAAAACTTAATCTACAGCATGTACAGGATCACTGATGGCTGAAGTGTTAGATTTGGTGCCGTACAATAGATATCACATGTACCAGTTCTCATCAAAATACTAAAAAATACTCATCAAAATCAAAATACTCATCAAAAATCAGCTCCAATTCAGTATGTAGGTTTTGAGTACATGAGGTATTTACGATATATACATGATGCTCCTTAACCTAACCTATATTATCAATCACAGTTATTTACAAGTGTTGACACTGCATATTATACAGTCAGTTCTCCCCTAACGCGAGTATTTGCTTCCACACCAACATCGCATTAGGCAAATATCGCGTTACTGGGATTCTTGAAAACCCGTCTCCTTCTGCTCCCCTGCCCAAACTTCACTTTTCCCCCCAATTGGTGCAATGTTGGGGGTACTCCCCAATTTGAACCTCCTAAATGCATTAATATGGTAAAAAAAAAAAAAACATCAGGTCAACAGGACTTTTTCATTTACCGTAACTTATGTCAGGAGAAGAGCAGACACGTCACCGGTGATGAGGTAGAGGGGGAGAACACACACTAAAATCCTTCAAAGTCACGGAACACGAGGCAAGCTGAGGAGGATGGTGTGGGTGTGGGGAGTGCGGGAAGGAGGTAGGGAGGTCTTGATTGGTTGGGTGGCTGGGAGAGCGAGAAAGGTGAAGCATGATTGGCAGGCGATGGCGTCAAGTATTGTGAGGCTGTGCGACGCACACCGCGTCACAGCCTGCCTGGTTCAAATTACCACATTACGCTAACAGTGCCCGCATTAAAATATTTATTTCCTTTCGCAAAATCATGCTGCGTTAGAGCAATATTGCACTACAGCTAACCACGTTAAGGGAGGACTGACTGTATTCCAATCACTGTAGTGTCTGTGTTACTCTTAATTTTTTGTCAATTCTTTATTTGGATATATATTATTTTTGCATGCCATTAACATCTTAGATTATATTACCATAATAATGTGCTGGCAACATTGTGGCATTTTGGGAGTCTTTATATTAAAATTTTAGCCAGTACAACTTCACCAAGTTTTTCTCTTACTGAGGAGCTACTCAAAATTAAATCAGCACAGTGTTCTGCCCCTAAATGGATATCTGATACAGCAGTGGATGGATACAATGGAATTTGCTTCTTATAACTAATGTAGCCAACAAGATATTTTTCTTTGTTGCATAAAAGGCCATCATCAATCATTAACCTTAAGAATTATTTTTTTCCACAACTAACCCTTAGCCCCCTATACACCCACCCAACATTGAAATGCCCAACATGTACAGCATACAGTATTTTTGACTAAATGCAGAAAAGGCCTCCGCTCACCAACCAAACTATAAGGCAGTGTGAATGAAAATTAGAGGAGCTAAACCCAAGTTCAAGCATATAACCTGCCTTATTTCCATTTACGAAAATATCCCGTATCTTTTCACTGCTTGATTCAGTGTATATCATGGTATAACAACTCTTTTCATAAATGGGCCAAATGCATGTCAAAGATAAAACTTGTCTAGCAATGGCGGCGGCACTTACTTGCAGCTTGCCCTCCTCACCTTGATATCCCGTAACTTCCTTCTTGGTGGATCACACGGGAGTCGGAAAGTCGCACAGTAGGTCCATGAGCGTTACTGCACCCAAATGCAGCAATCAAACCACTGATAAGGGCAAAAAACACCAGTAAAAGAACACTCCGCAACCCGTCTCATGCCTGCAAACAATCTTGTTCTCTGTTTTGTGAACATTATAATTCGGCGATTTTCTCAGTGTTCACGCGCACTTTGAAGTAAAATCCAAATATAGAGATAAAGATTAATACGAAAATCGTCAGTACCTCAAACTGACATGAAATATTGCAATTAATGAGACAGTTTATCAATCAACAAATAATGTATCACTGTATCACAGCAGGTGACGAATCTGCAGTCAAGCAACAGTACACCATGGGGGGGGTGTATCTCTGCAGCCAGCGTGTAGCTTTGGCCGCTACAGCAGCCGATGTGTCAGGAAAATATAGTGGCGTGTTCCACTGTGCAGCATATGGATGCAAAAATGGCCACATGAATTCATCGAAGAGAGATGGCATTACGTTTCACAGGTAAGAAAACTATCGTGTTCCCAAATCTGTAAGATTGCTGAATATGTTAGATGGCCGAGAGATTCTTCCTTCTCAAGAAGCACTGGTATCAGCATCGAAAGTCTACTGTATAGTTATTTGAGCACTTTTATTGGCAAAAGAGACGGGGAGGGGGGCCTTCTTTATGCAAGTGATAATGTAGTTAAAAATGACACTGCGAAATGCTTTCAAATACTGCAAAAGAACACATACAAATTTCTAAAACAACATCCTATCTCTAATTATTTCCACAGCTGTGTTAAACACATCTCGCACAGTATTACTATTCAGAGACAATTTGATTGTCTAAACACCCATATGTTTAACACCTCCATTGAGGACAATCATGTTCACAAATTAATAAAAGTGGTATCACAGTGCTACAGTATTATTTGGTACATCACAAAGGAAATTTATCACAGAGGAAGCTATTGGTGCAAAAAAATAAATAAATAAATAAATAAATAAATAAGAACGCAGCTGGTTGGACTGAGTGTACTAAAAATCAGTAAGAAATAATAATTATGGAAGTTTGTGTATATGAAGATATGTGTAAATAGTACTGTTAATGGCTCATGAATTATAAAAAAAATTTACTGTAAATAATGTGCTTCGTACTCTATGACGGCGAAGTATACATTATTTTCATTATGTGCTCTTTCCATCGACTTCAGTTTTATCTACTATCGTAATTAAGCAGACATTAGGTTAAGGCCACCATAAAGAGAAGCCAAAAAAAAAGTTTATTCTGCATTGCAACAACCTATGACGTTTTATACTTTGGCTAAATTTATCATATAACTCGTAGAGCTTGGCAGAAAAAAAAAAAAATCATAATCTGTATGCATTTTTGTATTTTGATACATATATATGCATAAAAATAGTAGCAAACAGGTACAGCAAGTTAAGAAAAATGTTCCAATTGCATTACCACGGTGGAGGCGACGAGTGCGGGTGTTTCAATATGGCGACCGGAAATTACACGTTTTTACCGGATTAGCCCCTCCATATTATAGAGCTCAGCAATGTCGGACGGCCGATCAGAGAGCGGCTGAAAATACTGGCTGTCCAGTCTCTTTCTATAGGGTCTGTAAAGTTCCCTAGCACTTACCCGTGTGAACAAGGATTTTCAAAGCTGCTGAACATGAAAACTAAACACCGAGCACTACCAAATGTGGAGCCTAACCGTCGAGTCGGTCTGTCTCTATCTAGTACTGCTCCACGATTTGAGAAACTTACAAGCATAAAACAGGCACAGCCTTCACAATGAAGTTTAATAATGGTAACTTGCCATATTTAATAGAAGGTGCTAATTTTTTTTTTTTTTTTTTTTTGCCACATTTAGTACCATTCTGCACTGAGTTACTGCTAATGTTTATTTTCTTCATAGTGTATTTAATGCTGTGTTTTTAAGGCGACTTCTCGTCGTAAAAACACTAGCTACTGAAGCGGGGTCCTCTTTCTAGACCGGAAGTAAAGCACTAACAAAGGAAGAGGACATAAAAACTTGGGAGTATACCGTATCACATCTATTACCTAGGTCCTACTCATAACATCACACATAGAATGATATTTAGGATACAGAGACACAGAGATACAGAGTTAACACTTGGCTTCACAGAATAATCGTATGCACTACCATTATCACACAGGGAGATTGCGAGTGTTCTTTAATAGGGTTCTTATGTCACTTGGAGGTAATATATAAATGGGGTTGTTTACTTTAAGAATACACGAGATTGGGAGTCTGGTTTAGGGATATTACTATAAAAGAGGTAGAGTGCGGATAGCGACACTCGACACTGTCACCTGGTCACGGAGACAGGTACACTTAACTTTTGACTCGCCCGCGCCCCTACCTCTAGACTCACAGAAAACTCCCTGGTTCCGTAATATGGGGAGGGACTAAGTCAATTCACAAAATGCACTTTCTGCCCTGGTAACACTAAATTCTGGTGGGCCACTGTTTACCATATTTTCTTGGGTAGTCACTGTCACTGTTTTCCTCTGTTTCCTGGTTATTGTCACTATCACTGTTTCCCTCTGTTTCCTGGGTATTGTCACTGTCGGTTGCACTTTAGGGTACAGGGAGGCTCTCCCGTCTGGGGGCCTCGACCTGAGAGGCGGCCCTCGTCTTAGGGCCACGCCGGTGGGGTGCAGGGAGGCCCTTTGGTCTGGGGGCCTCAACCTGATAGGTGGCCCTCAGGACTGGGGCCGAACAGCCGGAGTAATCGGGCCTGTTTCCTCCGACTCCGGGGAGTGAGGGAGCCTGGATCGCCTTCGTCGTGGGTTGTGGAGTCGAGCCTGGGCGTCCTGGGACTGCGGGTACCAAGAGGGAGAGGCGCCGTCAGGACTGGACTGCGGCAGCGTCTCCTACGGGGCTCCGGCAGGAACAAGGAACTCCCGGGTGTAGGCGGTAAGTCCGCTATCGGGCCTTGCCACCACTCTAGTGTCTCCTCCGGGGCTATATTCCCGGATGGCGACGAAGGGCTCCCCGAAGGGAAAGAGGCTGGAGGAGGACTCACGTTGCCCGTGGTCTCTCGAGTGTGTCTGGAGGCCGGAGCCGGGGATCTCTTTCCTCTACTACACACTTTGGCTGTAGCCGTGAACTTGCCCGGCGTACGGGGTACACCTATTGGGTGATCGGGGTCGCCCTTTCGCCGCGGCTCGGGACCGCCGGCGTGGTGTTGCTCCCATAGTTGGAGACAAGCCGGAGGAAGGGGCACAGAGGCCACACTCTCTCCAATACGGACTGAACATACCTTCAGGGAATTCTCTACCCTGGTACGTGCCCCGGCCGGAGCCAAGTGTCTACCCGTACGAAAGACAACTACCGGGCGAACTGGTTCGCCCACACGCTGCGGCTGGGGACCGTCCACGGGGTGTCGCTTCCGTAATAGGGAAGTACTACACGTACGGTAGCAGGGGCTCCTTACCCTGGTCCGTATTCTGGCCGTAGCCGAAGAACAGCAGGAGAGGGATGCACTAAGGCAACTCTCTCTCTCTGGTGTGTTAAGGCCGGAGCCTGGGGTCGCCTTCCCCTTTACACACTCTCTTAGGCCGCAGCCTAGGTTTGTCTTTCTCTTTTTACTTTTTGTTAGGCCGTAGCCTTGGGCCTCCTGCCCTTGGGCCTCCTGCCCTAGAGGGTGTAACAAAGCCGTCAATACGGTGTTACCTGGGACTGACTTTATTTCAGTCCCACCCCAATTTTGTCGATCACTGCTCCGCCCGCACAGTAGTTCACTTCCCCTGATCACCTGGGGTTGGGGCACTTGCGGGGAATAGGGACCCAGGGCCGTGATGCCCTGATGACCCTCTTGACTGGGGTCACTAACCTCACCGGTGTGTCCTCCTGGGGTGGCGGCTCGGTGGTGGTGTGGGGGGTGGTGAGGTGGGAGGTCCTGCGGCGGGCACGGCGGGCATTTTAGTGTAACTACGGTTTCACTCCTGTTTAGTATCATAGTATATTGACTGCGATGTTGATTAACTACTTAATAAAGTCATTACAACTCCCGTCATTTGATAATATCCAATGCAGCACCACTGTTTACTGAATTGGTCAATATCTTACCATTCTGTTATTCATTGTCAGATTAATGGTGGCACTTGTCGATGGTCTGGTAACTCACGGGGTACTTGGCGGGAAAAAAGCTGAGAATCCCTGCTACAGTGTCGGTCGCCTCTAACAAGCAGGTGGGGAATAGCAGCTGTGGGCAAAAGTGGACAGGAGTTGGAGGACAGACAACAGCCAGGACATGGAGGATGGTGAAGCAGTGGTTGTCACGAGCTGCCTCAGAGTATGCAGCCAGTGGAGGTCCTGTTGCCAAAACTTCATTGTCGAAATATATACTATATTACTGGTGTTTTTATGAAGCATGGCATCAAGGTCTGGTCTGGTTTATCTTACCCATAATTCTAAATGCTGTGAAAACCAAAAGATTCCTCATATACTTACCTATATATATACTGACAGTACTCTATACAAGTCAATATCGATCCAGTTTAATTAATAACATATCAACAGTTAAGACTCTCTCTCTCTCTCTCTCTCTCTCTCTCTCTCTCTCTCATGCGTGTGTGTGAAGCTTGAGTGATCCTTCTTAGTATCTTGTTTTCTGGCACTCATTTGTATGGGGGTCCATGGACTACCACCAGGTTGTTCCCAAATAAATCGGCACTTGCAATGGTAGCAGATGGTTTATAATGAACAGAATGGGTCCTGGTATCCACACAGGTAATATCCCAGGGGTCTAAAGGTAATGGGAATTAGAGAAGTAAGAATATGATGGCAGAGTTGTTGAGGTGTGGGCACATTATAGAGCCTGGGTTGTGTGGCCGCGTATCCCTCCACACTTTTATTGTTTTCTTTCATATGTGTTTACCATGCAGTGCTAACCCCAGCGCTAGGGTAGGTTGACGCTGAAGGCCAATCAGGAAAGGGTATGAGAGTCTGACCAAAGTGATATATTGGCTCATACGTGTACATAATTGGCAAGTAACTTCACCCAGGCCAGTGAAAAAGTGGCAGCCATATCACAGTCGCTGGGGGGAGTTGGGTGCTCGCCGTATGTGTGTTTTACCCCACGGTGTTTGTACTAGTGCAACTGAGAGATCCAGGTGGGTCATTCGGGAGCCTTATAGGAACTGTTTGGGTTTACGCATTTTCGTTTTCTTTGGTTTGGTCGAGAGACTGAGTTTGCAGGTTTTCTATGGCTAGCTGAAAGGGTAACTTAGACGAAATGGTAGAGAATATTTAGTTTTGGCCCTGACCTTGTCATGGGTGGACGTGTGCGCGAGGGTGCTCTAGGCCCTATTTCCTCGGGGTATCGAGTTCTGGGTGTTGTCCTTCACATCCCCGACGTGCAGTGTTAAATCAAGAAATATTCAGAGTGACCACGGCTATGGGCAGGTGTATACCAAATCACAAGCATGGAAGGACCCTGGTGCTATACCTCACAGTGCCACCCCAAATGCTACTCGATGTCATACGTAATTCTTCATTGAAATGGGTCTAATTTACACGCAGACTTGGGCACAACCGTCACTCTCAACTTCTGTTTCTGGTATTGCTGTTGCATGAATGACGAGCCAAGCACTCCACATCTGGCGACCAAGTGGTGGTTCTTTTAGACTTCTGGCAGAGGGGCACGAGATACTACCAGCCGACGACCCTGCCCCGCTGACACCAAATGCCAGCCACCAGGAATGCACCCCTGCCATTACGTGTCGCCTGTCCAGCCCTGACAACTCAGCCCCTCCACTTACACCTACAACCCTCCCGTAGACCCACGCGCAACTGCTCGGTCCCCTCTCCCTCCTGTTATATCACGTGAGAAGTACATACGACTTTCTCAACCTGCTTCCCTGCCGTCTGTGGTGCTTGGGACGCTGCCGTACCACACACCACCTCGTCGCTCAGCACTCTGGAGCTGTACATTCCATGTTCCCTGCTCCTCAGAAGCCCCGTCCAGACTAGGGGTCATGTGCACTCTACTGCGAGCAAAGTCGCCCAACTCGTGTTGCTGAGGCTGGTGACGTCCACACTACAGTAGTACAGTGGGCAGCGCTCGCCAGTTACTGCTGAACTGCGAGATTCGAGAAGAGGATGGTGGATACCAAAACTGCAGCAGTTCAAGAGACTGTTTGTGTTGAGCATTGTGGCACTATGTTGTGCCAAAAAGAAAAAGAGTTGGAACAAAGACATGGTGCAAGCAGTGGCTGCCTCGACGTACTTTCAGAGAAGCCAACTTTCACTGCTTTGTCGACTACCGTGCTGTGATGAACTAGGTTGAACGCCTTTGTGAGCCAATGAATATGACTTCTACAGAAGTTTTTCCTTTTCTAAGCTAGTGTAAATAGTCTAGCAGAATGACAAAGCAATGGGTGATGGAAGATATGTCTTCATGTTACCAAACTGTTGTGTATCTCTGTCTGGTGCCGTCTTCATAAATCCATCCAGAGACAAAAGCTCTCACAAAGTAAACTGGGTATGAGGGTGGGGATGGGGTGGAGGTTGTTGAAAGTGGATGGCTTGGCAACCTAGGGTGCGACAGTGACAGGATTTCTTTAAAAATGAGTGTGTGTGTGTGTGTGTGTGTGTGTGTGTGTGTGTGTGTGTGTGTGTGTGTGTGTCTTCAATAGGGGTTTGTTTTAAGGGGTTTTGCCCTATGGGGCTTGTGTCCTAGTGAGCTTTGACGAGAGAGAGAGAGAGAGAGAGAAACATGAGGTGTGGTGTGGCAAGTCTCTCGAGCCCCTCCAAGTAAAATGTCGAGTTTCTCCACGACCACTATCTCCACCACCGTAAGTGAGCCTTCTTTACCTGTTCTAAGCACAGTTTTAGTAACAAACTCTTTAAATAGTAAAAAAAAACATCATCTGTTTAAATGCCAGAGTTTACCCCAGACACTAAGAAATAGCCCGGTCACACCATTGATCTGAATATACAGTATAGCTGTCAAAAACACACCCTGCTAGTCCTCAAAATTACATATTGGAGAATAAGTACAGATAATTACCAAAATATCGGCAAATGGGTTAAAGTATGCATGTCAATACATTTATTTGCACGTTAAATCATCATTTACGCAAAACAGAAGTCTGTCAAGGAGAGTTGATTAAGGCGAAACACAGCTCGCTAACTTAAGCATGTTTTCGCTCTCTGTCCTGACTTTTTGAAATTAATAGTTAAACATACATGTTAAACCGAGTTTCAGATAAATTGGTGTAGGTGAACGTAGATGGTGAGATAGGTTATATTTACCATTTAAGTGCAGATTTTGATGATTCGGTGCCGATCCGGTAAATAACTTTCAATTGAGTATATATATATATATATATATATATATATATATATATATATATATATATATATATATATATTGTTAGCCAGTCAGAGGATTATGAGATTTTGATTTTTTTTTTAATTTTAGACAACTCCGAGACAGTTTTCTTCGGCATTTTCGTAACTTTTTTTTTCTATTTTACTCTTGAAGGTTAGGTTAGATTGAGTTAGGTTAGGCTATCTCTAAGAGTAAAATAAAAATAATTTGTGACGAAAATACCGTAGAAGAAAAGTGTCTAAGAATTGTGTAAAATACCGAAAAAAAAAAAAGGATCAAAATTCGTAATTCTGTGGCTGGCTGACTCTATAATTTTACCATATATATATATATATATATATATATATATATATATATATATATATATATAATTGAAGCTGATGGGTCAAGTTTTAAATCTCGCGCCCTTTCCCGACAAAAGTTGGGAAGCTGTGACTCCTGTGAGCACTCTCTGGGTAGGATGTTTATACTGTTAGTGTTGTGTTGGCATGTGGATTCTCGCCAATTTTAAGCAGGTAGGTTGATTTATTTGGAGAGAAGCCCAGCTTGCATGTATATTGAGACATCTTAGCATTGACTGAAGGTTGTGAGTTATGTTGTTAGTGATAATATGGGCGTGATTTCGTTTGTACTGGACTCGGGGGTCCAGCGTGGTGGTGTCGGTAGGGGGAGCATCCTAGGAGGGTTTGGGGCTTTGGGCGGCTCTGGGTGTTGGTTCTTGGTACTCATCAGGCACAGGAGAGTATCGGGAAGCTGGACAGATAGGGAGTAATGTGTCAGGTAAGCCAGGAACTGCTATAAAATAATATACAAGAAATAATCCGTAGGGTAAACAAACCCGAGTGGAGAGAAAACGGTCGATATAACTTAAGCATAAACTGAGCCATATCTTCCGGACTTGGTGGTACAAAAAAGAATCCTGACGAAATGTAAGAGGTTGTAATGTGGTTATGTGACTGTATTATTGGGCTCATACAAGTGAGGTATTTATTGCATGTGGTATAATGGAAACTGAATATTGTGGTGTATGTTACTATTTTGGTACATGAGTTAGGGATATGAAACCAGTGGTGGCGACCATCATTCTCTCCCTTGGTGTAGTGCTGCCTACTTTGTCCTTCACATTTTATCCTTTGTGTGTGTGTGTGTGTGTGTCCTCCTCTCTTCCTGTTTTTCCCATTTTTCCTGTTACATTTTATTACTCTTCTGACTCTCTCAGGTGGCTGTACATTGAGTGACAAGCCTAATGGTTTCATTACAGCAATCCCATCAAGATCCGACGTAATAGAGCCCAAGCAACGTCCGGGACTTGGGAAAAATTCCCCTGGACAGGTACTCGTAGACCCCAACCCAACATAACTTTGAAAGCCACCTAAGTAACTCCCTACCAGACATGCACAGCACCTATTTAAGACCCTATTCACACAAATGAGGGACAATAACCATAAAATAAATGAAAAGGAACCAGAGAATGAGAAATTAGAAGTTAGTATGGAAAATATTTAGCAGTGTACAGGGTACTTACGACATGTCTGTGGCCGTTGGGAAGATTAACCTGCCTCCTTTAAGGCTCTGTCAATGGTGAAGGTGCACTTGAAGCACGTACAGTAATCCATTGTTGCACTGTGCTTAATCCTTTGCACTGTGAATTATAATTGTTTAACATTACACATTCAGTTCTTACTTGCAACATGCCAGTGTTGCACTCTGCACTTAATCCTTTGCACTCTTAATTCTAATTTCTTAACACTGTAAATTCCTGTGTGGGCTGGTGGCGAGGTATTGCAGTTTATTCGCTGTCCACCACAAAAGCGAGCACGTGGGCAGCCATGGCGACAAGTGTGCAGTCCCGACAGTAGTTAGGCGGGAAATGGGGAGGATGCAGGGGTGCTCTAGCAGACATCGCCAGAACTACTTGCCAAAACATAGCTGTTCGTCACCACGCGGCAAATTTAGAGTAGGGATGAACACATATCAGCTTCCCCTCCCCCCCTGGCCATTTTTGGTGTCAAAGATGTCCGGATATCTTAGGGAATAATCTGAGACTTGGACTAATGGACCCAAGCCCAAAGTGTGCGGGACTTGGGCATCCAGGTCTTAAAGGGATTGCTGTATTTCTGTACCAAATGGGCACAACCTTTTCATATTTTCTATTGAAATAGTCTTTCACAGGTTACTTGTTATAGATTACTTGTTATAATTCCTGGATTATCACAGCTACTGGGCATTTTTAAAACTTACCTCTAAAAGCTATAAATGAGGATTTAAAATGGGTAAATATTTTGCCAGTGTCTGCCAGTAGCCAGCCATATTTGTCATTCCAAACGTGCATTTTTAAATTAGAAATTGTTTGTTGGTAAACAACGCAGCCAGTTCGAGAGACCATTGGTAAACATTGCTGTGACCGACTTGGCTGCTTCCTTAGCTGCCCCCAAATAGGTATATTTTGTCTTCTTCCAATCACTTCTTGCAGTCACAATTCAACAGTTAACATCTGTATTGCACATGTTCCAAAATTACATACCTTGAGATCATGAGTTTGTTATCCAGTAATATAAGTGGAATCGCTGTGCCAATTTGGTAAAGAATTACCATGATTTCTTGTAGGCCAGGAAACCACTTACAGTGCTGGGTGGTAACCATATAGTTAACCTATACGTTTTCCCTACGTGTCAACAAGTGGGTTGGTGGAGGATTAGTTCCTCTCCTTGTAAAACAACTAACTCAAGACAGATGGCCACCCCTTATGGGATTATGGTGTCAGGCTAGTGACAGACAGTTGGGTTTATGGTTCCTGGCATGATTTTCTGTGTGGTGGGTGGCTGTGCATTAATTTTATAGTGTTGCGGGTATCTTCAGTGATTCTAGTGTATGATTTCTCTATGTTTCCTTTATAATAAATGTAAGCTGTGGTAAATACTGGTGATATATTTAACCTAAGTAGGAGTGGTGTAATCTAAGTCATTGGGTACATTGGGATTATTTCATGTAATTAAAGGGAGGTGAGCCCAAGTGACTCAGCTGTTGCGGGATAACCTTTCTGCCTTATTACAGATGGTAGCAGAGCCTAGTTTGTTCCAACCCTGGACTTACTATTGCAGTAAATTTGCCATACTCCTGCTTGGGTCCAGTATGTGGTAAAGTGGCAGGTTTCCATTATGAAATGCGTGGAGATGATTCCCATACCAGTAGCAATGGAGAGTGAAGGAATGTAGAATACTGTGACTGATTTGAAGGAGCTAAGTGCAGGTATACCCCGGTTTAATGATGCAGTTGGTTAGGTAAAACCCCATCGCTAGGTGGGGTATCGTATCTCGGGGTAGATTTCAGCCTTGGATTCCCTCCCCAACCAAGTCCTGCACTCATCCGAGTCCAAAAACAAGTTTAAAGCCAATTTAAGTAGCCTAACAGCTGTAGAAGCTAACCTAAGTGTAACACCCATAAATAACTAACTAAAACCAACAAATAAAATCTGAAAATCGTTAAAAATGGGTCAGAAAATATCAAACACCTTTCATCACTTACCTGTTGTAAATCCATGTCCGGTCCTGGTCATCATCCTTGCTATTCCCCCTGAGGCTAGGGGACATGTGGTGCTCCCTAGCAGTCACTTATCCTCCTCAAGCCCTCAAACCCCATCTCCAGGGGAGGGTCAGAGGGGAGGGGGAAGTCTGGTGAGGTGGGATGATGGTAGCAGGAGACTGATGCACTAGCCCAGGGGATGGTGATGGGGTGTGATGGGATGACTCAGGTGGTGGCGATGGGGTGCGATGCGATGACTCAGGCAGTGGCGATGGGGTGCGATGTGATGGCTCTAGGGGTGGCGATGGAGTGTGATGCGATGACAGAGGAGGTGGTGAGGGAGACAGCTGTGATGACCAGTGAGGTGGTGAGGGAGACTGCTGCGATGACTGACAAGGTAGCAAGGGGACTGATGAGGTGGCTCATGCTGTGGCGAGGGAGATAGAAGCAATGGCTGAGGTGGTGAGGGAAATGGAGGCTGGGGCAAGGAAGGCACCGATGGAGTTGCGGATTGCCGCAGTGGAGACACAGGTGAAATGGGAGACGGGGATTGGCTGGAGGCAAGGTCCAGCACTAGGGGCTGAGCACGTCAGCGGCGGGAGAAGGCCCTGGGTGTGTGTCTGCTGGTTGATGGCCGGGGAAATGCTTTGCTGATTGAGGGTGAGGGAGATGCTCTGCTGGTCGAGGGCTGGGGAGATCCACTGTTGGTCGAGGGCATGGTGGGGGACTGTTTGAAGAAGGCAGTGATTGTAGCCCGCCCGGCTGCCCTCTTCTTTTCCTCCAGAATCGTCCTGTACTCCTTCATCCCCTCTTCCAGCCGATCAGATGTGTCCCTGCTTTGTCCTTGGAGAGAGTCTTGTGTGTGCATAAGCGCAGTGACCTCGTCCACCTTGGTCACCATCTCCCTTAGAATTTTCATATTGAGGGCTCGCACTTTAGGGATGACTTCCTCCTCCTGTGTCGGCTGGTGTGCCCGCTGAATCTTCATTATGAGGAGCTCCTCATTGCTGAGCACCTCCCTGTGGTTTTCCAGGACCTCCTCCTTGTCTTCCTTGTCAACCTCCCCAGAGCCCACCTCGCGCGACAGTTGAACAATGTCCTGCCACACGCATTGCACCGGTAGAGCTTGCACGCCCTCGGGGAAGCCGATAAAGGAGTGAATGCACTTCGGCCACAGCTTCCGCCACACACCGTTCATGGTGGGCTGGCTTACTTCCCGCCACACAGTAGTGATGTTCTCAGTGGCATGGCTTAAGTTATAGCCTTTCCAGAACGTTTGCACTGTCGTCTTGTCGTCACTGTCACATACCCCACCAGAGCCCTGGGGTTCTCGGAATGGTAGAAAAGCAGCAGCTTCAACTTGAGGTCGTCCTCGGCGTTGCCCCCCAGCAGCAGTGTTAGCCGGTCCTTTGAGGTCTTGAACCCTTGCATAGACTTTTCCTGTGTTGCAAGGAATGTCTTTGAGGACATTGTCTTCCGAAAGAGCCCAGTCTTGTCAAATTTCAACACCTGCTTTGCACTGTAGACACCCTATGGAATAATGCGCTTCAGCTCGTTATGGAAAACTGCCACCACCACCGTATCACTCATCACCTCACCATACATTCTCACATGGTGCAGGCTTGCCTGCCTCTTGAAGTGGTCAAACCACCCATGGCTAGCCTTAAATGTTTCACTGTCATCAAGATTCTGCCTCACCTTTATTTCCTCCCACAGTGAGAGAGCTGTGGTGCATATGATAGTCTGACTCATGGGTGCCTTCCTCCTGTTCTGGTCCTCCACCCATGTGTGGAGCTCCTCCATGGCAGGCTCTCTGTGGCGGGTGATACGGGAGGCGGATAAGGTTGCAACCTCCCCAGCGGCAGCCTTGATGGCCTCCCCCTTCTTGATAATGGTGGAGACAGTTGACTGGGCTAGGTGGAAAGCTGAGACGATGGCACACGTGCCCTCGCCTTTGTCATGACGCTTAAAAATTTCCGTCTTGACTTCCAGAGACAGTTTTATGAGAACGCTTTGTGGTAACATCGCTAGCACCATTAGCAGGCTGCTTACCACCCTGACCAGGGTCACCACTAGCACCACCACGTGCAGTGCCCTTACCAGACGTGATCACACTTATTTAGGCCAAAATTAACACAAAATCGCGCTCCACACATGACTAGTATCACTGCCCTACTCACGGCACTGCCCACACACGGTTACAATGCACTATGATAGCAGCTTGCATAATGTTGGTGATGCAACACGATGCAGGGTGGGTGAACGTAAGAGAGTTCCTCACTCTGAGATGGCCGGTGCAAGAAGAACATGGATGAGCACGGGTTGAGTGATGGCTGTGGTGCCTGCGCTAGTTTTTCTGTGCATGCTGGGAGGCGGGCAGGCTCAACTGGCCACGGGAACATGCATGATTCAAAATTTTAGCCCATCACCTGTGGACGAGGCCTAGGAGGGCCCATCGTTAAACTGGAGCAGCCATCGTCAGGTGAGGTATGATGGTATTTCTACCCCCATCGCTAAGCTGAGGTATCACATATAGGGGTATTGTATATCGGGGTATACCTGTAGTCTGGTGGCACAGTTTTAGCAGTACAGGCAACCCCCACTATTCGACAGGGATTCGTTCCATAAAAAGTGGTTGAATAATGAATTGGTCAAATAACGAACCTGTTATTCCCATTAGATTGTTAAGAAATAGGTGGTTAGGTTCCTGACCATCTTTGTCATACAAAAAATATTTAGTAAACATGAAAAAATACTAATTTATCATTTTACACCTTTTATTTATTAAAGAGAAGGAATGTTTTTATACTGTTTTATTTGTAACACAGTAATGGGGAAAAAACACAATACAGTCATGGTCATAAGTATCCTGTACCCTATGTCTCAGGCTGACTCCTTTATGTGTGACAAGTCATGGTGGAGTAAGAGGCTGAGAGGGAGGGGCCAAAGAGAGGGAAGGTAGGTGGAGGGATAAGCGATGGTTTGGGGGTGGGGTGAGGGAGAGGATGGAAAATGAAATGCGAAGTGGTGGTCACATTATTTGTCTACAGAAATTTCTTTCATTCAGGGCATGATGCAAAGGAATTAATATTTGGTAGATAATGCTGCATTACATCTTCATTAGTGGCATCAGATAACAAGCTTTAGAGTGGTGATATCAAGGGCTGGATTGTGAGAGAAATATACTAATGTGACACATCAAAGAAAATAGATTAAGAGAGATGAAGGTGAAGGTAGGAGCTCTGGCAGACTCATGGGCAGTGATGACCACAGTCACAGTGGTTTGATATAGACAGCACGTGTTCCCTCAGTGGGTGGTTTTGTTCCATTTGGACATACAGATGGCAGATGCCAACGAGAATGCAATCCCGTGTTTGGGTCATGTGAAGGTTGATGTCCGAGTAGAGTGACAATCGATTCAGGGCTGTGGGTTGTTTGTGAAGAGTATTAGTGAGGATGAGGGTGTGCTGCAAGGTACGGAGGTAGCTGTGTTATTGGGGATGAATATTTTGGCATAGCTGGTTCAGGGTTGGCTGGGTTTGTTTAAGACAGAGTTTTGGGTGAGCTTCAAAGGAAATGGGGACATTGTGTTCAAGCAGTGGAGGCTTGATAGTGTGCTGTTCAGTCCTTTAGGGTTTCTTGTGATCCATCCAGCTCAAGACCTAACAGTTCCAGCAGACTCCAAGAAGGTATTGCAAATCTTTGTACCAGGACTGAAGGAAATAGATGCCTACAGTGTTCTTTTGGAGCCCTTTGAGAGAGTGGATGGGTAGCCTTTGGGTGCTGTATGGGTTGTGTGTCTTTCCACATTACTGCTGAGCAGGGTAAAGGACTGCTGCTAGTCGCTAGTCTGGGAACAGAATATCATTTTGCAGCCACTGTGGAAGGTAGTAAATGTCTCATATGGCCGTGAAGGCAGAACATCAAAGGCAGTAAGGTATTCAGGTGGAGGAGAATAATTTGGACCCTGAGTAGTTGCAGGAGTTGGATGACCTGGGATGATGTTATAGAGTGTGACCTCAGGGATAAGGGACTGAATAGGGAAGCTGCCAGAGATTGAGCAGCATGGAAAGCTGTCATTAGGTGACCAAGGCTGATGCATGCAAGCATGTTGGTGCCTTTATAAATGATATTATACAATCGTATTGCACTTGCATTTACCTATGTTACTGTTTTCCTATGATTAAAACAAGTAAAAGATGTCAGTGTTTTTATTTTGTTATTCTTTATAACCCCTTAATCGTGGGGATGTCGGGAGTGTGCCGTGCGCGTCCCGCGAGGATAATTGCGCTCCGACTGACTGTTAAAAAATATTTGCCAAATATCAGTTATTAGTTCTAGAATATTATAATTAAATAAGCATATGGCACATAGCTTCAGCTTTCTCCTCGGATGTTTGTTGAGCCTTCGTCGACTACCGTAGGACTTGTGGAGACTTCTGAAGTTGGGTAATGAAGTCTCCACTTTACACTTCCTGATACCCCATAATATGGTTACCACTGCCTGATATTATAACTACAAACACTATTCTATGAATTCAAGTAGTTTGGAATCCACTTTCCAAAAAAAAAAAACTGTGAAAGCAACGTAAATTACATGCGCATACGAGCTTTCAACCCACGCTCGTTCCCCGATGGTATTCTGAGCCGGAGCTGTCATTTGTTATTCATAAACACACTCACACTTTATATTCCTAGTACTTTATTACACTTATTTATATATACAATATTTATCCATAAGTTTCTTTCAGTACTAGTATATTATTTTCACTCCAGGCATTCACTTTCTTGTTCAGTAAACTAGCGTAGAGAGCAAAGCTTTCACTTTCATTGCTCCAAGTATTTATACACGCTAGAGCAAAGCTTTCACTTTCACTTTCATTACTTCAAGTATTTACACTCGTATTCTTATATTACTAACTGTTTACATTTCTATTTACATTCTCTATTTTTTTACATTATTTACATTTCTATTTTATTTACACTAAGTTATGCACTGTCACTTGGAGTAACTTATAAAACTATTTTCCACTTTTCAGTTACATTTACATTCATTGCTTTCACTTGCTATTTACACATTATTTACATTTTCACTTGCACTGTTTTAGAGTCACCAGAAACATCGTAATCACTGTCCATCATTATCATTGATAAATTAGCTAGTTCACGTTCCACAGCAGAGTCACTTAGCCCTTTACCTCTTCCCACACGAGGTTTAGTAGGGGTAGAGGTCACAGGGCCCTTTGCGGGGGGCTAAGGACAGGCATGAATTGGACGTGGTTTCACCTTGAAAGACAACAGTAAACTGAATGATGTGGCCTAGGGGCAGGGAAGAGTTGACAATGTCAGCGTGGTGACAGCTGCTAATGTATATGCTGTGAAATGATTGGCAGGAAATCTAGACAATACGTAATAAATTAGGTAGTTCCAGGTGAATGTAAATATCACTTAGGCTTCTCCCTTCCTTTCTTATATATATTTTTGTTACGAGAATAGGTCATACGGCATATTTCAAGGGTAAATAAACAGGGAAAATTAGCGAACAAGTGTACGTGGGGTGTTGCCAGGTGATAATTATCCCATTCCAGACATATGGCAGTATCAATTACCTTTTCTCTTTCCTTTATACAGTATATTATTATGTATAAGAATAGGGCATAGGGCACATTTCTATGGATAAAATGAGTGGAAAAATCCATCCAGGATTTGTGTAGCGCAGCGCAGCTGGGCAGGTGGGAGGAGAGGGTAATGGAGGGAAGGTAAGGAGGGTAGTCAAGGACAGGGGGAAAAATGGCCAAATTGTGAACAGTGGATGAGAGTGCAGATGACTTTAGCAGAACTGAGTATAGTTGGACACTGGTAGTACTGATAGATGATACAAGCCACCACTTGAAAGCCTGGGCGAATTCAAAATAACACAGAATCACAAAAGTGACGCCCCGTGGTATGATCCCTTGCTCCCGAGCATCACGAAAGTGACACCCCGCGGTTCAGGGGTTAATGTCATAAGTGCATTAAGGAGTAAATTTGCTAGGAATCTCTGTCCCCCTCCCCCTTTTTTATATGAGTGCTGGGTCTGGTTCTGAGTGTGGTTAAGTTTCATTTCTTTTTATTGAAAGGCTGCTTATTTCAGGATAAGGTGTGAAGTTTTTGCCACTCTAATAAATAAACTGTAGCCAGTGTATACTGTACAGTAAACTCTCAATTATGTGTTGTAATTCAGCCAAGCCCTGTGCTGAATATCGTAAAACACCGGATATTGCAAATCCGGCTGAACATTCGGCTTTCAGTCAGAAATTGTCATTTTATCTGTCTTGACCCTCTATCCTGAAAACTTTACCATGAATAAAAGATTAAAACTAAGTATTTGAAAACAATACAGTAAATGATGCAGTACAGTAATACAGTACTGTGCATAGTGCACTATTGTATGTACTCACCAAGTGTTGGCATTGAGGGGGAGAAACAGCAGTGGGGGGTTTACACTCGTAAACAGTACAGTACACAATACAGTGCAGCACAGGGGTAGTTTAACAGTCACAGTAGAGCACTATGACATGAGCACTGACAGGCCATTAGCTTTGCAGTACAATACAGTACAGCAGCTTGAATGTAGGATGCCACAGAGTTAGTCAAAGCATTAGGGTTTTGCAACCACATGGTCAGAAGCGCAAGAGCGCACAGGCACATCTTGACTCTGTGACAACCACTGGTGTGAGTGCTAGCACGTCGTTATTCATGGCATGCCATATTTGCCATGTTCACAACAGATTCTGTTTGGCTGGTGCATAGGGGGTGTTTTCTTGGCTTTCAAGTTTCGGGATATCCCCTGGCATCAGTTGGCTACCACCTACGAGCCAGATGAGGCCAGTCAATACTGGATATTGCATTGGAATGCCGGTTAAGTCCAGTTTCAGTGCCGAATGGTGCATAATACTGCCGGATGTTGCTTTAATAGAGTCAAGATAGCTGCACCAGATATTGCAGTAAGCTGGATGTTGAATCATCAGATAATTGAGAGTTCACAATGCGGATTTTGTTGTCATTCATCCAGCATGTAAATCTGATAGACTGCAGACTTGTTTTTAGAAACATTATTATATGTTCAAAGACTTATTTTGCATTTGGTATTATCATGTAATTTAGCTCTTGTTATCCCTAGATGATATTGTTCTTGTTACTAACAATATAATTTTATTAATCAAGGTCTGGAAGGACAGGATAATGTGAATTATATTTTTCAGGTGCATGAGTTGACTTAGCCATGGAAACTGCCTACAAAGAGGGGGAAGGAGGGAGAAGAAAGCCAAATTAATACCAACCAGCCGCTTTATTGATGCTGTACCAGCCAGCTGCCAAATTACAGTAATACCAACCATCTGCCTCCACTCTCAGGTAAGTGCCTGAATGTGCCTTTTTTTTTTTTTTTTTTTCCCCAAGCCTATCTGAATGGGAAACCAAAAGTTACATTTCTCCTACAGTCCACCATCCTCCTTAATTGGAATAGGTTGTTGAGGGAGGAGGAGACTGAGGATGAGATGGAGTGGAGAGGTATGTGAGAGGGAGTGTGAGTTGGAGAGAGGGCAGCAAAATGGCAGGAGACAGCACGACATGCAGGCGATATGTTTGTGGCCATCCCTTACAGGATTAAGGTGGCTGGCTGTAGATAGGCAAATAGATTATGTGGATTTCTTCAAACCAGGGACCAGTATCACATTTTGGTGTATAATTTGATTTTTTCCATAGTAGATATCGATGATTGCAATAGATAAAAATGATTGAATGAGTTTGTATGGGAGAGTACATGACACGAGTTGACAACATTTCTTTAACTTGAAAGGTGTTGAATGGATTATCTGATTGGTATTATGAAGTGCATATGTGTGTGGATAATTATACCTGTGTAATTGTATCAGGATTCCTGGGACAGGAGTGGTGTGTGGTCCAGTTGGCATGCCAGTGAGACTGTAGTTCTCACTTTTTTATTTTTTTTTTTCCCCTCATCATACAGGGTTTGGGAAAAGATGCAGGATATTTTTTATTTTATTTGATACTGTATTAATTATTATTATTTTTTTTTTGCTATGACAGATTTTATTATGCCTAAGGGACCTGTAGCATCAGACCTTCTTATGATGTCATATAGTTTATACTTGCATCCACCAGATTGTTTTATTTATATTTGGAGAGATTCCTCACTGTGTAGGAGTTAAATTTGTCTACAGCCCTGTTTTCTACTATACTCTTGCTTGGGTAAAATTGCCATTGCTGCATATTAAGTGCTCAGTTGTAACAAAAGATGAATATGAGAATAATGCTAGTCATGAAAATTTACTTTTATAATGCAGAACTGTAGTATTGTCCTTTTCTGCCAGCTGGAGATGTCATCTTCATGCAGTTCACATTCCTCCTTTTGGGGATAGGGAGATAGTTGAGGAATGTTTCTGTAAATGGATAGTGGAGACGCCTAGTTATATTATATGTACTATATGAAGACATGCTTTCCTCATTCATGTCCTTCTTTTATACCATTTATTGTTCGTTCATATTGTTTATAAAGGTTCCAGCTCTCTTGTACCTTAAAAATGATACAAATAATATGCTAGAGAACACCAAGAGGTAATACACTAATTAAGTTGACAGGGAAGTGCTGCTGAGAGACCTCACAAGGCCCAAAATATTATGGCCCAAGGTTTTCTTCGTACAAATTTGTATTTTTTTTTATTTATGGTATGAATTGGGAGGAGGGCAACGTGATGGTGGAAAACAGGGCAACATTGAGACCATTTGTTCATAGCATCCCCACTTCCTGGCAGGATTAAGACTGTCAGGGTGTAGAGAGATTATTATTATTATTATTATTATTGTTATTATTATTATTATTATTATTATTATTTGATGGTAGGTGGGGGTGCTCACCATCCACTAACTCGATGTAGTTCTGCTTTGGGTGTTTGCCTTTTCTTCTCGTCCTTCCTTCCTCTTCTGTCAATCTTTCCTTCATTCTTTCTACTTCCTTCTGCCTATGGGTGACTTTACATTCCTTCTTCTGTCTTTCTTGATCAGTTCATCTTAGGTCTCGTGTACTAGACTCAGTTTTTTTTTATCAAGGTGAAGATGCACTTGAAAGATTAGTGATTATTGGCTGAATGCAACATTACTGTACTTCAGAATCTAGCATTATTAACTGACAACAAATATCTGAGAGGGAAGTTTGGGTTAGCAAATATTTTTTGGACATGTTGCATTCAGCCAATCATCATCAACCTGTCAAGTGCATCTTCGCCTAAAAAAAAAGAAAAAGAAAGAAAGAAAGAAAAAAAAAAAAACGGAGTATTGTAGTCGTAGTAGTTGCAACCCCAGGAACATTAACCCAGTGGACTTCAGGCAGAGCTACCCTTCTGTAGTCCACCATTCTCCTGTTGGGGATGGGATTGGGAATTGTAAAGGTAAGCAGGCAGCCCTCCCCCCATCCTATTAGTGCCACTCCAGCACCAATACCATAATGGTTAATTAAGATCTGTATTGAACTCCACAGACAAAGGGTTAAATTATCAACAGACCTGAGAATTTCTCCAAAAAGCATGTGTCATTTTCAGGGGCAGCCTGTGCTACTGTTGTTGCTGTTCCTGTTGCTGCTGTGTAGGTGTTGCTACTGCCGATGGGGTTAGCGATGCTGCGATGATGATGATGATGGGATTGGTGGTGATGCTGCGATGGGTGACGATTCTGCAATGGGTGGTGAAGCGAAACTGCAATGGGTGGAGGAGCTGCAGTGGGTGGTGATGCTGTGATGGGTGGCGATGCTGCAATGGGTGACAATGCTGTGATGGGTGGCGATGCTGAGATGAGATTGGTGCTGCAGACTCAGACTCATTACACAGTGGCCCCTAACCTCTGGGGAAATACCTCTGACTTCATTGAAGAAGTTCCTTTAGGGCATCAGTCATGAAAATTAATATCTACACCACAGCTACTACTACATCTGCTGCTGCTGTTATTACTACTACAACTACTGCAGCTACATCTACTACCACCCTTCTGAAATGTGAGTTAGAAATTTTTTGGTTTATCCACCTTGACTTGGCTGAGTTTTGTTCTTTGGCAGCCTAATCCCCAAAGCAGAGTAAGACAAGGATAGCAATACTGTGGTTCTGCATCCTTTCCAGATCACTTCTAAGCCAAGTTGAAGTGGACAGAGTTTGTTAACAGTTGCTCCCCTACTTACAGAATTTTTATTGAGAATTCGTCACCTCATCATTGGGTGGCTAAAGGAGGTAGTGCTGCTGATGATAATGCCTAATGATGATAATTATGCTGCTGATGATAATGCCTAATGATGATAATTATGCTCAGTGACAATGCTAGGCTTCATAACTAGATCATTCCACCATTAGGATATACAATGCCAATTAACTTAATCCAAGTACTGATTTTGCTTGCTAATCAACAACGATGATGATGATGATGATAGGATAGGGTGATGCAGTGCCAGTAATCAATCCCTGGCATTATCAGGCAGGCAGCCACAAAGCCTAATAAAATATCAAGCTAGTAAGTCTTTAATCTCATCAGCAGTAGTTCATAGCTCAGATTTTTGTAAGTGGGAGAGCAACTGTTTTTATTCCAACTAACACCATTTGGTTTTTATTCAACTGAGAGTAATTCTTGGGGGTCTAAGGATAATAATGATATTTTTTTTTAACATATTTATATATTTATATTAGAGTACAGTATGCTTAATTATCAGAGTTCTTGCACATTAACTTGGCCCAGGATTTGTCCCTTTGCGAGCTTTTTTCATGTATCTCAGTGGTAGAATAATACAGTACTACAGGTTTACATCATTCCCATTGCACTTGTTCCTGACTAACATTTAGCTTGATATCTGATTATTACCATATGAAGATGTTCATTCCAAGCATCAGGAAAACGAGTTGGAGAAGGATGTTACTCACTTGTCATTTGGGGAAGAGTAATAAATATGAAATTCAAGTTAGTGCTGGCAGAGTATTGTTGGCATACTTTTGCACATGCCTGTACATCACAAACAGATGCAGTAAGTCCGGGTTATATGCCACAGATGCTAAGAAATACAGTGTGGTTCATATATAACATGTCGAATTCCATGTGTTTTGTCCTTGCCTTTTAAGGAGCCACAGTTCATTTTTTTGGTTGAAAATGAAATTATGCATCAGTTTACATGAAATTTTACTGGATAATAGCTATATTTGGCAAAACTAATCCCTGAGCTGTATTTGTAAATGATTAATTTAATCACTGATATTTTAAAATGATTATATGTTTACTCAGGAGCAGCACTCAGTGAAAGTTAGGTTAAATATATTAAGATTTTACTGAATATATATTTCTTTTTTTCATGTATCGTCCTGAAACTTTCTACACGCTTAAGTAGATATCATAGCTATTATCCAGTAAGGTGTCATGTAGATTGATACATAATTTCATTTTCAACCAAAAATCTGAACTGACCCCCCTTAAACTATACCCTACCCCATCCTTAGGTGGGAAGAAGTGATTAGGATCATGATGATTATGATTGCAATGATGAGTATAATAATAATGGCTCATGTTGATTATTATATTATGATGATTATAATGATGTTTGATGTGGTGAAGTCTCAGTCAGCATTGCCATTTCTACCCTGCATTATTTTCTGTTTTCCATAACCCTTTCTCTATAGTGATTGATTGTTTGCATCCATTGCTTGCATTTTTTATAAAGTAGTTAAATATCTCCTCTTGCATTTGCTTCAGTAATTTCCTAAAGTTCACTCATTTTAGTAAGCAGAAATTTTTACCCTCCTCTTAATTTTAACAGTCTATTGCCAGACATATCAGTCCCATAAGGGGGGCCACAAACAAATTAACTCCATGTTGCACTATCATCTGCCATTTGACTGCCCTCTCTCCAACTCACACCCCATGCCCTCGTATCTCTCCATTCCATTCTTCCATCTCACCCATGGTCTCCCCTCCACCTCATGCACATAAACTTTTCTAGTCATTCTCTCATTCTCCATCCTCTCTACATGGTCAAACTATCTCAAAGAATTTCTCCTAATAGCACCACAATGCATCTTTACTTCCTCATTTGTCTATCTGTCAGTACATAAAACTCCACACAGTCCTCACTTCATTTCCACTGCTCTCTTGACTTGTGTCCTTCCAACAGGATCCAAGCTTCATTTCCATGCTCACTTCCACCCTCAGTCCCTCATATATCTCTCCACTTCATCCGTTCATCTCATCATTGGTCTCCCCCTCCACCTCACTCACATACACTTCTAGTCAGTCTCTCATTCTCCATCCATTCTGGAAGGCCAAACTGTCGCAGAGTATTTTTCTTCACAATTTACATCCTCATTTGTTTGTCTGTTTGTCTGTCTCCACATTTCTCACTTCACTTCCATGCTCACTTCCTACCTTATCACAGCTGTCAATGATCCAGCAGCCTTTCTACCCTGCTATACCCTTTCAAGCACTTCCTTCCATCCTTGTTCATCACACAGAAGTACTTGGATGCACTCTCATTCTCTGATGCCTCACCATCCAGTCTCACTGTGTAGGCTGTGACTTCTTTTCCCCCAAAGATCATAACTTTACTCATGTATACATTCTCTTTTTTATTTCGTTTCCTGTGTGCATCCCCAAACTCATTCATCAATCCTTGCAGTTCACTTTCATCCTCACAATATAGTATCATCAGCAAGCAACAGTTCAGGAAATTTCCACACCTTACCCTCTCTCGTTAGACACTCAGTATATTCATTTCCCTGCCTACTGTCTCTCTTATAGCTCCATCCATATACAAATTGAACAACCCACAGAGACATGACACGCAGAAACATGACACAAGGAGACATGACACACACAGGCATGACAGACAGACATGACACATAAAAGCATGGCACAAGATATGACACAAAGGCATGACACACAGACAAGAGAGTTTTGTCATTATGCAGTTTCATTTTCCATACCTCACTGGCAGAGTAAGATGGCACTGTGGCCCAACATCCTTTCCATGGCACTTCTTTATGACTAGCACCGTTTTAGTCTTGTTTCAACTAGCATTTAGAAAGGAAAGATGGTAATTTAATCCCTAGTTGAACAGCAATTTCTGAAAGTCATCAATATACCTGAATCCCCCATACCAGCAGACTGAGCCAACAACACCAGATATATAATATGGGCAGCCCTGTATTATGGTTTCGTAAATTGTGGGCTGCTGTTGCAGTGGTCCTGTATTCCTCTGTAGTAGTGCTGTTACCAAACCACTTCTCTGAACCAATAGTGCGTCAATTTCAGCATTTTTGCCAATACGGTAATTTTGCTTCCTGACTAAGTAAAACAGTGTCAGTTGTTTGTAGCTTGTCTGCGTGTGCTGATCATCTAGCTTCTTGAATGAGATATGGCTAAATGAGCTATTTTGCTAAGGATATATTCATGTCATTTTCCAGAGTAGACTGCCGAAAGATGCACACACATGTCTGAAAAAGATTATTAGGGGATAATTTGGGTGCTCATATTGTCTCTTTTCTTTGATTAAATTCCAGTTTTTAGTTTCTCTGGCATTGACTCTGATTCGTAGTAGTTAAAATGAGCCTGGGACCACCACAACAGCAGGTATTATCAGCCCAAAAGATTGTAAGTAAATGTGGCAAATAAAAGGACTTCTGTTAAGCCATAGTGCTTGTTTACCAAATAATAAAAAAAGGTGTTTTGTATATATTATCCTTTCTGAAATATTCATGTTGGTTATTATATTTGTATGCCTATTTTTATGCCCATTTTCTTGTAATTTTTATTATTATTATTACAGGGTATTGCCATGTCATAGTGATGTACTGCACAGTCTGCCAAAGGAAAAAAAATATGCTGAAAAAAATATGTACTCTTGTCTTCCCTTGCTTGATTTTAATTGGCAACAGGTCGGCTATGAAATTGTCATCCTCAGTCTGTATTTCCCTCTGTCTATGACCTCCAGTCTTTTGAACAGTGTGTACAGGAATTTCAGAATTAACGGATCTTGAAATTGACTCCTTTTGTGTATTATTTCTTGCAGTCTTCAGTTTCTCCTTCTGTGCTTTGAAAAAAAAAAAAAATACTGCCTTGAATAACACCGAGAAATTAAAAACTACAAGCATCCTTAGTTAACATCATGTATGTAAAAGATTAATTACCATCTTGAGTTGTTTCCTTCCATTTATACCCAAGAATAACAATCATTCTGAGTTGATTTTCTTCATTAAACATCCCCAGTTGATTCCCTTCATTTATGTCAGAGATTAACCCACCGCGTCCCGGAGACATGAATTCACGTCCTCACATGATGTGCACTCATATCCTGGAGACGTAAATTAACGCGGCAACATTGTAAGGTCCCTAATTTGCACAATTTTCAATTTTCGCGAGTGATTTTTGGCACGTATACACGGGACACCTTCCTCTACAAGATGCCAGGCAGGGACAATGCCTTACCCAGCATGACCTCCCCCCCCCCTGCATGACCTTTTCTAATTCACCTGTTATCAGTGACCTGGCCAGTAAAGCCATGTCATGCCACGGTACGAAATTCAGGGCCAGAGTGATTCCCCAATCGATGACAGTGTGGAGGACAAACATTAGACGAAGAAACAGTCAGAAATGATGATCAGGTAATATGGCAAAAAAAGGTCAGGAATGGTGATGATTTAGTGAGTGAAACAATGCTTATAATGCCTATATTACCGTTTGAAAACCAATATACTCTCGTACTACATATAAATTCGTACCAAATAAATAAATAAATACCATTTATGATTGGTGTGGAATAGTTATCCTCCCATTGAACTCGTTTTCTTTGCAGCCAGCTTGATAGAAAACCCTGTAAGGTAAGGACGTACTTCTACCTGGATTGAGTATTTTAAACCTCAGGTGAGCGATTTCTCTATGAATTTTCGATGTTTCTCACCAAAAGCGGATGTTTGAGCCAAAAAAAAAAAGGTCCAAAAAAGTCGGGACGGGCGTACCACTGCCCAGAAAACGTTGGGATGGGGTGGATTAATGAGTTGAGAGTTTTCCCTGCATATATGCAAACATTTGTCGTTAATACGGTTTACGTTTTTTGTTAATATTTTTTTTCCTGTGGCTTACTGTACAGTACTTTTATTTGTGTAGTGATTTGGGTATGTTTTCTGGTGCGTGTTTATTTCTGTTGATTTTTCTGTAGTCGGTTTGCTTTCACTTGACGGAGAATCCAAACCATCTCAGCTTGGTTGATGGCTAAGTTCTGTCAGCCGGGAGAGTTAATTTGACTAGTAACCAAGGAGACTCATCACTACCTCATAACAAAGGGCTTATTGAATTGTATACATCCACAACTTAGTGCTGAAGCTATACAAGTTGCCTGGTTCTCTCAGATGGAAACAAACGGACTATAGTTGGGTTTTTACATGTTTTATTTCTTGTGACATGTAACTATGTGTCCATTATTTCTGCATGTCTATTCTTATTGGTAATTGTGTGGGAAAGCGTGCCTGTGTCTTGTCATCTTCAGTTGTGTTAAATTGTGAATTGATCTCATGCTGCCCCAGTGGCCTGACATATTCTGACATTGTGTGTGTTGCAGATCACAAATGTTGTAGAAATTCCTTATTCAAGTGTAATATTTGCCATATCATTTTGTTTTTGAAGTCTCCAACATGCTTGTATGTGACGGCCTTGGTCCCTTAATTGCAGCTCGCCATGCTGCTCGATCCCTGGCAGCATCCCTGTTTAGTCCCATATCCCTGAGGTCACATATATATTTTTAAGCTTGTGAAAGAACTACTTTGCCTGTCATGTCCCTTCCTAAGGTCTGTTGATTCAAGATAGCTCAGAAATCTGTATTAATATGTTAAGCAGAGTGTTTTATGTAGTAAGCAGTATTAGGCAGTACATACTTTATAAAGCAAAGGATTGTAATAGCACAGGCAGTTGTTTATATAGTTAACCCGAGACGTCCCGACAACGTATGGGTACGTTGCAACATTTTGCATTTGCCAGTCCTGATGACGTACTGGAACATCGTGCAATTGCAAGGTCCCTAATTTGCACAATTTCCAATTTTCGCGCGTGATTTTTCATATGTATACACGGGACACCTTCCTCTATTCCTCAACAAGATGCCAATCAGGGACAATGCCTTACACTGCATAACCTCCCCCTCCCCCCGTCATGCCATTGTCTCGGCAATTCACCTGTTACCAGTGACCAGGCCAATAAAGACATTCAGGGCCAGAGTGATTCCCCAATCGATGACCATGTGGAGGACAAAGTTTACATAGCATTAGAGGAAGAAACAGTCAGAAATGATGATCAAGTAATGTGGCAAAAGAAGGTCAGGTATGGTGATGAGTTAGTGAGTGAAACAATGCTTATAATGCCTATATTACTGTTTGAAAACCAATATACTCTTGTACTACATATAAATTCGTACCAAGTAAATAAATAAATACCGTTTATGAGTGATGTGAAATAGTTACCCTCCCATAGAACTCGTTTTCTTTGGTGCCAGCTTGTTAGAAAACCCAGTAAGGTAAGGAGGTAGTGCTACCTGGATCGAGTATTTTAAACCTCAGGTGAGCGATTTCTCTATGAAATTTCGATGTTTCTCACCCAAAGCGGAGGTTTTAGCCAAAAAAAAAAAAAACAGGATTGGGGGATGTCGGAGGTGCGAAATAGCTCGGGACGTGACGGGTTAAGAGTTAATACTATGCTTATTAGAGAGAGTAGGATTCCCTCGGCTGTTCACCACATATGCTAATGATATTTCTCCTACACTGTTGCTTTTTCTTTGCCTGGATTTTTTTAGGTATGTGTGATGGTGTTGGTGTCTGTCAGGGTGGGGTTGTGGTGGTTTGTGATTCTGTAGAGAGAGAGTAGTTTAATATCAGTGTTGGAGTGAGCAAGGATATGTGATGCCTCCATGGTTTTGTGTGTGTGTGTGTGTGTGTTTGTGTGTGTGTGCTGAAGATTCTGGGATGTGAATGGTAAGTGGGAGTGTCTGCCATTTCAGTGGTCTTGCAGTTAGCTAGTTTCTTCCTCTTTTGGGTTTCCTCTCTGCTGTATGAGCCCTATACATTTCAAGAAAATGAATAGGGAATGACTGCTTGAAAAAGAAAACAAAAATGGTTATGATGATGATTGAAAAATGATAGGTTATGAAGATGGTGATGATGGTGATTAAAACACTTCACTAGGCATGGTACTGACAGGTCTCCCACTGTAATGCCTGTTCATTCTTTGTTGCTGGCTTCTACCCCAAGTGGTTCTAGTTGGAAATAAAATTGAGAGAGAGAGAGAAACCCTGCCCTAGTGCTAAAAATCATTACAGGCCTCTGACCCTCCCATTACCTGTATTGAGAATGTTTCCCCCCACCTTCCCTTTGCATAAAAATTGATTCTTATATCTCACTCCTTTGTCAATACATGATAAACCTATTAGATCATGATTATTCAGTTTTGAAAAATATTTTGCTGTTTATTAGTAAATCTTGGCTTGTAAACCCACTTTGCTGACTACAGAAATCTTGGCAGCCCCAAAGATGTATGTTGCAGGATTGTCTGTTGTGGTTCTGTGGTGAGTGTGGTGTGGTGTGGGAGGAGGCCTTACACTGTGGTACATGTGGTGAGTGTTTTGTGGTAGTGTGTGTGGTACATGTGTGTGGTGTGGGAGGAGAAATTACACTGTGGTAAATGTGTGTTGTGCTGTGGGAGGATACGTTACACTATGGGTGTAGTCCATTGTCTGTGAGTTGTATATTGTGTTGGCACTGAAGTAGAGAAAGATGATGATTGTGTTGAAGTCTGGTTATCCTCATTTCACTCTAACTTCGCTCAAATTTTCATGTTTTTGCAGCTTTTTTTAAACATTTCCCACTGGCAGAAACAAAATGTTACAGACTTACATTCTTTCCATAGCTTTTCATCGTGACGAGCATCATATTTTAATGCATGTTTACTGTAATCTTACAATTCATCATTCATGAGAGAGCATAAGCCATTTTTAAACCAAGTTAGAGTAAAGAGAGAGAGCCTATAGGTGTAATTGTGTTTCTCTGGATATGGTTGTGTCTGAAGGGTGGGTGTCTCATGATAGTTTTTGAAGGCTTCTTGTGTGTGGCTATAGTGGCCATGTATATCTAGGTAGTAGCTATGTACCGTCTGAAGTAGTAGAAATAAAGTTATTTAAAAAAAGAAAAAGTGGATGGCAGCCACAGCCACTGGCGGACCGCACTTAGGCTACTGGTATTGCAGATGGTCGGAGCCAGTGACCTGTACTATGAAATTCCATATGCTTTTCACAGCACAGTTTCGTTGGAATGGTGGCCGTTTTAAAGGGGTAGGAAAACAATATGTATCCTTGTGAAATTTAGTGTGGGATGTGGGATGAAAACAGATGTTTTTGAAGCACTCTTTGTAGTGTAGATTTTTAATACATTCTTTCCATAGCATTTCTTCATAACCAGCATCACATTTTAGTGCTGATGTACTGTATTCTTACAACTCAGCATCCATGAGAGAGCACAAGGCATTTTAGACCAAATTAAAGAGGGAGAGAGGAATAGCTTTGTTTGGCTGGAGATTTTTGGATGGCTGTAGTAGCCTTTTGTGTATAGGTAGTAGCTATGTACAGTCTGAAATAATAAAAATAAAGTATATTTAAAAAAAAAAAAAAAAGAAGGTTGACGGCCATAACCATTGGCGGACTGTGAATAGTGCAGGTGGTCAGAGCTGATGACCTGTATTGAGAAATTCCGTATATTTTCACAGTACAGCTCCTTCTGAATGGGGACCATTTTAGGGGGGAGAAAATAAAATGTATCAAATGTACCTTTGTGAAATTTAGTGTTGGGTGTAGGATGAGAACTGATGTTTTTGAAGCACTAGTGTAGGTTTTGAATGGGTGTAGGTGCTGGGTAGTGAGTGTATACAGTAGCTAAAACAAGTATCTGTGCAGGAGGGGGTTAGTGTTCCCAAAATTCTGAATGTAACACATGATATCCGAGGAGGGTTGTTATATTTAACACATGATATCCGAGGAGGGTTGTTATATTTAACACATGATATCCGAGGAGGGTTGTTATACATGATCTCACCCACCTCTGTTTAGTGTTACCTCATAAGAAATGCTTTATGAATACTGCCTCAGTATAGGGAGACAGTTCATACCACAGCTAATATTTGGATTATATAGTCTGTCTGTAGCGAGACGGCATGATCCCATAAGGGGTGGTCGTTTGTCTTTGAGTTGGTTATTTTACAGGGAGGGGCACTGACCCTCCACCAACCCACTTGTTGATATGTTGGGAACACATATGGGTTGGTTATATGGTTACTACCCAGCATTGTAAATGGTTTCCTGGCTTACAAGAAATCATGAGGCATGTCACTCAATGTAAAGCCACCAGAAAAGGAAAGAGGAGTAATAAAAAGTAGCGATGGATTTATATAGCCTTGGAATTAGTGCATACAAATTGCCTTTGCACTGAATGCCAACAGAATCGTAAGACCAAATTTGTTATTCGGGAACCTGATTCACAAAACATCCCACTGCAGGTTATGAGCTTTGGCAGGGCTAGCTTATGGGAATATCACATTTCACAGTATTAACACTTATTTGGGATGCCATATCAATATAAGAAGAAATTGTACACACACACACACACACACACACTGGCTACTATTTATTGGAAGATATAAACCACTACTGAAATGGAACGTCATGCATTCACAAGTTTGTCAACGTAAAATATATTGTTGTGAGTAATATCATAAAGCTGTTTACAATATTACAAGCATGTTACCCCAGAAATTATCACCATAAATCTCCAGTCTTAAATGCAGCATGTCCAGGCAACTCAAAATGAATGGCTGTTGAATTTGGCTGTGTATTTTTTATTTTTTCTTGGAGGGAACAAGCATGCGGGCATCTGTTCCTTCTTCTTTGCATTAAAAAAAAAAAAAAAATCCTTCTTATGTAGTATGCACAGATACTTGTTTTAGCTACTCTTTGAAAAAATAATATGCTTTTCACAACACAGTCCCCTTAGGATGGAGGTCGTTTAGGTAGGGGGAAAAATTGTGTGAGTTGTTAGGTAGAGGAAGAAGAGGGAAGTGTAGTGCTGGGTAGAGGAGGACGAGAGAAGTGTAATGTTGGGTAGAGGAGGAAGAGGGAAGTGCAATGCTGGGTAGAGGAGGAAGAGGGAAGTGTAATGTTGGGTAGAGGAGGAAGAGGGAGGTGTTTTGTTGAGTCGAGGAAGAAGAGGAAAATATAGTCTTAGTTAGAGGAGGAAGAGGGATGTTGTTGAGGCAGTGCATGTAGTGTTGAAGGTTTTGAATGGCTGTTGTGGTAGGTAGTGAATATGTACAGGTAAATTATTAACAGAAAAAAAGGAAATAAGAAAATTGGAGGAAAAATGAAATACAAAAATGGTTGCATGCTTTTATTTGGATAGAGGTCACTTTTTAATTAATTTGGGGCAGTGGTCAGTTGATAGATCTACTACAACTTCCTTGGTGGTTTGAATGGCCATAATGCTTTTTTTTTTTTTTTTTTTTTTCCTCTGACAAAGTGGGGCCAGACTGGAGGGGCGGAGGGATATTTTAGTAATCAAGGAGACTCATTCCTGTCTCATTACTAAATTTCACTGTGGTTCATGGGAGTGGTCCAGTTGTCAGATAAAAATAACATTGTGAAGAGGTACATAGTGAGACAGGGAGGGAGGAGGCAGCCGTATAAGTCTGTGTGGAGGTCTTGTTGGGATGTGGTGGTTGTTTACGTGTTCGTGTTTTTCTGGATTGAGAGTCCCTTTGCTGTCCTGTGTCTGTGTGTTTAGCCATGAGGGATTTTTGGCACTGAGAACACCAGCTGGTATTGTATTGGTGTTGATGTTGATGGGAAAATCGTGGAGTTGATAATTACGAAGTGCTTATGTAGAGAAAAATGTGTGAGGTAGTCAGGATTCCAGGGGCTTAAATGGCCAGTGAGTGAGCATCTGGCCCTTTTTACTAGACATGGCCTGGTCATATCAGTGCCACCACATGAAGGTGTCTGTCTAGCATCACATTTTTATAACAATTGGATGTGGAAGGTAACAATCGTGGATAGGGTTGTGAGAGGCAGACTGAAAAAGACCTGGAATAAGGTCATAGTGTTTGAACTCAGGGATAAGGAACTGAATAGGGAGGCTGCCAGAGATCAAGCAGCCATTAGGTGACCAAGGCCATCGCAAGCATGTTGGACCCTTTACAAACGATATATGAACAATACGAAAATACTGAACCACTTCTGCAGGCCCACCATGCACTCTTAATTTCAAGGTTATTTAAGAAGCTCAGTATAGGGATTAATTATATTAAAACACATCATCTGAGATATAAAGGCACATTTTCTGCACTATTACAAACAGAATATGTGTAAATTGTGATTTTTGTTTGTGTATAATGCCAGCAAAAAGTAATTTCTCATTTAATAATTGATATATGATTCCGTAAATTGTTGATAGGTGAACATTGTGTGAAGTTAGGGTTAGGTCCCAGCAAGAGGGACTTTTTCTCAAGCATTTAAGGATCATATTCAAGACAGCAACTCTCAAGATATGTATTTGTGTTAAATTTAAATTAATAATATTTTTAGATGAATTAATCTTGTCCTTTTACAACACACCATTGAGATTGATGAAGAAGCATATTATGTGAAAAGTGTTTGTATTTTTGACTGACAGATTAAGAGAGAAACTGTGCTTAGTGAAAGAGTGTTAAACGGGGAATTATTGATAGGGGTTTGCCAGTAAGTTATTATTGTTATTATTTGACTAACAAGCAGTTTCTGAAGCTCAGACTAATGATACCCCTTGTTGGCATTATGAAAACAGATTTGAGTGTTTATTGTGTGTTTTAGTACTGCAAATAGTTAAGTATTGTATTAGGCTCCCTCCTTGCATCTGCTTCCTCTTCTTCTCCTCCTCCTTGTTCTTCTCTTCCTTTCTCTTCTTCCTTTTCCTCTCCTCTTCCTCCTCCTCCTCTTCATCTTACCACCCATCCTACCTTTCAACCACCACCACCCTGCAACCCACCCTACCACCACCACCACCACCACCCTGCAACCCACCCTACCACCACCACCACCACCACCCTGCAACCCACCCTACCACCACCACCACCACCACCCCGCAACCCACCCCAACACCCCCACCACCACCACCACCACCCTGCAACCCACCCTACCACCACCACCACCACCACCCTGCAACCCACCCTACCACCACCACCACCACCACCCTGCAACCCACCCTACCACCACCACCACCACCACCCTGCAACCCACCCTACCACCACCACCACCACCACCCTGCAACCCACCCTACCACCACCACCACCACCACCCTGCAACCCACCCTACCACCACCACCACCCTCCAACCCACCCAACCACCACCCTGCAACTCACCCTGCAACCCACCCTACCACCACCACCCTGTACCCAACCCACCCTGCAACCCACCCTACCACCGCCACCCTGCAACCCACCCTACCACCGCCACCCTGCAACCCACCCTACCACCGCCACCCTGCAACCCACCCTACCACCGCCACCCTGCAACCCACCCTACCACCACCACTCTGCAACCCACCCTACCACCACCACTCTGCAACCCACCCTACCACTACCACCGTGCAACCCACCCTACCACCACAACCCTGCAACCCACCCTGCCACCACCTCCACCCTGCAACCCACCCTACCACTACCAACCAGCAACCCACCCTACCACCACCACCCTGCAACACACCCTACCACCACCACCCTGCAACACATCCTACCACCACCACCCTGTAACACACCCTACTGCCACAACCACCACCCTGTAACACACCCTACTGCCACAACCACCACCCTGTAACACACCCTACCACCACCACCACCACCCTGTAACACAATACCACAACCACCACCCTGCAACACACCCTACCACCACCACCCTGCAACACACCCTACCACCACCACCCTGCAACACACCCTACCACCACCACCCTGTAGCACACCCTACCACCGCCACCACCCTGTAAAACACCCTACCACCACTACCACCCTGTAACACACCCTTCTACCACCACCACCCTGTAACACACCCTACCACCACCCTGTAGCACGCCTTACCACCACCACCACCCTGTAACATACCCTACCACCACCACCCTGTTAACACACCCTACCACCACCACCCTGTTAACACACCCTACCACCACCACCCTGTTAACACACTTTACCACCACCACCACCACCACCACCACCCTGTACCACACCCTACCACCACCAGTGTAACACACCCTACCACCACCACCACCACCCTGTAACACACCCTACCACCACCACCACCACTATGTAACACACCCTACCACCACCACCAATCGTAACACACCCTACCACCACCACCACCACCCTGTAACATATCCTGCCTCCACCACCACCCTGTAACACACCCTACCACCACCACCACCACCTGCAACCCACCCTACCACCACCACCACCACCTGCAACCCACCCTACCACCACCACCACCACCTGCAACCCACCCCACCCTACCAACACCACCCTGTAACACACCCTACCAGCACCATCCTGTAACACATCCTACCGTCACCACCCTGCAACCCACCCTACCGTCACCACCCTGCAACCCACCCTACCACCACCACCCTGCAACCCACCCTACCACCACCACCACCTGCAACCCACCCTACCACCACCACCCTGTAACACACCCTACCACCACCACGTGCAACCCACCCTACCATCACCACCCTGCAACCCACCCTGCCACCACCACCCTGCAACCCACCCTGCCACCACCACCCTGTAACACACCCTACTGCCACAACCACCACCCTGTAACACACCCTACCACCACCACCACCACCCTGTAGCACACCCTACCACCACCACCACCCTGTAGCACACCCTACCACCACCACCACCACCCTATAACACACCCTACCACCACCACTAACACCCTGCAACCCATCCACTGCCACCCCCACCACCACCCTGCAACCCACCCTGCCACCACCACCACCACCACCACCACCACCACCCTGTAACACACCCTACCACCACCACCACCACCCTGTAACACACCCTACCACCACCACTACCCTGTAACACACCTTACCACCACCACCACCCAGTAACACACCTTACTACCATCACCCTGTAACACACCCTACCATCACCAACCTGTAACACACCCTACCACCACCACCACCCTGCAACCCACCCTACCATCACCACCACCCTGCAACCCACCCTACCACCACCACCACCACCACCACCCTGCAACCCAACCTACCACCACAACCACCACCACCACCCTGCAACCCACCCTACCACCACCACCACCACCACCACCCTGCAACCCACCCTGCCACCACCACCACCCTGCCACCCACCCTGCCACCACCACCACCCTGCAACCCACCCTGCCACCACCACCACCACCCTGCAACCCACCCTACCACCACCACCACCACCACCCTGCAGCCCACCCTACAACCACCACCCTGCAGCCCACCCTACCACCACCACCCTACAACCCACCGTTGCTATACCCTGGCTGGTGTTCCCTGCTGTTCCTGTCATCCCTGTCCTGCCCTGCACCCTTGCACTGTCTTCCCTGTCCTGCCCTGCACCCTTGCAATGCACAGCTATGCCTTCCCATACACCCTTGCAATGGCCTCTATTGCACCCTTCCTGTGCCCTGGCATGTCTCCCCTGCCCTGCCGTTCCTGTCATCCCTCTCCTGTCCTGTCCTGTCCTTCCATCACTACCCTGCCAACCCTATCCTGCCCTGCCATGTCTTACCTGCCCTGCACCTTTGCTATGCCCTGCTGTTCCTGCCATCTCTGCCCTGTCCTGCCTTGCCCTGCCACTTCTGTCCTGTCCTGCCATCTCTTACCTGCCCTGCATCCTTGCATTGTCCTCCCCTGCACCCTTACTAAGCCCTGCTGTCCCTGTCCTGTCCTTCCATCACTGTCCTGCCATGCCATCTCTTACTTCCCCTGCACCGTTGCTGTACCCAGTCATACACTTCCTTGCACATGTACTTTGCCCTGCTATTCTTGCCTGGCTCTGTTCCCCTGCCATCTCTGCTGCTCTTGCCTTGCTCTATCCTGCCTTCCATCTCTGCTGTTCTTGCCTTGTGACCTGTCCTGCAGTTTTTGGCTTGTGTCCTGTCCTGCTATTCTTGTCCTGCCATCCCTCTAAGATACTCATCTTTATCTGCAGTGCTGTCCTTCCTTTGCTCTGCTCTCGTCTGCTGCCCTCCTCTTCCATCCTGTGCCTTGCCCCTTATGTAATTTGTCTTATATATTTCATTTATTTTATTTCTATTTATTTGCATTTACAGTTGTTGTGAACATGTTTATACTCTATATATAGTACAAAGTGATCTCTCCTTCATATTATGTGAACAAAATGTGGACTTTGAAAAAATATCAAAGTGAATAATACAAAGACATATATGAATAGTACAAAGTGATGTCTCCTTCGTACTATTCATGTATGTCTTGGTATTATTGTCTGATATTTTTTCAAAGTCCACATTTTAATATAAGAAAAAATATATATACATATGTAAAGAAAAGGTATATATTAAAGACATTGTAATAATGCATTGGTTTTATTTCCACTAGTTGTTTACAAGAGTGCTGGATGTCAAGAAATACAAGAGTGCTGGATGTCAAGAAATAACCTATCTCGATAAATGGGCCAGAGAAATACGGACTGGTAACACAAGGTGTGAGGGTTGCCAGTCCGTATTTTCGTGGCCCATTTATCGAGATAGGTTCGGCGCCCTTCCCCAAGATGCTTCCAAGAGCGTGCCCTGCTCATCACATTGTATATGCCATGTCTTGCGTTGCTCTGCCCAGCTAATGCTGAGCAGAGCTATACAAGTAAACATGGCATTCAACAAAGCATGAGAAGGGCTGTATTAACATGCATTGCTAAACACTGTGTGCAACCATGCAGCTTGTGTGCATGTTAAACATCAACACAAGTCAAAACAGCACATCAAAGGACCGAGTAGGGACAACCTCTTCAGTACAAGGACATTTTATGCTTGGTGACACCACACAATTTTACTCAGCTTAAGGAAGTGACTTCTCATACTGGAGGGGGAGGGCAGGGCATGGTAGGTATGGGTGGGTATAGCAAGGGATTGGGCAGGGGATGACATATTGGAGGGGAAGGGTAGGACATGGCAGCTATAGGAGGGCACGGCTGGGTATAACAAGGGGGTGATATACTAGAGGGGTAGGGAAGGGCAAGAATACCAGCTATGAGAGCACATGTCTGGATATAGTAAGGATGCAGGAGAGGATAACAGGGATGGTGCGAGAATTCCTTCCTAAGCTGAATAAAACAGTGTGGCAGCAGCAAGAATAAACCTTAATAAAATGTGGGATGTAGCAACAATAAACTGAGAAAAGACATCACAGTACTGATGGGTTCAAAGGTATTAACATGCACTGGTTGTGATGCATGTTAAATATCGGTCAACAAAATCACATTGCACTGAACCTACCGTAACATTTTTATACTCTTCACTGTAACTTGGCCTGATTTTTCTTTCATATTTAGCTGTCAACTTGGGGCATAGAAAGAATGCCATGACAAATCCTTTTCACTGTTTGTGACTAGCATCATGTTTTATGACTACTAAAAATCATAATTCAGGCTGGGAAAGTTAAAATTTAAGGCCAAGTTAAGTGTTCCGAGTATAATCTTATCAAACAAATCTTTAAAAATATGTAACTCAGGCCATATTACTATAACCGAAAAGTGAAGGTGTGGACAAGCTACCTACCTCTACCTATAGCCAGATTCACTAATCCTGTAGGGGTACAAACTGCCTCCCTGTTCCTTGCCATTTCGTTACCCTCCCTCCAACTTACACCCCCCTCTCTCATATACCTCCCCCATTACATCCCTCAACCTCATCCTCGGTCCCCCCCCCCCCTCCACCTCAATCACAAACTTTGTGTCCTACTCTTCATATTCCCCCAAATTACACCCCCCTCATATGTATCTCTCCTCTCCATCCCTCAGTCTCCCCCTGCCTCTTCCCTCACTCCTAGTTAGTCTCTCTATCCCCCCAAACTTACACCATCCTCTCTCCTATACCTCTACAACATCCCTCCATATCCTCAGTCTCCCCCTGCACCTCACACACACACTCGTAGTTAATTCTCTCTCCATCAGCTCCAGTATCTCCATATCCTTGGTCTCCCATTTCTAATTTTTGGAGCACAAAACAACAGAATGACCTACATCTTACTAAGATGTGGAATGCAGGCATCTACCAAAAACAGGTCTTCCTTAAAAAAAACACCTTCACTCCAGTGATAATAAACAAGGCCACATGTTAGATATTTTACAAGATATAAAGTAACATTTCTCGCCTTTAAGACTGTTCCCTTGAAAACAAAACAAAACAAAAAAGTTACCCTTTGCTCTTATCAACAGCCTCCTACAGTTTACACCCCTTATTACTTTCTTGATTATATAATAAGCAGACATGCATCTTAACAGACGGGCTGAAGTTTAAATTTATTGCTCATGGCCTGGTGCAAGCAGGCAACTAATAGAGTATATATGCAATCAAAATGCTGTTCCTGGCCTACACAGCCATTTCATACCCAGGCAACTAGTCTCTTATTAAGTCGATCATGACAGATGAACACTACTGCAGATAATTTTTAGGCAACGTTGTTCCTACAACGACTAAAAAAGCATCTTATATAAGGGAATAGGAACCAAATGCTAGAAAGCCTGAAAGATTGTTCCCTCCAACAAAAAAGTTAAGAGCCAAATTCAAAATCCATTAATTCCGAGATGCCTGGACACAGCATTTACAAGACGGGAGGGTCATAGGCAGTAGGAAGTGAAGAGGAAGGCAGTTCCATAGTTGACCTGTTGCATATATGAATGAATAGGAGTAATGGTTTACTCCTGCACTGGAGTCGGACAGAAAAGGGACAAGAATTTGCTGCTAGATGGGTGCTATGCACCCGCCAGAGCAGTGAGTGATGCAAGCAGACGTTTCAGAGGAATAGTGACCATTGACATAGCAACAGAGATGAGATAAACATGCAACAGTTGTAGTCAGACTGAACAAAAAATGGAATGCTGCATCACTATGTGCCACTAAAGCAAAACACTCATAAGTTTCAAATATTTTTTTGTCTGCACCACAAGCATGGATTTCTTTTTAGCTGCGGTTCTTTGGTTGTGCGTTTAGCACAGTACTTTTGATAGAGTTTTAACAATACTTCACTCATTGGCAAAACAACTGACGTTAGATTTTTTAAAAGCACATTTTTACTACCTCCAAATTATCGGAAATTCTACGACTGCCCTGTCAAAATAAAGATGTTTTTCATATTAAAAAAAGTCTTAAAAGGCGAAAACTGTACTCCACTGGACAGAATATTAAAACATTTACATTAAAGAATCATTTATTGGAATAAAGAAAATATTTTATGGTCAGCACATATAAATATATAGTACTGGATGTGGGATCATGGCCGCAATATATTAAAATCTACAGGAGTGAAGAGCTACTGAAAAATCAAATGGTCTGACTGACTGACTAGCCAAAAGATACTCCCACATCCACAAGTAGACAGTGCATATACAGATGTCCTCATTTAGTCACAGGTATGACCTAAACTAGTGTTCCCACCATACAACTGGTAATGGAAAATTTTGTACCCTGACTAAACTTTATATGAACACTTTTCAACTGTAAAAAAAAAAAAAAAAAAAAAAAAAAGGAAGAGAAGGGGGCGACAGGGGTTGCATTGTTTGATGATCTTTAGTTATCAGGTACGAGTCTCCTTGGTTACTTTGTTTACTTTCCAATTGCTTACAATGGCTTCAACTTGCTTGCATGAGTCGGCCTTGGTCACCGAATGGCAACTCTCCAAGGTACTTTATCTCTGGCAGTCTCCCTGTCCAGTATCCCTGAGGCCTCACTCTGACTTCATCCCAGGTCTTTTTTTTTTCTGCCTCACAACTCTACCCTAAACAATCACAGCTCTCACCCTCCATCCTCTCCACATGTCCAAACCATCTCAATCTACCCCTCGTCATCATTACATCAATACACTCAAGCCCCATCCTTCTTAACTCTTCAATTGCAGTCCTAACACCCCTCCCAAGGCCTGTCATTCAAGGATGCACTACATACAAATCTAATCGTTGTCATTTCTGTATGTTTGAGCCTATGAACATCCTCTTCCTTCACTACCCAGGTCTTACCACCATACAGCATTACACTCCTAACATGCCACATCCAAAGATCCCTCATCACTGAGGAAGAGCCCTCTCAGCGTGAGGAGGCAACAGCTCTCTGAACTCCTTCCAACCACTCCTTATCCTACCCAGAGAACTAACCCCAGCCCCAACTCCAGCACATAACATGTCCCCAAAATAATAATAAAAAAATCCTCCACACAAAACTCACCAGCAAGATCAATCCTTTCATGCCTTAATCTCCATATGCCCTTCCCCACACTGCACACACCAAATCAGCATTTTTCGGTCTACCTGTAATACCACTACATCTCTTATGCATCCTCTTACCGAACACTGAACAAGATGCAGTTACTTCCCACACCCTTGTGGGTAAACCACAAATGGCCACACTCCCTCTGCTTTGACAGTACTGCCACCAGCCCTAGATACCATCACCTTTGTTTACTAGTCATATCAACCCTCCAATCTGACTACACACTGCCATCTATCTATCTATCTATTGCCAGACGCCATAATCCCGCATGGGGTGGCCAATGACTCCGAGTTACTTGTTTTACAGGGAGGGGCATTAATCCACCATCAACACTGCCATCAACTGAGACAAAAGGGAATAGGTATCTGTCAGGTTTGAAAACATGCTATAACAATTAAATTTAACAGACAATGGAGAAGGCTGCCTTCATGAGGTGGCACAGTCTCCTTGATTAGGGACTCTAGTCATAGCAAGAAACATTACAGGTACAAGAGACTTGCTTTCATGCGTCTCCTTGGTTACTAATCCTTCAAGTGATTGGTAACTGAATCTCAACTGATATACAGTGCAACCTCTAAAATTCGAAGTGCTTGTGTGCAAATTATTTGAACTACTGAAAATTTTGAACTTTTAATAAAGCAGTTCTCTGGCTATGTCTTAATTCTCAGTTTAGACATGCTTTTGACACAAGCACTGTAGTCTGGGCATCCAATTTTCCAATGTTAACACTAGCGTATCATTTATCAGTTAACTGAAGGTAATAATTATCAGTACAATAATTGCTATAAATCATGAAGTATTTTTCTTGTACATTCTCTTCTATCTTGTGTATGTCCTCTTGTTCTACAAAAACTTTATACAGTAGTTGTATTCACAATTACATCCACCAGTAAGTTTTATGGGACTAAGTTTGCATTCATTTATTTAAGTAAAAACTACAGTACTGTACATGAATATCTACATCTTTCAGCAACTCACTTGTAATGCTGCCTACTTTTTCCTTCACCCTTATCATTCGTTTTCTGTGTCTGTCCTCCTCTCCTTATTTCTCCCTCTTTCATATCACTTTTTATTACTCTTTCCCTTTCAGGTGGCTTTACACTGAGTGACAGGCCTAATGGTTTCCTGTAAGCAGGAAACCATTTACAACACTGGGTACTAACCATATAACCAACCCATGTGTATTTCCTACATGTCACCAAGTGGGCTGGCGGAGGGTTAGTGCCTCTCCCCCATAAAACAACTAACTCAAGTCAAACTGCATTCCTTATGGGATTATGATGTCTAGCCATAGACAGATATTGCCCACCGCCTTGCGAGTACAAAGCCAAACCAATGTGGTATGATGCTCTGCTTTTCATGTGTACCGCTCACAGAATGCTTAGTTAATTTCATTATTTTATGATAATGTACACTTACTGCAAGTTTGCATTATTGTAATCTTGCAGAAATATTGAAATTTTAAACAGTGATGAAATAGGTGTGCACGCGAATGTAAAACGACTGGATGATGATGGAGGTTTATATCTATTCAAATAGATTGCACAGTGGTTTAACAGTGATGCAAATCTAAAAAAACACACTGCTGCCTACCAACAACCATGCTTATGTCAATGGTAAAATTAGTTGACATCTGACAAGTGGTGTTCCATAGTGTTGCGTGATTAAGGAATATCTACCATAATTTCACTTGACAAAACTTAAAAATCTTATCACCCTGCTTTGTAATGTCATACCGTCATGTTTAACACCACCACTATCTTAGAGACCACCTGCAATGAGATATAATCTAGTTTCAGTTGGTACAGAACTGAGCTCTTTCAATTTTTTGTCATACATGATCATTTCCATCAATCATTTCAGATGAACACATTCACACTACGTACTTGTGCTGCATATTTAATACTTTTTACACAGCACAGCACTAATCAGTAAAGCGAGGACACCTTTTTTAAGCCACAATTATGGTGAAATCTGAATATGGTAAAACTGAAAGAACAGAGCTTCTTAACCACAAGGAGGAAAGGATATTTTTAACGAACAACCAGACGCTTTACACTAAGGTGATCAGGTCATTAGTATCGGATAAGTGTAGCTGGCAATTTAGATCGTGTCTGGGGGTACTGGTGAGCTGTTATTGGGATATAAAAATTACAGATTTCATAAATTACGGTATTCCATCTTTAAGGTTTCCAAATTTTCCAGGTTCGCTTTATCGAGGTTGCACTGTGGTACTGCCTACTTCAACCCACTGTTCTGTTTGTCCTCTCCCCACTTCTCCCTTTCTTTCCTCTCACTTTTTTACTTCTTTCTTTCCACTTTGGGTGGTTCTACACCAGGTGACAAGCCTAATGGTTTCCTGCAACCCAAAAAACCATTTACAATGCTGGGTGGTAACCATATAACCTGATACGGGGTGAAGTGGAGCATACTGTGGTGCCCCTGTTAACTGGGTGGAGATGCAAATGCAGCATCCATCCAGGAACCAAACCTCCACACTATGGTCCATACCTCGCTGCTGCAGGACACTGTTAACCATAAGGGAACACTGGTTCACTTTGTGGGGTGGCCCTGCAAACGGGTTGTTGTTTGCCTGTGGTTGATGGGTCTGCTTGGCCAGAGACTGGGGCTGATGAACAACTAGCCCTTCAATTCACAATCTCATTAAACAAAACATCCCTCAATTCCCTCCCTTATCCTCCAAGGATGGTGGAGTACAGGAGTCTCCTTGGTTACTAGTCTTGTACCTCCCTATCATCCCATTAAGAAAAATGGTGGACTACAGGATAAAGGCAAATTCAGCCATCAGACAAACATGTTCATGTTCAGATAAGCCTGGGGACAAAATACAGCACTTCAAGACTACCATACAAACGAGCCTGGGAACAAAATGAGGTAATTACTTGGATTTTAATAAGTAAATGAACAAAACAGCACTTCATGCCTACCATAAATGAGGACCTTCTATACACACAAAACAATTATTTCACTTTAACTTGGCCAAGATTTATCCTCTGACAGCTTACTTCACTTAGTTCAGTAGCAAAAACAAAAACAGCATTGGCTCTACATCCTTTCCACAACACTTCATGACTAAGATCACTAAGTTTAATCTAATACAGTACAGCTAAACACTTATGGTTCAAAGATGGTAATTTTAGGTCGTTAATCCCTTTCCACAGCACTTCTTCGTGACTAGCATTTTCAGGCCAAGTTAAAGCAAAAAGAGAGAGAGGCAGTTTTAACACATTACCAAACTTCTTGGAACAACGCACTTTCCTTTATACAGCTGGCTTGATCTTCCTGTCTTGATAGCTTCACAAATCTTGTTAGGTCATCTTGTTTCCTGTAAATACAAGAACACATTAGCTGCTTTGGTTTCATCTGATGGAACTGAATCACCCCCCAAACTGAAATACTAAGCTGTGCTTGCCGAGGCACCCGGCACCCAACCCACTAACCTAATCTACACACCGACCTAATCTAAACACACTAACACACACCTAACATTCAAACACCAGCCACTGGATTACCTAAACACAAGTTCAGAAGTTTAAATTCCATACCTAAACAAGAAGAGACTATCTGCACAGACCTGCAGCAAAACAACTGCTGCCAATTTTTAAAAGTTCCTCTGAAACTCACATTTTTTATTAAAATGCCTCCTCACGGCAAAAGTTGATAACTGCTTAATAATCAGCTGATGCAACAGCTGACATCTCAAAATATCACACTGAGCAACTTTGTATTTCATAAGTCCCTACAATGCCTCCTTATAATAACTGAAAAGCACCTAATACTCTGCTTAGGTAACAGCTGACATGTTAAATGAACAAAATTTCAGGCTGAGCAACTTTGCATTTCACAAGAAAATAACCTAGAGCAGATGTTTAAACTTTTCTTGGAAAAAAAAAACTACCACTTCCAGACCTGTTGGCTTTGCCACAGGTGACAAGACCTAGTATATTCCAAAGCACATCTAACTGGACCACCTTAACCCACTAGACCACCATGCATCTACAGTAAACACAGCAGCAAACTACCACCTAACAAATTATAAACATCAGCCAATAGCACCTTAACCCACTAAACAATGACGATGATGGCCAAAGTTTTAAAGAAGGCAAAAACTGTAAAAGGACTTTATACACCTAAAGATAATCCACCATACTCACTATGTGCTTTATTATTCAATCTATATCTACTGAAGTAATTCTAGTAACCATTTCAAAGTCTGGATTACATGAGAAAGCTAGAACAAAAATATCTTCCCAAACAAGAATTGAAGTCAAGATCCAGTCACTGAAAGATGCCTGGCCACTGCATTTAAGAGCCTGTCACTGGCAATAGGAAGGAAGGACTAATGAACTAGCACCAACACTGGCATGGAAGCAGCTTTGGTAAGACGCCTGGTGATGAAACAGTTTGGCATTAAAGCACAGGGAGGAAGGGAGGATACTGTAGGTTAGTGTTAATGGCAGGTCCTTAAACTATCCATGCAATAAAACCAAATGTCTTTACCTAATAGGAGTAGTGGGAAAATAAAGGCCAAAAGAAATAAGGAAATATCACGAAGAGGTGGGAGCGTAGAGAAGTGGACAGTAAGGAGACATTACAGACAAAAAGGTCCCTCTTAGTCGCCCCTTACAACAAGCAGGGATACAGGGGAAGTCTTCTCCCCCCCCCCTTTCCCCAGGGGAAGTCAATGGCAGAAACAATTATTCACAGTCACTGGCAGAAAGAAACCATTATCTACAGTTACTGGTACATGGAAACAGTCATGGGTAGAAGGAAAAAGTCAGATAGGAGAACCAGTTACAGACAGAAGGAGAACCAGTCACAAGCAGGAGAACCAGTCACAGGAAGGAGAAACAGTCATAGGGGTGAATTCAAACAGGTATACTAATTCCTTAACTCCCCTAGCACATCTTCCTTAGTGATTTATTTTTGGTTTTATTCTTGCTACTACCAGGCAATTTTACAACTCACAGAAGACCTATGGCTCTGAGGAGCTGGTACTCCAGAGGAAGCTCCCCTAGCACCTCCTCTCTAGTGATTAATTTTTGCTACCACCAGGCATTTCACAATTTAGGGAGGACTTACAGCTCTCGTGGAGTTAATGGAGGCTATGTCTTCCAGTTCAAAATGTACATGATTAATGTGGTCTGTAAATACTGCTATCGTATCATTCATACAGGCTCAAATGTGCTGGCCTTTGTACCCTAATAGCAGCTGTCCACTGCTCAATCTCTGGCAGCCTCCCTGTTCAGTCCTTTATCCCTGAGGTCACACCCTACGACTTCATCCCAGGTCTTTTTGAGTCTGTTCAATCTCTGGCAGCCTCCCTATTCATTGCCTTATCCCTGAGGTCACACACTATGACCTCATCCAGGTACTTTTCAGTCTACCTCTCAGCCCTAGCCCCAACCTTGCCACTTATCACCTGCACCCAAGTGTCACTCTCCATCAAAAATAAAATCAAGGTATCTGGGTGAAGGTACCAATGGAACTCAGAAATACTTAAATCTCCATAGAAGACACGGCTTTACTATCACAACAATGATTTCCCTAATTAAACAGCTAAGGAAGTGGTGTCAGGGAACTTCCTTTTAAATGCAGGTCTCCAACTGACTTAGGTTTAACTCCTAGAATAAATCACTACGGAAGAGATGTTAGGGAGCTTCCTGTTATTTGTTTTAATTCACTCCTGCCCACACCCAATGGTTTTATCCAGCTCTGGGGACATTTTCTTTATTGACGGGGTAATAATGGCTATCTGACTTCTGTTCTAAGTCTCCAAAGCTTATTAAAACTACCGTATATGGAAAAGTTAAGAGTGAAACCTCAGGCACAAGGGGTGACATTGATCATTTCCAGGATATGGCTGTTAGCACTGCCAATTCAACTGCTACACACTTCATCAGAGAAATTACCAATATGCCGGGAATCGAACCCGGGACTCTCAGGTGAGAGCCAGGCAGCATACCACTACTTGATTTTTCCTGTGTAAAAAAATACAGGTTCTCTCTTCATGCTACACACTTACTGTAGATATTTCCACTTAGCATAAGCAAGTTTTTAACATTTTGCAAGATTCCTGCAACTTTACCCTCCTCAGATATTTTAACAGGTTTTAGTGCATTTTGACTAACACTTTTGAGGCAAGTTCTGCAATCATCTGGCAATTAGCAAAAGCTAGTACCAAGCAAGACAAAGAAAACTATACAAGCTGATGTACAAAACACTTCACTAGGCCCATCAACGGTAATATTCACAGACTGGCACCTAAGTGACTAAGTACAACATTTCTAAAGGTACTCACCTTTTAGTATCCAATCAAGTTGCTCCCCTACATAACAGGTGGTGGTGGTGGTGGTGGTGGTGGTGGTGGATGTGTACCACCACACACCACCATTTCAGGGATGGCCTCCTCTGCTTGACTGTCAAGTTGCCCCTCGTCCAACTGCCCTGAAGTACAAACATGCTTTAAAACTCAATCCTTGAACTACAATGACAGTGCCACCTAAACACTAGTCAGATCTTATGCTGAGGGACATAACTGAAGGCTGTAGAAAACCCACCCATCAAGGAGTCTATCAGTTAATATTCTGAACCTATTCCTCAAAAGGAGGGTGGTAGACTGCTGAAGGGTAATTTCAGCCTGAAGTACCTCAGATTCAAATGCAGATAAGCATGAACCCACAACTGAGTTGAGGGCTCTAGTAAACAAGTTTCTCAGTGAAATATGTTAACATCCATATCTGCCTACTAACGAATGCATTTATTCCTATACGTATAATGCTACTCCCCTACTCAAGTTAAGCTAATGCAAACTGAACTATCTAGGAACAATCTTCATTTTCCTTCACCTCTACCTTTTCTACCTAATGATGGGGTTAGACAGAGTGCACAGCAAGGACAGGGAAAGAAATGACAGAGGAAACAAATTTATAACAACCTTTTTACCTACCTAATGGAGCAGAAAAAGGGAACTAATTTCCTTCCATCATTCACTTATAAAAACTAATATGCTTGCATACATCAGCCTTTATCACTTAATGTCAGTTCTCCATGCTGCTTATCTCCAGCAGCTTCTCTATTCAGCTCCTCATCCCTGGGGTCACACTGATTTCATCCCAGGTCTTTCAGTCTGACTCTCAACTATACCCACAACGTTCACACCTCTCACCCTCTGCACCCAGTTGTAGTCATCCATCCTCTCTGCATTCCCAAACCATCTCAATCTACCCCTTCTTATCACAACAATACATTCCAGTCCCACCCTTCCTCTCAAACCATCTCAATCCACCTTTTCTCATCAAGACACTAGTACACTGCAGTCCCATCCTCCCTCCCAAATCATCTCAATCTGCCCCTTCCTCTCAACTCTACCCTCAACATTCACACCTCTCCCTCTGCACCCAGTTGTCATCCTCCGTTCTCTCCACACGCCCAGGGCAAGGGACATTAAATGTGTATGACTGCGCCTTCATAGATATTCACTTTACCCCTGCCATCACCCACACTGGATAAAACTTATATCAACTGTTCTCTAATATTTCTTGCATAGTCTACTGTATATTCTGTTAACTTGCTCTAACACCAGTATCTAAATGACTTGTTAATGATTATGCTGTTTAAACTGCTATGGCAAAGGTGTACAGGCAAGGTAATGTCACACTGGCATTAAGCTATATCAAACTACAAAAGCTCAAAATCTATACCAACTTAAGGCTAAAAAACCACCTCCATGTAATTTCAATTTCTTAACCATGAAAAAATTATCTTACCACTTAGCTATACTGTAATCTGTCCTTCACCTGATGGAACTGACCCACTCCCACAACTTTAAAACTTAATTTACTATAGTTTCATTAACTTTGTAATTATGGAGGGAAGAATGAGTCTCCTTGGTTACTATGTTTTCACTGGACAAAACTACCATTCCATCAATACTGTGTGCTTGCTTGAAATTCAGTTATCTAGCCAATCTATTGCCAGACATCTTAATCCTGTAAGGTGTGGCCACAAACTTCCTCCACACTGCCCTGTCCTCTGCCATTTGGCTGCCTTCTCTCCAACTCACACACCCTCTCTCATATCTCCATCCCTCCAACTCTCACCCCCCCCTCTACCATATCTACCTACACTCCTCCCTCCAACTCACATCCTCCTCTCCTATATCCACTTGTATCTACACTCCATCCCTCCAACTTACGCCCTCTCCCACCTCTCAATTCCATCCCTCCATCTCATCCTTGGTTATAACGTAAAAATGAGTGTCCTTGTTCAATTCAACCCTCCATAATTATATACCTGACTAACAGACAGACAGGAGTGAGAGGAGACAGACAGGTGAGAGACAGACAGACAGGCAAGAGACAGACAAGAGTGACAGGAGAAAAACAAGAGAGAAGATACAGGCAAGAGACAGTACTATACTTATCTGAACAGACTTCTACCTCTCTCCAGGCACTCATGGCCTCTGCTACTCAGAGTTCTCCCGGCAGTTTCCCATCACTCCTCTTGAACCGGAATCACGCTGCCCTCTCTCTGGAACCAGGTTTTGTTGATGCTTCACTAACCCGCAAGAGCCCAAGGATGCCATGGGAACACCACTGCAATGGTTGTAGGGATATAGTACAAATTATTTACATTCAGAGTAGATAGTTACACAGTAGGTAACACTACTACTTCCACCTTGTACCTGGCCTAGATATTGCCCTGTACAATCCATTTCACACAGTTCAGTAGCAGAACAAGGTAGCTAGATATCCTTTCCACAGCACTTCATGACTAGCAACATTCTATGTGTTAATCTATCATTTAAAACTCAAAATCAAAGATGCTGCCAAACTTTAACCTGTCACGTCCCGACCGATTTTCCAACACTGACTCCCCCCAGTCCCGACCAATTTTGATTTTTTTTTTTTTTTTTTGGCTCAAACCTCCGTTTTTGGTGAGAAACATCAAAAATTCATAAAGAAATCTCTCACCTGAGGTTTTAAATACTCAATAAAGACAGCAGTACTTCTTACCTTACTGGATTTTCTATCAGGCTGGCTCCAAAGAAAATGAGTTCTATGGGAGGGTAACTATTCCACACCACTCATAAACGGTATTTACTTGGTACGAATTTATATGTTGTACGAGAGTACATTGGTTTTCAAACATTAATATAGGCAATATAAGCATTGTTTCACTCACTAACACATCAACATACCTAACCTTTTTTGGCGACATTACCTGATCATCACTTCTGACCGTTTCTTCCTCTAATGCTACGTAAACTTTGTCCTCCACATTATCATCGATTGGGGAATTACTCTGGCCCTGAATGCCTTTATTGGCCAGGTCACTGGTAACAGGTGAATTGCCGAGACAATGGCATGTGGGGGAAGGGGGAGGGTGTCATGCGGTGTAAGGCACTGTCCCTGCCTGGCATCTTTTAGAGGAATAGAGGAAGGTGTCCCGTGTATATGTACCAAAAATCACGCACGAAAACTGAAAATTGTGCAAATTATGAAGCTTGCAATTGCGCGACATACCAGTACGTCGACGGGTCTAGCTGTGACAAAACGTTGCAATGTACCCATAAGTCGATGGGATGCCTCGGGTTAAACCAAAAAAGAAGAGCATAGCATCATTCTGATAAATTTTTGTTACAGCTAAGGATTCAAATGGAAAGTTGTCATATTTAGATCTATAGCCAGTTTTTCTGCATCAGTCACCCCAGCAAAAAATACGAAGATGAGGCTGCATTTGACGAGCCATAAGTATGAGTTAGGATGGAGTCTCCTTGGTTCCTATTCTGATTTACAACTACAATCTATGGCTAGTCATGAACAAGTGCTATGAGTCGCCTTGGTTACTAATCTGCTTTTACTTTAACTTGGCCTAAAATTGCCATCTCCAACTTAAATGCTAGATTGTAATACGTACTAGATTAATGCTAGAATGAGGCTAGTCACGAAGAAGTGCAATGGGAAGAATGTGAAGCCATACCATTGCTTTTTCTTCTGCCATTAAGCTATATATGTGAATATTTACAAAAAAATCTGGGCCAAGTTATTGAGTCTCCTTGGTTACTAGCCAAATTACCATCTCAATCTGGCTACATGGCCATAAAGTCAATGAAAGGGAATTAGGGATCTTTAAAGAGTCTTTGCATGGAATTTTATGAGCTCTGGCTAATGACTCTCCTTGGTTACTATTCAATTACCCTCCAATTTGACTATACTCGCCCATAAACTAACTGAAATGGGGTTAGGGATTTTACAATGAGCCATGGTCATAAGTATGGAATGAGTCTCCTTGGTTAATAGTCAAAATTACCTTTCCAATCTAACTACACCTGACCAAGTAACTGAAAAGGGGTCAGAACTTTACAGAGCTTTGGTCATGAATCTCCTAGGTTACTAGCCAGAATTAACACTTCAATCTGGCTACAGTTGGCCATAAAGTAACTGAAAAAAGAGTTAGGGATCTTGAGTCCTTGGTTACTAGTCAAAATTACCCTCCCAATCTGACCATACTTGACCATAAGTAACTGAAGGCTGGGATCTGTCATTAAAAACTCAAATTATTTTTAGAAATTGGCCGGGAAAGTTAACATACCTAACCCTTCCAGAAAAGCCAGGTGGAAATAACATGTATAAAATAATAATAATAATAATAATAATAATGAACTTGAAAAGATTTTGGCATATTCACCTAATTAGTATCCAACTGTCTTCTCCAAAGTGACGATTGTGGCAGCAGTCTCTCTACAGCTACATGCCCACAAATTACTTCACCTCCTGGTCATTCTCTTCTCAGACTGCTCTCTCCCCAACTCAAATCCCTGAAAGAGAAAATCCTTATAAGCCATCACGCAAAACACTCCCTTAAAAAAAAAAAAATCCATAAACAAACTCAAAATCACACACACACACACACACACACACAAACACACCAAAGTCCACACCCACCTCTGTTACCCTATTTTCTTACGGTATCAATTACCTGAGTAAACTTTAAAAATACTCACGCATGTTTACAATACAAATTAAAATCAATATCATCATCACAGAAGCAATTAAAGGAGAGAGAAAGGAAAAATATCTTACCCAATCGCACACCCTCCTCCATTCATTGCTGAGGCTCGACTGATGATTAACCAAAAACCGGAGCATTCCACTTACCACCACATTCTTTCCTCCCCTCCCTCCCTCCCCCCACTAGTTCTCCCCACCCCCTCCACCACCTCCCTCCCTTCACAGCCCCTCTTCCCTCCATCTCTCTCTCTTCCTCTCCTTTCTTACTTTTCCTCATTTCCTTTCCTACCTTCTCCTCCTTCTTCCTACCGCCTCTCCTCCATCTTGAAAAGCACGATTTCTACATCCGCCATCCCTCCTCCCTCCCTCTCCATCCCCCCTTACCTCCTCTCTCCTCTCTACCCCCCATTTCCTCTCTCCCTTCCATCCTCCCCCACTCTCTTGTTCGTCCAATCTCTCTGGTTAGTTTCTAGATTATTCAATATTTTAGGGACACACACACACACACACACACACATTATCTATAGGATGATGATAACTACACCACTAATAATTATTGTATGATTCAGACAGGATTATCACCATCGCAGTTATTACCACCAACCACCACCATTACCACCATCACAATCAACTACCACCATTAACACCACCACAATCAACTACCACCATTATCACCACCACAATCAACTACCACCATTACCACCACCACAATCAACTACCACCATTACCACCACCACAATCAACTACCACCATTACCACCACCACCATAACCTCCTACCACCATCATCTACCATCACCACAACCACAATTATCCCCTATTCCCACCACCACCTACCATCACCACAACCACAACTATCCACCACTATCATCACCAACAACCATCACCTCCCTCCCTGTACATCCCTTCTTTCTTTCACCTCTCTCTCTCTCTCTCTCTCTATCTCTCTCTCTCTCCTTTCTTCCTTTTCCTCTTTTCCTTTCCTTCCTTTCCCCTCCTAGTCGTTCCACCTCTCGTCTTCCTCCCTCCACCTCTTCCTCCTCCCTCAAAACCATGCATCCTTCCTCCCCTTGACGTCCTCCCTCCCCTCCACCCCCCCTACAAACCACCACTACCACCACCACCACCACCTACCATCGTCACAATCACCACCACCACCACCTCCTACCATCATCATCATCACCACCACCACCATCACCACCACCCCCTACCATCGTCACAACCCCCCCCCCCTACCATCGTCACATCCACCACCACCACCACCACCATCTCCCTCAAAACCATGCATCCTTCCTCCCCTTTACGTCCTCCTTCCCCTCCACCCCCCCTACAAACCACCACTACCACCACCACCACCACCTACCATCGTCACAATCACCACCACCACCACCTCCTACCATCATCATCATCACCACCACCACCACCTCCTACCATCATCATCATCACCACCACCACCATCACCACCACCCCCTACCATCGTCACAACCCCCCCCTACCATCGTCACATCCACCACCACCACCACCACCATCACCTACCATCACAGCCACCACCACCACCTAGCAACGTCACAACACCACCACCACCTACCATCATCACAACCACCACTATCACCACCACCTACCATCACCACAACCACCACTACCACAGCCACATTTTTCTACCCAATCTTTTCTTTTTTTTTTCTTTTTTTAACAATTCCACATATAAACTCGATTTATGGGAGTTAGGCCAAGATTTAGAAGGACTTGTGGTATTTTTTATATTTTTTTCGGGTTCATTTTGATGTGCTTTATTTCTATCTATCTATCTATTGCCAGACGCCTTCATTCCGTAAGGGGTGGCCACAAACAAATAGCCTCCATGTCGCCCTGTCCCCCGGCATTTCACTGCCCTGCTCCCAACTCACACACCCCCCTCTCTCACATACCTCTCCACTCCACCCCTTTATTTAAATTTGATATTCATTTTATTGGGAAAGCATTATTATTATTTTAAGAGGTCACAGAGTGTGGCCTCAGGGATAAGGGACGGAAGAGGGAGGCTGCCCGAGATTGAGCAGCGTGGAGAGCCGCCATTAGGTGACCAAGATTGACGTACGCATGTTGGATCCTTTATAAACGATACGATACAATACGATACGAAACAATATGATACGATACGATACGATATAGAGGTCGAGTTGATACAGGCTGAACTGGGTTTGGTTAATTAGACTAATACTACCTAATATAACCTAAATTAAACTGACATTTCATTCATTCATTCATCATCTAATCCAGTGTTGCCCCATGAGAAGCGTAGGAACCCGGGACTAGGCAAGTTAGTCCTGACAAGATGAGAGTAACCAGCCTCACTCATCCTTGAGTGGCATTGCGTGAGCAATAAACCCCAACCATCCCTTGGACATAAATCTGCACAGGCTCAATCCGATTGGAGCGTCTTAACTGCCCACTAAACCACCAGGCGCCATAATTTGGTTATATGGTTACCACCCAGCGTAGTAAATGGTTTCCCGGTGTATAGGAAATCATTTATTTGGCTTGTCACTCAGTGTAGAGTCACCAGTAAACAGAAGGAAGAAGAATGAAGGAAAGAAAGACCAAAGAGGAAGGATAGAAAAAAGTAAGACAGGAAAGGACAGGCACCCGAGAGCAGCACTACATGGGGTGAGTGGATGGTAAGCTCCCCCTCCACGATGACTAACATTATAGTGAAAAATACATATGGAGAGGATGAAGTTGGAAACTAACGAGGAGAGTGTATGTGGGTGAGGTGGAGAGGGGAGAGGCAGGATGAGACCGAGGATGAGGAGGGATGGAGTAAGAGACTAACGGGGAGTGTGAGTGATGTGGAGGGGGAGACCTAGGATGAGATGGAGGGATGGAGTGAGAGACTAACGAGAGTGTATGTGAGGTGGAGGGGGGAGAGGGAGGGAGAGACCAAGGATGAGATGGAGGGACGGAGTGGAGCGGTTTGAGAGAGGGGGGGTGTAAGTTGGGGGGATGGAGAGACTAACGAGGAGTGTATGAGTGAGGAGGAGAGGGGATAAGGAGACAGAGGATGAGATGAAGAAATGGAGTGGAGGATGGAACGTGAGAGACTAACATGAAGTGTATGTGAGTAAGGCGGAGGGGGGAGGAGGGAAGGGGAGACCAAGGATGAGATGGAGAGATGGAGTGGACAGGGGTGTATGTTGAGGAGAGGGCAGCGAAATGGCAGGAGACAGGGCGGCATGGAGACGATTTGTTTGTGGCCACCCTTTACGGGATTAAGGCATCTGGGTATAGACTGATAGACAGGTACAGATAGACAGCTAGACAGACTGATAGACAGATGGGTAGACAGACAGACAGAGACCAGAATATAGATAGATAGATGAGTTGACACAGATAGATATAGATGGACCGATAGATAGATATAGACAGATAGATAGCCTAAAGATAGACCCAAACTGTCTAACCATACATCTTTTTCGTCTGCCAGCCTATTTCAGGTTTACGATAGCTTTCCCTCTTCAGCTGATCAACAATACACGTTTTCTGTGTATTGTTACTGCTCAAAACTAACTCATTTGCTAGTTTCCATTTCTGTTTCAGCTTAGAGTGCAGTGTGTTTACGTTACTGCTAAAATCTTCTTCAAACTGTGAGAATACCGTATAAACAATTCCATTATTTACATGTAGGTTAATAATTCTTCAACCTTCTTTCCTTGGCTGGGTTTAATTTTCACCGTTTTCATTATTTAATCTGGAATGCTTATAAGGAAAACTGAAATTGCAAACATCCACAGTTAGGGGATACTTTTTTGATGAGGAGGAACACATAAACATGCTTTATCGTTTTATTTTAGTTCCTCCAATCTTTATCATTCGTTTTCTTTAATTTCATCACGACGGTAACTGCGGATACTACGATAAATTTTGGATTCTGTGTGTGTGTGTGTGTGTGTGTGTGTGTGTGTGTGTGTGTGTGTGTAATTCACCGGGTCGGTCAGGATCATTTGATGGTCGTGATCGTCAGCTTTTACCCTCTCGGAAGGGAGCTGAGAGCTCATATAGTCCGATCTAAGGGCAAGGCTGTGACCTTCACACACGCACACACACTCGTCCCCTTGCTCAAGGGGGACAGTAACCACCCACTTCATCAGTGAAACTTTTCGCAACCTGAGCGAGGCGCGAACTCCCGTCCACCAGTTGGCAGGCGAGAGCGTTACCACTGCACCAGCGAGCGGTGTGTGTGTGTGTGTGTGTGTGTGTGTGTGTGTGTGTGTGTGTGTGTGTGTGTGTGTGTGTGTGTGTGTGTGTGTGTGACCTATCTATCTGTCTACCTATCTCTCTACCTGTGTGTGTGTGTAACCTAACAATCTATCTGTCTACCTATCTCTCTACATGTGTGTGTGTGTGTGTGTGTGTGTGTGTGTGTGTGTGTGTGTGTGTGTGTGTGTTTGACCTATCTATCTATCTGTCTACCTATCTCTTTACCTGTGTGTGTGTGTGTGTGTGTGTGTGTGTGTGTGTGTGTGTGTGTGTGTGTGTGTGTGTGTGTGACCTAACTATCTGTCTACCTATCTCTCTACCTGTGTGTGTGTGTGTGTGTGTGTGTGTGACTATCTATCTGTCTACCTATCTCTTTACCTGTGTGTGTGTGTGTGTGTGTGTGTGTGTGTTTGACCTATCTATCTATGTCTACCTATCTCTTTACCTGTGTGTGTGTGTGTGTGTGTGTGTGTGTGTGTGTGTGTGTGTGTGTGTGTGTGTGTGTGTGTGTGTGTGTGTGTGTGTGTGTGTGTGACCTAACTATCTATCTATCCGTCTACCTATCTCTACCTGTGTGTGTGTGTGTGTGTGTGTGTGTGTGTGTTTTCACTGACAGTACTGTACCGTGTTTATGTAAGCGGGTGAAAAGTGAATCCAATTTGAAACTGTGCTTATTTTGTAGCATGGGAGTGAGGTGTGTGGGAGGAGGAGGTGCAGCCCAAGGACGAGATGGAGAGACAAGGTGTGAGAGTATTTAATGGAAGGTGGTGTGTTGTGGGAAGAGAGGGTCGTTAATGAGTAGGGACAGTAACGCCTGGAGGTGTTTCTGTAGAGGCCACCACTCACAGGACGCGGCGTTTGACAATAGACAAATAACAAATGGACCCCTTAGTAAGTGGGTATACGGTAAACCATAGTAGCGATTGGGCAATTATACTACTACTACTACTAATACTACTGCCACCACTACTACTACTACTACTACTACCACTACTACTACTACTACTACTACCACCACTACTACTACCACCACCACCACTACTACTACTACTACTACTACCACCACTACTACTACTACTACCACTACTACTACTATTACTACTACTATTAATACTACTACTACTACTACTACTACCACCACTACCACTACCAGTACTATTACTATTACCACTACTACTACTACTACTATGGACTGACGGAATTTGTACACAGGAATGACGGGAGGAAGAAAAAACGTAAGGAAAGAAGAAACACATGAAAGTCGCATTCTCTGGGCCACCCCTCACAGGATGCGGGGTTAGGGAGCGTAGAGCAACTGATGGTCCGTTCCTAGGGCTAGTCAACACTAAGATGGAGGAGGAGGAGGAGGAGGAGGAGGAGGAGGAGGAGAGAGAGAGAGAGAGGTATAAAACGACCCTACCCCTTCAGTACGATGCCATCCTGAGTTTCTTTTAATTCCTACTGAGTGTCAATTTATGCAAGTCAAGGAAGCCTCAAGACGCTGACGAAGACGCTGACGAAGACGATAATTAAACCCCTTCAGTCCGGCGACCAGTGTAATTAGACTTCTTACCTGTATCACCTAACGACTCGGCTACGGACAGGTGCATCTCAGGTAAGGTGATGAGAGTTAAGTCTTTCTCCTTTATTTCGAACGGAGCTGAATAAAATCGTCTAATGGTGACTATAACATGATATAAAATGTCATCGGTGTGAAAGGGTTAATAACTATGCTTTAAAAACTTCCTTGAACTCAAATAAAACATCTAGAAGTGGTAACTCGAAAAACAAAAAATATATACTCAAGGACTGGGAGGAAATTCAAGATAAGTCGGTAAATGTTCAGGTCGAGGCGGTGTGTGTGTGTGTGTGTGTGTGTGTGTGTGTGTGTGTGTGTGTGTGTGTGTGTGTGTGTGCTCCTTCCCCGAGGCCCAGCAGTCTTTCTACGTGCCTCACACCCTCACATGCCACCACTTCGTCACTGATAAATACATCGCATAGTGATTACATGCTAGGATCGTCTCATTCAAAACTGATGTAACTGTTTTAACGATTTTTCTTTTAAATGACATGTCGGTGGGTCTTGTGGCATATCAGTGAATCCTTTCTTAACGAAATTCGACTCCTATACCGTTCCCTTCCTCAAGCCGGGATCGAACTAGCTTCCTTTCGGGTAGCAGACTCTCTTGCCACTGCACCATCACCCTGAGCAGCACTACGCCACCCACGGACATCTTACATCACGTACAAGTACCTGGTCTGATGATAAAAGTGGCCGTGATGAGGCGGTAGGATGAAAGCCGTGTCTCCTAAAGTCTTCACGTCTCGTACTAATTTCTTCTCAACATTCACACTTTTTTCCTTCCCTCTTCTACCGCGGCGACCTCCCCCAGCGTCTCCCTCTTCCCAATCCAACCGTGATTAGGCGATTAGGGACTGGAACAAGGGAGCTCCGGCTGAAAGAGCAGAGATGAGCTTTTGTGTGGGCTAATCAAAACACTGATCCTTGTCTGGCCAGCGAGGTGCAGGTGGCGGCGGTGAGGGAGAGGGCTGTACAAGAGGGCTGTACACCCTTACATAACAGCTGCAGCCACTTTCATTACCCTGCATATATACACTCGGCCTGGCTCATACGTAACACTTCATTTTAACATTTAATTAACCTTCCTTGGATTAATGCAATATTACGAACTGCAACGTGGGTACCTTAACACGGGCAGTCATGAATATTTCCCACGCTCAAGGAGAAAGAGGTGCATGTGCTAATCTCCGTAACACAGTGGGAACGATGTACTGTAGAGAATCATAGCCGAAGTGAAGGAGAGAAGCGAGGGAAGGATAGCAAAGGAATATTACTTACATTCTGAGTAAGGGGAGAGGGTGTGTGTAGATTAAACCTTCTCATTACGATGTAGAGCGGAGAAGTGCTGGGAGAAGAGAGGGATTTACGCTGCCTCCGCGGATCTGGAGAAAGGAAAGACAGTTGTATAAGAAGAATGGGGAAGTTGCTGAGAACATATGGAGTAGATGGGAAACTGATCAATATTATTTTAAGCATAAGGTTGCAAGGGTGACAGTGCGTGTGTGAGAGGAGCTGGGCATTTGTTTTACATGACTACTGGATTGAAACAGGGATGTGTCATATCTCCGCTGTTGGTCAATAAATTCTGCATATCTGTGTGTGTGTGTGTGTGTGTGTGTGTGTGTGTGTGTGTGTGTGTGTGTGTGTGAAACCTAACTTTATGTCCACCTATCTATCTGTGTGTGTGTGTGTGTGTGTGTGACCTAACTTTATCTCTGTCTACCTATCTATCTGTGTGTGTGTGTGTGTGTGTGTGTGTGTGTGTGTGTGTGTGTGTGTGTGTGTGTGTGTGACCTAACTTGATCTCTGTCTACCTATCTCTCTATCTGTGTGTGTGTGTGTGTGTGTGTGTGTGTGTGTGTGAGAGAGAGACCTAACTTTATCTCTGTCTACCTATCTCTCTATCTGTGTGTGTGTGTGTGTGTGTGTGTGTGTGTGTGTGTGAGACCTAACTTTATCTGTCTACCTATCTCTCTCTCTCTCTCTATGTGTGTGTGTGTGTGTGTGTGTGTGTGTGTGTGTGTGTGTGTGTGAAACCTAACTTTATGTCCACCTATCTATCTGTGTGTGTGTGTGTGTGTGTGTGAGACCTAACTTTATCTCTGTCTACCTATCTGTGTGTGTGTGTGTGTGTGTGTGTGTGTGTGTGTGTGAAACCTAACTTTATGTCCACCTATCTATCTGTGTGTGTGTGTGTGTGTGTGTGTGTGTGTGTGTGTGTGTGTGTGTGTGTGTGTGTGTGTGAGACCTAACTTTATCTCTGTCTACCTATCTCTCTCTCTATCTGTGTGTGTGTGTGTGTGTGTGTGTGTGTGTGTGTGTGTGTGTGTGTGTGTGTGAGACCTAACTTTATATCTGTCTACCTATCTGTGTGTGTGTGTGTGTGTGTGTGTGTGTGTGTGTGTGTGTGTGTGTGTGTGTGTGTGACCTAACTTTATCTGTCTACCTATCTGTGTGTGTGTGTGTGTGTGTGTGTGTGTGTGTGTGTGTGAGACCTAACTTTATCTGTCTACCTATCTCTCTCTATGTGTGTGTGTGTGTGTGTGTGTGTGTGTGTGTGTGTGTGTGTGTGTGTGTGTGAGACCTAACTTTATCTCTGTCTACCTATCTCTCTCTCTCTCTCTATGTGTGTGTGTGTGTGTGTGTGTGAGACCTAACTTTATCTCTGTCTACCTATCTCTCTATGTGTGTGTGTGTGTGTGTGTGAGACCTAACTTTATCTGTCTACCTATCTCTCTCTCTCTAGGTGTGTGTGTGTGTGTGTGTGTGTGTGTTATAAAAGAAATAATAATTAGAACGATTGATGTTGGAGGGAAGCAGATGAGAGAGAGTAGGATGTGACAATTGCCTGTACTGTGTTCTTAAATGACACTGCTCTGTTAAGACGAGTGGGAGTTGCAAGGCTTGGCGAATGAGTCTGGGAGTATGTCTAAGAAAATCTGAAAGTAATCGCAGCAAAGAGTAAAATTTTGGTTCTTGAGAAGCATGAAGTCACAGGGTAGGTGGTGAGGATGAATGACCAAGATATGGGGAGGTGTAGATAGTGTGATGGGCAAGGATGGAAGATTATAGAGAGATATGCGAGAAAGGGTACAGCATGTTATGAGGGCGACGGACAGAGAGGTGTGTATGGGGGTAACGTTGTGTGATAGTATTGCGGTATCCAGGGTAACGTAGGAATGAAGCTTGCGACTCTGATGGGAGAACACGAGTCGAGAGAGAGAGAGAGAGAGAGAGAGAGAGAGAGAGAGAGATCTGGGTGTGTGACGTCCCCACATACGGAGATCAGAAAGAATATTTTGGACAAGGGAGTAAGGATGGTGATGAACAATGAATGACGAAGTACTTAAGAACCGATGAAAGTAAATGCTACTGTTCTTTGCTACTAGTGAACGATATACTTGGAGACTAATTTAGAGTTCTGTTGATGTCCGTGGGCGGAGAAGTCTGACAGTGAGTGAAAATTAATGACTACTGACAAAGGAGACTCATACCGTGATGCCGTGAAAAGAAAAAAGACTGTAGTTAATGGGCAGCTTAATGACCTTGGTGCTAACGAAAAAATAAAAAATAAATAAAAAATAAACGTGGAAAGTATGAACAAGAACTGGAAAATAGGTGAGAAAAATCAAAAACTTCAAGATTTGGAAAGGGCAGACGAAGGACAGAAACGGATGGATGAAAATTATTTGGATACATAAACCCATTTTCAAATCTCCGAAGTCGACGGAATGGCATACACCCCAAATGACGCGAAAGATATATGCTACTCGGCTGGAAGAATTTAGGAAGTCTGAATAACAGTGAATGGCGGTGTGGCTCCTTTCACTTGTCACTCTGTTGATTGTTCCTTAAATGCTTTCATGTTTCTGTTACTGAATCTTATCTACCATATTTACTATTTTAGAAGGCTTAAGATGGTGGTGAATTTAAGTAAGCTTATGCAGTGACCGGTTGACGCCTTAAATGAGAGGGCAATGTTTTACCAGTCCTGGTGGGGAAGTGACCCATAGAGCTGAGGGACACCATTTCTATCTGTCCATCTATCTAAAAGTCTGTCTATCTATCTGCCTATAAGAGAGACATCAATACACGTTTCGTTGGCAGAATTCCAACTTCTGCTCAGGATCAGGGCTCATTAATTTATACTAAGGGAACACAGGGAGTTTACAGAGCCACAGAAGACACAGAGACACGCGAGGTATTCACAGAGCCAAAATGCTTTACTCCACGGACAGGAGGAAGAGAGAGTAAAGTGAATAAGGAAGGTGTGGAGGGACGCGCGGGTCGTAACTCCTGGTGTGGTGAATGGTGTGGCGTGTGGAGGTGAGGTAGGGGAGGAGGGGGCGGCACAAAGGAAGGAGGGGGAGCAGAAAAATTATGTACTCCTGGTGTGTAAGGAAAAATTACCAAATCATTGTGTGGGAAATAAAGATATTATTATTATGGTATTGATGTTTTTACCTGCGTCACTAGAGGCCAGGTGTACATAAGAGGTGCATGATTAATTTTGGGTGTGGATTTTCTTCTTGTTCTACGTGAAGAAAGTTTTGAACTGAACACTCGCTACAAGCATACTGATCAGCTCACAACTTCCATCTTCACAGGGTGTATTACTCCTGAACTGCCCCACTATCTAAGCCCATCCCTCAGACTCCTTTCATAAGTCCTACCCTACCCCATCACCCACCACTGCACCTACTTATTCCCGCTGCCATTTCTTTCACCCACACCTATGCATCTTACCAGCTAATTTACAACGCCCATCTTCGAAGCTTCTAGTTCCCTTGGCATGCCTCTCTGACCACCATCGACTGAGCCCATCCCGCCCACTCCGCTCCACCCATCCCACCCATTTCCAACTTTTTATAGTGAGTATCCCCAAAACGACTGCCTCAACTACCACATTCACTGGGCTTACGTACGCCTTCTTCCTTCTTTGTTGCCTATCACTCATCATCATCCAGCCCATCCTGCCCACTCATCTGCTCACCAACCCTAAAAATCTGATCGACATATCTAACAACTGCATCAACAGGGCCAATCTGGGTCACACTATCATAGGCCTGACCTTAAATGTTCTGTACTGTCCTGATCGCCACACAGCCCATCCTGCTCACTCCTTGTCACCCTTTTCATATACGTTTGTCCTGATATGGTAAAAAACTTAAAAACAAATACCAGTCGACCAACGATACGTATGAAGTACACATCACCAATCCTAGAGCGTCATCAACTTCCATGGAGAAAAAAACAAACAAACAAACAAACTCGCCAACATTGCCCCGTTCAGAACGACGTGAATGCACACACACACACACACACACACACACACACACACACACACACAAGCAAAGACTAATACCCAGACACAAACACAAGCACACACAAACACAAGAAAAGCGCGACAGACACAAACACACACAAGCACTCAATTATTATTTTTTTTATACCCGCATACAGATCATGAAACACACACGTCTTGGTAAAGTCTGCGAAAAATTAACGAAAAAATCAATAACTAAGTCTTAATAGCAAGCTACTGGCCTTTGGTTCCTTCTTCCTTGCATTAAAAAAAAAAAAAAAATAAGCTGGTAATTACATTCTGCTGTGGTAGACGCTTAATGGGAGACTTTTAAAATTTCGTCTGCCAGGAAGCCTAACTTGAATCTGGCGCCAAAACAGTAACTTGTCTTTCTCTAGTGGTTTAGTTACTCTAGAAGGAGCTGCCTGGCATGGATTTACTGGCCTACTGCAGTAATCCTCTCTTCTTACGTTCTTATAACTATCGTGGATATTATATGTCTGGGTAAACGTATGAGATTTGGTAAGATCACACACCACTCGTCACTAAAATATTGGTTAAAAATATATCATACATGAATTAATACTTATGACGGTCCTTTGAAGCTCATGCGCGTCTCTTCACAGTATGGTAAAGGTTTAAATTTACAAAACATTACATTTCAGAAAGTACATGAACTACCAGCTCACCGAATGATGTTAATAATGAAAAATACGGGTAATTAAGGAGCATACAATGACAATGAGGTATCAGCCTGAAAGTTGTACACAATACTGGTCAGTACGAGAAAGTGAAACAACCAATATTTTACCTAGATCTGAGCATTAATTAGTGTTTTTATTGATTATTTTCCATAAAATTTACCTTTACCTTTAAACTGAAACAGACTTGGAGGTACTGAATATATTAAGATTTTACTTTTCCTATAGACTGGTCAAATCATCTTCAAACTTCCTGGCAATGCATACTGGCCTATCTGTTATATAATGCAATAAAATGCGGAAAATTTTATCAGAAAATGACATTGGTTTGTGTGGAAGAAAAATGAGTAGCTATGTAATACTTAACATTCCAAGGAACAAAGCTATTGAAATTAGGGAAAACATGGCACCAAAATGATCAAAATCAGAGACAAATTATACGAATCGATGCAAAGAGAAACTATATGTGTACCGTATGTTTTGAGAAAAAGAGCATCAATGTCAAGATTTCATTGTATGGGACTGAAAATGAGTATGTGATACTTTACATTTCAGGGAACAGAGCTATTGAAATATGCAAAAAATCTTGTGGCCCCCAAGAGAGCAGTCACACCAGCTGCGTGCCGATACATATCTAGCGCAGCTCGGAATATGACCTTGACCTACTTTCACCAATTTCGAACTCGTAGCTTTTCATCCCTACTACACACCTGTACAATTCTGTGAAGATATCTTGAGTGGTTGCGAAGTTATCGTGCTAACAGACACAGATCTTGACCTACTTTCACCAATTTCGAACTCGTGAGAGATTTTCATCCCTACTAGACACCTATAAAGTTTTGTGAGGATATATCTTGAGCGGCTGCTAAGTTATCGTGCAATCAGATTCACAGACATACTGACAAATTGAAAACGACACCAGGTTCACTATCGCGGCTGGTAAAAAATGACACCAAACTGATCAAAATTAGAGAATATATTACTGTATGACAAGATGCAAAGAGATGCTTGAAATAGTATGTTTTGAGAAAATGAGCTTCAGAAGTTATGGCTTCATTGTACTGGACTGAAAATGAGTATGTGATACTTAACATTTCCGGGAACAGGGCTACTGAAATAGGAAAAAAAAATTACACCAAAATTATCGAAATCAGAAAAATTATAGTAGATGTAAAGCGAAGCTAGAAAGTTTTGAGAAAATGAACACCAAAGACTTTATTGTATTGCTTTGTACTTGATATAAAGCACTGTATGATGGACGAATGGAATTTAGAGCATGCTGTGTTGCACAGGCTGTCTTTACCCGTTTGTGAACCTCACTGCTGGGACTTTTTTGGAGATGTGTATCGCTGACGGGGTTTGTTTGTGCCAGCGATGGACCCCTTCCCGTCTCCCAAAAACTACCTCTAGACAAACACATACCTGGTACAGTACTGTAGCTTTTTGGACGGTGGAGGCATGGATCTTGCCTTGAAAACAGCACTGCTGGTGGCCGACACGATAACTCACACGTGGACGACACTGTTTTGGTACCGACTGAGAGTAAAAGGTGGATTTACAGCGTCGCCAGGCGAAATCGTAGCAAATTCCGCCAGATCCAGGTTTTCACCATGGTACAATTCCCTTCTTCAGTTATTTTACCATGGTTTTCACTCTCCTTGCTTATACAGGGAGAATTAAAACACCACAAAACAGAAATAGGATAAAATATTAATAGCAAATCACGTTGGCGCGTCAATCAGCTGATCTTTGTTGACATTTGGCGGGACATTTAAACCTGACAGCTGGCTTGCTACCCCTGTATTAAAATATTCACCAAAAATCGATATATCTAAATAGGAATTGGTAACTTTCTGTGGATGTTGCCAACTCATGAGGCTGTATTTTCATGCTATCAGCCCAGAATCTTGGTTAGGTCGCATTTTCATCCCCAAAAGCGCTGTCTGAGCCCTTAATATATACAAGTGACGAGCTACAAAGATCAACAACCCAAACAGAAGTAATTAAGTGCGACGATATGAAGGACTGTCCTGTGAGTTGCGAGTCCACGATCTTAGAATTATATAAACTAAATAGATCGTTCTTAATGGCTATGATTTTTCTAGGTAATATTATAGCGATTTCAATGATATATGCCATTAACATATCTCGCAGCTCAACATGGGGGCAAAAATAATCCGTGACAAAAACACAATAACCAAGAAGACCCCGGGTGACAGGGACATCATGGCATTCAGTTCATCAGCCAGTCAGAAACCACAAAGCACTGTCGCGTCTCTTATCAGGCACTCAGAAACCACCAGCATCGTAGCGCCTCTTACTATCCATAGGGTCTCCAATGTACACTCTCTACGTGGGGCGTCATAGGCTCCAGGAATTCAGGTGTGGGCGACAGCGAATTAGAAAACAATTGGAGGTTCAGGCCATCGGGGAAGATTTTACCTGGGCCCAGCTCACCTGGTCCCCCTGAGGAAAACACCTGGCGAAGCTTCCTCTCTTCTTCCTACTATCTCTCTTTAAGTAACTTCTGTGACAATATCTATCTATCTGTCTAATTATCAGTCACTCTGTCAATCTATGTATCTATTTATCTAAGTGCTTGTTGTGGTGGACTGGACTAACACTCTTTAACACGGAACATTTTTAAAACATAGATACTTTAAGGCACAACTTGCTGGCATGTACTATACTAACTGTCTGGGTGATCACCAGTCTTTACTATAGTTGCATAAATATAATCCCACCAGGAGCTTTGGAAAATTAAGTGGGGTGTATTATAAGAAGCATATGTAGAGTAAGTCTGGAACCTCTGCCTCCTACACAAATAAATGTATATATCGTATCATGTATGGTACGTGCATGCAAATTCATCTCCATACTTGCGTTTATGTATATATATTACGCTGTTGGGATGTAATTACCAGCATTATTAGTTTCAGTCGGGAGGGGTCTAGAGATCTTTGTTGATGATACGGTTTCTGGCAGCAGTCCTATTCCCGTCCAAGCACAGGTAGGGAAAACAACCGCTTTTTGACTGATACTGTGGCGGTGATGTTGTGGTGTGGCAGGTGATAGTGAAGTGGTCTAGTCGGTGGTGATGGCGGTGGCGGCAGGGACACAGAGAGGGACTGACAACACAGAATTAAGCCGTGTTTTTCATCTGAGGGGCCGCGAGTGTTGGAGGGCGATGTGAAAGATAACCATGATGAAGGCAGCTCTGAGCACGCGTCACCTCCCTGTCCCTTCCTCGCCTCCCAGCCCTCAGTTCACTTCATTCTCAGTCCTCTTTGACTCATAAGCAAATAAATCAAGCCTAGACACACATGAATGCATAAAGATATATTCAGTAGATGTCTGATATGTGGTATACAGAGACACATACTTAAAACTATACTCACAACATATTCATTTAGGCTTTGGCAGTGTAGTTGTTATGCAAATATACTCTGCCTTCTCCTACCCGTCAGTGGACAAGACCTCTTAATTACACCATACTGAGCAGGTTCACTGTTTGGGCAAGGTCAAAAAGTGTCCCTCTTTGTAAATCAGCAAGAACCAGGTCTTTTCTCAACCTTCCTCTAACGTTTAAACTATTGTGACGAGTCGAACCAACCCATGGGCCTCAGAGTTGTATAGTGTTCACGATCCACTCATTTCTACATGGCATTTCACTTCCTCCTCGTACAGCACTGCAATCTAGCGCTAAGGAAGGGGTGTGCTGTGCTGTGGGCGGGTGCAATAGAGTGACGGGATAGTGAACCGTTTGTGAGATGTATTTTTGTGTTGGTTCCGATGCTCCTCCCTTCAAATATTGTACCCAACTCTGCAATCTATCGCTAAGGAAGGGGTGTGTTGTGCTGTGGGCGGCTGCAATAGAGTGAGGGGATGGTGAAATGCTTGTGAGATGTATTTTTGTGTTGCCTACGATGCTCCTCCCTTCAAATATTCAATTGTGGGTTCTACGTGGCATCAGAGGCTGGGTGCGCATGCGTGATACTCGCTTCATTTATTCTGTGGGGTGCCTTCACGTGGTGGCAACAGTATAAACGGTCGGCTCCGCTACCCGTTTATACAACCACAACTACTACTGCTACTTCTACTACCATTACTACTACTTCTGCTACTACTATTTCTACAATTACTACTACAACTACTACTATTATTTCAACAACAACTACTACGTCTACTACTATTTCTACAACAGCAACTACTGCTTCTACTACTATTCCTACAACAACAACTACTGCTTCTACTACTACTACTACTTCTACAACAACTACTACTTCTACTACTACTATTTCTACAACAACAACAACTACTACTACTACTAGGATACTTCTATTATTACTACAACAACAACAACTACTACTACTTTTACGACTACTAGTACTACAACAACTACTACTACTACTTCTACTACTACTATTTCCTACAACCACCACCACCACCACCACCACTACTACTACTACTGCCACTCCTCCTCCTCCTCCTCCTCCTACTACTACTACTACTACTACTATTACTACTACTACCACTACTACTACTCTGGTGGCCATACAGCATAATGTCCAATGGTCTTTTCTTGGCATCTACACTATTTTTTTTTTCCTTTCAGTTTTGGAGACCCCCCCTTTTTCGAGAGAGAGAGAGAGAGAGAGAGAGAGAGAGAGAGAGAGAAAGCACAGCGTCGCCCTCACTAATCCACTTACTACTAGAGTTTTCCGAAGCATGAAGGAGCCCGTACGCAGACCGCAAGACCAAATCGGTAAAAAACGCGTCTTTGGTCTGAACGGAGGAAATGGTCTGGTTCCGTCAGGGGTCCGTCCCATCCCTTCAGACCGACGAGGCGTTTCCGTTTTCTTTTCGGAGCCTACGGACGATTTTATTCAGCTTTCGAGAGGCTAAAAGATGATATTTTTGAGAGAGAGAGAGAGAGAGAGAGAGAGAGAGAGAGAGAGAGTTACCAAAATGTATGACTATGAAGCTAATTTTCTTCATGAGAGAGAGAGAGAGAGAGAGAGAGAGAGAGAGAGGGAGGGAGAGAGAGTTACCAAATTAGGTGACTACGGAGCAAATTATATTCCTGCCTATGTCGCGAAGCATTTTACATTCCCGCTTAATTGTAGCATAACAGCATGAATAATAACGAAATTGAGACTGAAGTGAAAAAATAAGTCTCTATTGAACAAGTGTTACGACGCCGCGTTCGCAAATGATAATACGACCCCTAGACACCACGGCCGAACTAGTGGCGTCTCTCTCTCGGGGTGTTGATATGCGCGGTCAACAGAAAACGGAGATTATTATTATTATTATTATTATTATTATTTTTCTATCCATCCCCAGGCGACTATTTTCTCCTCATAGGTGCATTTGTAATTTCTAAGGCTTAATTATACACTTCATTAACCTCTAAACGCCATATATAGATACTTAAAAAGTGCTAATGACTTCAATTCGTTACTCAGGTCTGCTTCTACGCGCCTACTTCTCCCTGGGTTACGATTATGTAAGTTATGCCTCTTTATTATCCCTTATGTTTAGACTAATGCTTGTTCTCTTGTATGTATGTATGTATGTATCTGTGTATGTATGTACGTAAAAGATGCTAGGGCAAGTTAAGCGCTTCAGTCAGGAGGCATTTTTTTTAACGTAACTTTTGCGACGTGGAGGCGATTTGTTTGTGGCCACCCCTTACGGGACTGAGGCGTCTGGCAATAGATAGATAGACAACTTTTGCTTGACCCAGTAAGGACAGGGATAGGCAGGGGTTGTGTTGGGAGGGGTGGTGTCAGAGGGAGGGGTGGTGTCAGAGGGAGGGGTGGTGTCAGAGGGAGGGGTGGTGTCAGAGGGAAGGGTAGTGTCAGAGGGAGGGGTGGTGTCAGAGGGAGGGGTAGTGTCAGAGGGAGGGGTAGTGTCAGAGGGAGGGGTGGTGTCAGAGGGAGGGGTGGTGTCAGAGGGAGGGGTGGTGTCAGAGGAGGGAGTGGTGTCAGAGGGAGGGGTGGTGTCAGAGGAAGGAGTGGTGTCAGAGGGAGGGGTGGTGTCAGAGGGAAGGGTGGTGTCAGAGGGAAGGGTGGTGTCAGAGGGAAGGGTGGTGTCAGAGGGAAGGGTGATGTCAGACCATACCACCTTTAACCTAACTCAGTGGCCAGGTGTAATCGGATTAGCGGGTAGAGCTGACTAGTAACCAAGGAGACTCTTACCCCATGACCAAGGCCCATTGATTTTCATGGAACGACAAGTGTATTGAAGCGGTTTTAGTGGTCCAGTCTTGCCAGGTGAAGAGAAACAGACTATAGTAAGTAAATTAAGTCAATCCAAGTGTTCTAAAAATATTCAAGCTTTTTTCAAATAACTGGAACTGTAAAATGAATAAATCTGCTCTTGGGTAACTTTAAGAAGCAATTTTTTTTATTTACTGTAAACTCTATAGCAAAAAAGGATATTTAAAAAGTGAATTATGATGAGAAATGGCTGTAATTTAACTCACATCAATTGACGAGATAATATTTTTGACTTCTTTCAAACACAAAATCGATGTCAGTATTTTGTGTGGCAGATCTGATGCATAAAGACGTGAAATATGGAAATGAGGACACCGTTTGAGTGTGACATGACTGCTGAGATGAGACTGGGAGAGGCGATGTATAGATGAGATGGTGAAATGTGTCAGTGTGAGGGCCATTACGGTGCTGGTGACGTGACGGCTGGGATGAGACAGGTGTAATGAAGCGACAGGTGTAGTAACGAGATACTGGCCTAGATTCCCTCTCCACTGGTAACCTTATCCTCTCCAGCCTCCCACACACCCCTCACCCTCACCCTGACCCTCATCCTAAGCCCTCATCCGTCACCCTCACTCCCCACGCATACATCCCTCACCTTCACCCTTACCCCACGTCTCAACTTCTTCTGTATGATGACCTCTTTCCTGTGTGTGTGTGTGTGTGTGTGTGTGTGTGTGTGTGTGTGTGTGTGTGTGTGTGTGTGTGTGTGTTGTATGATGTAAGTGTATTAAATGTTTCTCTCCCTCCCTCTCTCCCCCTCTCCTCTTCAGCCCCAACACAGTCCCTCCCCCAATATCACCCTTCCTTCCCCAATACCGACCTTCCTCGCTCGCCATCTCTCCGCCCTCCACTGCACACTGCTCGCCTCCTCTTATATATTTTCTTGCACATCCTCCCAAGCCGCCTCCAGCCCTCACATACACATCCACACCTCCATATCCTGCACTCCACCGTCTCATCCTCCCGCCGGCGATATTACAGCACCCATATCACTCCCATGTCACCCATACGACTCCCATATCACTTCCACATCACTCCCATATCACCTACATCACTCCCATATCACTTCCAACTCATCTACATCACTCCCATATCACCTACATCACTCCCATATCGCCTACATCACTCCCATATCACTTCCAACTCACCTACATCACTCCCATATCACCTACATCACTCCCATATCACTTCCAACTCACCTACATCACTCCCATATCACCTACATCACTCCCATATCACCTACATCACTCCCATATCACCTACATCACTCCCATATCACTTCCAAGTCACCTACATCACTCCCATATCACTTCCAACTCACCTACATCACTCCCATATCACCTACATCACTCCCATATCACCTACATCACCCATATCACTCCCATATCACCTACATCACTCCCATACCACTTCCAACTCACCTACATCACTCCCATATCACCTACATCACTCCCATGTCACCCATATCACCCCCACCAGCCATATCACACTACACTTCACGTCACAGAGGAAGAAAGTTAATGGTTATGCTCACAGTCGGGGGTAACTCTCCTAATCTCTACCAGCTAGCAGACGATTTTCTTGAGCTGAGAATGAGCACAGGAGCCTGAGAGTGTTGATACTTGTAGCATTTCACCCTCTCAAGCTTAGGACAACTCTAGCAGCCTCTTCTACCTAACCAGGGAGGATTTTACTGAGCCGAAAGTGAATCCTATGAGACTAATGTTAAGGAAGAAAGTATTTCCCTTTTCCTCTTGCATTCCTGGCCTTTCCCCCCCCTCCCCAAATCACAGCACCCAGCACCTTCTTCCTCTTCCCCTTTCCTCCCCTACTCTTCCTCTTTTCCTCCTCCTCCTCCTCCTCCTGTCACACTTGCCTCCACTCTCTCTCCTTCCTCCCTCCACAGCCTCCTCTATTTCCTCTTATCCCCCTTTCTTTCCCATCAGGACTTTCCCCTCCTCTATCACCGCCCCTCCTCTCTCTCTCTCTCTCTCTCTCTCTCTCTCTCTCTCTCGCTTTCTCTCTCTCTCTCTCTCTCTCTCTCTTCCTCGTCCTGTCTCTAGCATTTTTTTTTCTTTATTTTCCAGCGTATTCGGGTTTCTTTCGTCCACGTCATATTCTTTTTCATATCTCTTCCGTCGACACTCTCATTTTTTTTTTTTAACTTGCCCTTGTCTTTTCCTCTCTCTGTCTGTCTGTCTGTCTCTCTCTCTCTTTCTCTCTCTCTCTCTCTTCTCTCTCTCTCTCTCTCAACCACTTTTCCTTCTAAATTCCCTTCTAACATACTCTCTCCATGGACCAGTTGCCTTCTTGTTACATGTACTTCATAATTACAGCACTCCTATGTACTGCTATGTACTTCTTGCCTCATTACACCACCTTTCTTGTATCTCGCTTCCTTATATGTACTTCTGCTGCTGAACGCCTTATCTTAGTGTTTATTTATCGCAACGCAAGCACATCTGCCACTCGCAACTCAGTGTTACTCCATCCCGTCCACCCTTCGCCCCCCTCCCTCATATACTCCCAGGGGCGGATCCAGAGGGAGGAAAAGGGGGGGGAGGAGAGGTACAGGGAGCCAGGCCTTCCGCTCCCTTTTTTGTTGATAGTAACTTCTCCCTGCAAATAATGTAAACACAATAAATCCATCAATATTAGCAATACGATTTCAGACTTGCTCATTGTAAGAGAGAGAGAGAGAGAGAGAGAACAGATCTTGAAGTTGGCTCCCTGTTATCTTGTTTTTGTTTTTTCTTGGAGGGAACAATTTTGCGGAGTTCTAGCCTTTGGTTCCTTCTTCCTTGCATTAACACACACACACACACACACACACACACACACACACACACACACACACACACACACGTAACCCCTTCATTACGATAACGCCTTCCTGTCTAATTCTAGCTACCCTTAGACGGTTTCTTTGGGTGGAGAGAAACCAGCCATTTTTCTGTTTTCAGGCTCGTCCTCTCAGCTTAGGACTTAACGTCATTCAAAGGATATTTAATAATCGAGAGGGAGGGGAAGGCCGAGGATGAGATGGACTGATGGAGTGGAGAGGTATATGGGAGAAGGGGGTGTGAGCTGGGAGCGGGGCAGTGAAATGGTGAGGGACAGGGCGACATGGAGGCGATTTGCTTGTGGCTACCCCTTACGGAATTAAGGCGTCTGACAATAGATAGATAGATAATAACTGCAAGGAGATTAATACTGTGGCTCCTATAACTCTCAGCTGAATAAAATCGTCTGGAAAAGAATACTAGAGTTGTTTCGACCATGAGAGGGCGGAGGACATATTACTGAAAGCCTGGGAAACTGGGAAACTAGCTTACCTTATACCTGACGCTGCTTCATGTGAGAGGTGGGCCTGTGGAAAAGAAACTATCCACTGATTTCCTTCTAAATTTACAACTCCTTCCACGTCACGCTGACCTCGCCCTCAGGGATAATCGAACCTCCACCTTATTCTGCCTCACCTTTCTTTCCTAAACTCTCCACACCTGGCTACTTCCACTCTCCACTACCTAAAGTTATTTTACTATGTTATTCTTCTCAACAGAGTGATGAAAACGGTATATCTGAGCGAATTTGAAGGAAAGAGGAGGCGAGGTAGGCCAAGGAGAAGGTGGAGGGGTATGGTGGATGAGTGTGCGAGGAAAAGAGGTTTGGAAGTCGGTGAGGCTAGGGAACTGACAAGAGATCGAGCTGGCTGGATTAATTTTGTGAAAAGAAGTGCATGATCAGGGATTTGGCACCCATTTTTAAGGTGGCAGCGTCCGGACTGACTCTACCGGACACGTTTATGTGAAGCTACAGAATCCGGTCAATATTTTCTGGCGTATTAGATAGAACCAGGATTCCGGGGGCTTGAACAGTGAGTGAATGGAAGCGTGGCCCATTGAATTTGGGCAAATTTGGGCTGTCTGGACACTGCTACTCCTCACCTGCCCTAGGATGGGAAAGGAGGTCCGGATGATGATGATGGTGATTCTTGTGTTCAGGTGAAGGTGGGTGATTAGGAAGGACTGTGTGATGAATGTGTTATATAGAGGTAGAGGTACGAGGCGTGGATCTTCACTGCACGCCAGAGGAAATGAGTGGAAGTGATGATAATGAAGCAGGTAGGGTCTGTAGGTGGAGGTGAGAGGGCTGAAAGACTAGGAAATGACAAGGTAAGAGAGAGAGACTGCTGTATGATGGAAAGGGGCGACCAGTGATATTAAGGTGGTGTGGTGAAACGGATGATGAAAGATTGATAAATGAGATACGGAGATCAGAAACAGAGGGAATGAGAGGAAGGGAAAGGCCAAGGAGATGGACTAAGAGTGTGAAAGAAGTATTTATTCATGTACACCTTAGTCTTTAGGAGGAGGGAAGGTGCTCATGGAAGAGAGCAGACTAAAATGAAGAGGTCTATGGCACACGACTCGCTACCAAATGATTTATAACAGAAGTGATGCGACTGGGATAAACCGCTACGTGGTTAGTGGGGCCAGGCATATTTCAAACTTGCTATAGTGTAGATCATTACATACGACAGCTGTAGTTCGTATCTCCTGACTGGGCGATATTCATGTACTTCGGCAGGTACAGTACTTCACGTAGGCTGAAATCCAAAGCAAGGAAACAGACAGCTGAGGATGAGTACGATGGGGCTGATCTACTGTTTCTACTAGTGTTCTTTATTCCACCCATAACGACATATACTGTAAAGTCGTCTGCAGCCTCAGCAACAGGTCAGCGCTCCCCTGTCAGCACGCCCATCACTGTGACGGATTTATGGTGACGAGCGACATCACAGGGGAGAGTGACACGAAAAAAACAAAAAATGCCGAAGCTGTATATTTCCTTGAGGCTTCGTACTATAAATCATTCGTAAAGTGAGATTCTCCAGGGCTGCGTGTAAATATCCCTGTTCTTTCTTTTCGTACGGTCTCTCTAAGATGGAACCCGTACTGTAGGAAACGCCAGGAAAATAAAGAACTTAGATTTTCCTGTGTTTTCCTCTTGTCAGTATTACCCACTCCCGCCACACTATCACCGTCCTGCTCTTCACATCATCACCATCCTGCTCCTCACACCATCACCGTCCTGCTCTTCACACTGTCACCGTACTGCTCTTCACATTATCACCGTACTGCTCGTCACACCATCACCGTCCTGCTCTTCATGCGGGTTCCCTTCGGTCTGCGTGAAATTGATCCTGACTCCTGAAGAAGTGGGTTACGTGCTCAAAGGGAAAGCCGTAAGAACTGCCAAGAGTGCACGCGAGGGTCAATATTATCCATCAACGGACTATAATGACACAGAATCCCTTTTACTACACGTGAAAACTTATCCTGGTTGATGGCGAAATTGGTACAAGCCAGCAATTGAAAAAAACAAAAAAGGCGAGTGTATGCGAGGATGAATAGGAATCGTCATTGAGAAAAGGTGACGCACAGCTTTTCTCCCAACCTGCATGATGCTATACGGTACACGCCAGCACTGCGGATCAAAACAACAGTGGAGAGGGTCAATGCGGTTTAGCAGGGGCAGCAGTGACACCCAGAAGTCCTCACGATCTACGAGAGAACTGACCTTGACTGGCGATGAAGCACGGTACACGCCAAATAGGAAGATCGAGGGGACTGCTAAGTGTACAGGCGAGGACGGATACGGTACAGCAACAGGTGGTTTTGGTATTAGTGAACATGTGGTGCACGCCCGCCAGCCCCTCTCATCATCAGCTTAAAGTCTACAGTCAGCTGGGGATCGCACTGAGGGCTGTGTCGGTATAGAGGTCGATTTCTCTTAAACACATCTGTGGGCAAAGTGGGTGGATGGATAGGTGGGTCGCGCTGATATAATCCTGTGGGAAATCCATGGCACACTAACTCTTAAACGCCTGACTCGTTTTTTCATCCTGTTATTGCCACTAAAGGACGAATTCATGCAGCCTACAGGAGATCTTTAGCACTGACGGGATGGATGAAGGACACATGACACCTCCATCTCGAAGTGCCTCACCTCAACTGAATCAGGTCAGGTCCCTGGTAAAAGAAAATGACCTTCTTCGGCGACCTGGCTTGAGCTACCCCGATGGCGAGGTCAGTGTGTAGCCAGCTGATGCGAGGGAGGTCACGCTGTCCTTCCCTCAGCTAGGTTATACACTGCTAATTATAAAACGTGCATCTATAAACACCTGTCTATCAGCAAGAACATCGCAACACCAACGAATCAACTTTTCCTTCTTAACTCTCTCGTGGGCAGGACGACACTGGTATTCTATTCCAGTTAATTTTACGTCAGCTGAGTGATCCCTAAGAGTCAGAATGCTAAAAATTAATATAGGAGATAGTACAGGTGTCTTTATGCATGACACACTGTACAGAGTTACCTGCTTATATGATTACCTTCTTTATGAATGTTGAATGAGTCAGAAGAAATCCCTCAAATTTTAGACAGCATGAAACGAAGGCTGTTCTATCTATCTGTCATCTATTCCAGTGTCAGGTCACTTGGTTTCATTATTCAAGGCGAGAGGGACTAGTCGCCCGGCACTGAGTGGCACTGTGTGAGAAACAAGACCCAACCAAGCTTTATAGTGAACATCTGGTTGAAGCCTCAGATCATTAGACGTCCAACTGGTTATATGATTACCACCTTATGTAGTAAATGGTTTTCTGGGCTTAAAAAAAAAAAAACGTTACATCAAGTGAGTGGATGGTAAGCAAGCCTACCTGCCGTTCAGTCAGCACGTTAAATATCGCTTAACCTTAGTACTGTTGCTTTTGTCCAATTACTTTATCTACAACAGAAGGGAGACATCAGAACTGGCAGTTATTGAGGGATAAAGATGTCAACACACGATGAATTTCTGGGAGAGGATTAGAGAGAGAAGGCTTAGGGAAGAGACGGGAATAGGGGAGCAGTTTGGTTTTATGAGGGGAAGAGGAACGAGAGACACAGGTTTTTGGCCTGAGGAAGATGATGGGGTAGAAACACAGGCAGAGGGAGAGAAGATGCATCTGATATTTATTGATTTAGAGAAAGCCTATGACAGAGTGGCGCGTCAGGGTGTGTTGAGGCGTATGAGGGAGAGGGGTGTGTCTAAGTAGCCCTATGTGAGGATTGTACAGGTTACTACAGGGGCGAGAATCGAAGTCAGGGGCAGTGTAGGATTGACGGACAAGTTTTTGGTCAGTGATGGTTTATATGGGTGATCGTCTTTAAGCCCGTATACCTTTTTTTACTTGATTATGGATGCGTTAGCTCGTTGGGTGACAGTTGTGTCCCCTGGTGCATGCTGTTTACTGATGACATCGCACTGTGGGGGAAGGTGGAAGGAAAATTAGAAGAATGGAGAGGGGCTGAGGAAGACAGAGGACTGAAGATGGCAGGAAAAAAAGAAACAGAATACCACAGATTCAATGATCAAAGTCCAGAGATCAGACTGAAAAGAATGGAAAAGTTTACGTGTCTAGGATCAACACTGGCCAAGGATGGAGTCCTGGATGCGGATACAACTCATAGAGTGCAGGTGGGTTGGAGGCACTGGAGAGAGGTATTGGGAGTGCTGTGTGCTAGAAGTAATGAATGTGAGGCTTAAGGGTACAGAATATAAAGCAGAGGGACAGTGAAGATGCATGAGGCTGGCTATCCAAGAAGGTGCAGAGAAGTATGACCACGTGATCAGGAGGGAAGAAGACTATGTGGGGAGGAGAGTAATGCCGATGGAGATACTGCACAAGGAAGGAGGAAGAGAGGAAGGTCGAAGGGAAGGTGGATGAATTGTGCGAACGAAGATTTTAGTGACCAAGGTGAAAATCTACGGCTTCGACACTCCAAATTTCACCACAACGATGTGAACATTTTGAACATAATTTAGCAACGAAACTTGGCAGAACTGAACAAAATACACACACACACACACACACACACACACACACACACACACACACACACACCTGCCTCTGCCCTCCCCCTTCCACAACAAACTGTGTGGGCGAGGGAACAGCGGGGTCTTCACCAGATACCCACAACTTTCCCGCCAAAACAAAGGATCCACACCACCTGCATACACCCCCCCCCTCAAACTTCTCTTTAATTAGCGCTTCATTTGTTTACCAAGAAAAAAGCCCGCCAAAACCATATCCATTTCGGCCCCGCAACATACATTCGACTCTCTTTTTGAAAATTCGCGCGCTCCATCTCTTCATCTCTCTAGTTTTAAACTCAGAGGAACAGGATTTTAAGCAGGTATTCAGTTTGGGCGAAAACAGGATCATTTTGGCTACAATTAGCGGTGTTTTTGTGGGCAAAGTTTTGAGGTAAATAGCGTAAAATTGGTGTTTCTGAATGATGGTCTGGCTGGTCAGTGCATAAGCGCCGCACCAAAATTTGAATTATCCATGTAGGGATGAGAGTTAGCTTTAATTTTTATAGCCTATCAAATTTCTTTCTCTCTCTCTTTTTTTTTTTTAAGCATTTTTTTTTTACTGCGTCGTCACTTCCTTATCCCTTCCTTTAATAAAGTACCGGAACTCTCTCTCTCTCTCTCTCTCTCTCTCTCTCTCTCCCTGACAAGAGGTGATAGGACTGGCGCTACACCCCAGCCAAACGATCTTGATAAACAGCAATATCCGCTAGGTATGGGATAATCCGTTAAGCGTCTCATTGTGGGTAATGGCGGTCCAATTTTTTACCAATCTTGTACCTCACTTCGGTTAAATCAATGCCTGGTTATTATTAAGTCTGCCTCTCGTCCTTGGAATGCCTTGGGTGGGTGGGCGGGAGTGGGCGGGGTTACGGAGCTTTGTTTTTTGGCGCGCAGGGAGGAGTTGATCTGGCTTTTTTGTTTTGAATGCTGATACGAGAATAAAGAGAATTTTGAGGTGAATCTGAAGTTCCCAGGACACATACGCATAATCTCTCTCTCTCTCTCTCTCTCTCTCTCTCTCTCCATCTTGCGTAAGCCACATATATTCTCTAACGCTCCGACCGACGTTAAAAAAAAATCTAATCATTTTTTTGTGGATTCGAATCTATGCGCCTTTAGACTGTTAGATCACCAATTAGCTTTTTTTAAGAGAGAGAGAGAGAGAGAGAGAGAGAGAGAGAGAGAGAGAGAGAGAGAGAGAGAGAGAGAGAGAGACCATAACTATCTTGCAGTCTTTCTCACTTGAATCTGGCTCTCTCTTATCATGTTTGTGTTTTTTCTGGCCTTTGGTTCCTTCTTCCTTGCATTAACACACACACACACACACACACACACACACACACACACACTTTCACGTCGCGCCCTCCTACACCACACTCATCATCTCATACCATATATTTTTATTTTTAGTTTCTCTATTGCTCTTTTCATTTATATCTTTCCAACAACAAATATCAGATCTATTCCACGGTATTTATTTATTTATTTATTATATTTTTGTCGCTGTGGTTAATTTTACGTTTCCTTATTTCAAACTCCTGGTTATGTACACACAGGCTAACAATCTCTCTCTCTCTCTGGCGGCCATTGGGAAGGTGTGAGCGGTAGGGAAGCCATTAATGACTAAGGATCAACACCTAATCCCAGAGTTCATCCAGGCATCAAATATTCAAGTGACAATCTCCAAATAGCACCACGGCACAAAACAGAAAATGGGAAGAGGAAGTATTGCGAGGAGGAAGGTAAAGGAGGAAGAAGGAAGAAAGGGAGGAGAGAAAAGGAAGAGGGAAGGAGCCGGGAAGGAAGAGGAAGATCTAGAGGGAAGGAGGTGACCATCAAATAACGGGGAGAGAGAATTTTGGCGGGAAATTTGAAATAGAAGAATGATGAGAACGAAAAAGGAAGGATGAGGGAGGAATCGATTTTCTGAGAGAGAGAGAGAGAGAGAGAGAGGTAAATCTCAGCACCCCATCTACTGACCATAACCCTAGTCCGCCTTGATCCCTCTCAGTCATTTGCCTACAGAAGGACCTCACAGCTTACCACCCCCACACCCTAACTCTCTCTCTCTCTCTCTCTCTCCTTACCCGATTACTCTTCCACAGGTGTACCTACTAACGTTTCATAATATCCAGCTCAATCCTGCATCATCCTTAAACATACTTGGGGTTTCATTCTCTCGAGACTTGGAAAGATCATATTACATCTCTTGTAAAATCTGCTTCCAAGAGATTAAGTGTGCTAAGCCGACTCCGTTCCTTCTTTATCCCTGCACAGTTGTTGACTTTATACACGGGCTTTATTCGCCCCTGTATGGAGTACAACTCTCACGTGTGGGGAGGCTCCTCACATACAGCTCTTCTCAACAGGGTGGAATCAAAGGCTCTTCGTCTCATAAACTCTCCTCCTCTAACTGGCTCCCTTCAACCTCTGTCTCTTCACCGCACTGTTGTATCTTTATCTCTTTTCTATCGCTACTTCAATGGTCACTGATCCTCTGAGCTGTCTGCATGCATCCCTCCACCTCTACGACGGGCGCGTATCACCCGTCTAGCAGCAAACTCTCATCCCTTTTTTGTCCAACACCCTAATGCATGAGTTAACCGTTACTCCCAGTCCTTCAACTCCGGAACTGTCTCCCTCTGTATTTCCTACTTCCTATGATCTCGTCTTTCAAACGCAGTGTGTCCAGGCATCTCGAAATGAACGGTTCTTGAATTTGGCTCTCATTTGTATAGTTTTTTTTTTTTTTTCCTCGGAAGGAACGGTTTGCGGGCTCCTGGCCTTTGGTTCCTTCTTCCTTGCATAAAAAAAACTCAACTCACCCCATCCCTCTCTCATCACCCCACCCACCCCTCTCCCATCACCCCACCCACCCCTCTCTCATCACCCCACCCACCCCTCTCCCATCACCCCACCCACCTCTCTTTCATCACCACATCCACTCCTCTCCTATCACCCCACCCACCCCTCTCCCATCACCCCACCCACCCCTCTCTCATCACCCCACCCACCCCTCTCCCATCACCCCACCCACCCCTCTCCCATCACCCCACCCACACATCTACCATCAATCACCCACCCCTCTCTCATCACCCCACCCACCCCTCTCTCATCACCCCATCCACCCCTCTCTCATCACCCCATCCACCCCTCTCTCATCACCCCACCCACCTCTCTCTCATCACCCCACCCACCCCTCTCCCATCACCCCACCCACCCCTCTCCTATCACCCCACCCACCCCTCTCTCATCACCCCACGCACCCCTCTCTCATCACCCCACCCACACCTCTCCCCACCCCTCTCCCATCACCCCACCCACCCCTCTCCCATCACCCCACCTACCCCTCTCCCATCACCCCATCCACCCTTCTCTCATCACCCCATCCACCCCTCTCCCATCACCCCACCCACCCCTCTCCCATCACCCCACTCACCCCTCTCCCATCACCCCACCCACCCCTCTCTCATCACCCCACCCACCCCACTCCCATCACTACTCGATCCCACTTTTCTCACCTTTCAACGAGAGAGAGAGAGAGAGAGAGAGAGAGAGAGAGGAAAGGGGAAGGCTAACGGAAAGAGAGAGAATTACTGTTTTTAAGTGAGGAAAACCCTATTATAAACGACGCAGCCTTCAATTCCACTAACTATGCTTCCTTACCCCATCACCCACCTCGCCTGTCTGCGGTAAAAAGACAAAAACAAATAATAATAATAATAATAATAATAATAATAATAATAATAATAATAAAAACTCAGTGCAAAGAAACTAGGGACCTCGAACACTGCAACATCCACGGCCACCATCTTCTCTTTGGGCCGAAAATCTTAACTTTGCCTTATACCTCCGACAGATTGCTCTCCGAATCCAATTTACTTCGTTCTTGCCTGATCCTTAACCCTTCCACCCACTTTGGTTCGAATTAAATCAGACGTTTTTGAGTTTTGCCCGGAGACCCTCAAATTTGACCTTTTTTTTTTTTTTTTACCTTGACCCCTGACTGTTCCAAATATATATATATATATATATATATATATATATATATATATATATATATATATATATATATATATATATATCCTTGTTTTAACACGATTTCTACAAAGTTTAGTCTTCAAAATAATAATAATAATAATAATAATAATAAAATCCGTCTAAGTTGCCCTTTCCCATATGATCTTGACTTCTGACCTATTGTTTTAAAAAAATAGGTCGCCATCTTGGGTGATCCCCAGCTTTTCCATCAATTTTGAGTTAAATAAAATCAAAACTGTTTAACGGATATTTATTTTGTTGATATATAAGCATGGGTAGAACGCTGGCCATGTCCTGTGATCCTGCTCTGACTAGTTATATCCAAAATTAAACCCCCCCGCCCTTGCCTGACCCTGAACCCTTCCACCAAATTCGATCCTTGACCTTTGACTAGTTATTTCCCAAAACTGAACCCCCTCGCTCTTGCCTGACCCTAAACCCTTCCACCAAGTTCGGCTCAATTCAGATCTAACCCGTCTGAGCTGCCTTTGCTGTGTGATCTTGGCAATATCTATCTATCTATCTATATATTACCCTGCCCTCTGACCTTGACCTTGACCCTATACTTAATGTTCTCAGGCGCGAATCTATTTATTTTAGCCTTACCTTCAACTCTGCCACCACGTTTGGTCTAAATCGGATAAAATCTTTGGATTAGTCCGATCTTTCCCTATTACCTTGACCTTTGATACGTTTTTCTAATAAATAAGTTACTCCTTGGCTGATCCTCAACCCTTCCATCAAGTATTTTTAAAACGGATCAAAGCTTTCTGAGTCATTCTGTTCACACACAGACACACACACACACACACACAGACACACACACACACACACACACACACACAGACACACACACACACACACACACCTATTCTTCTTTCGCACGCGCGTGTGATAATCCACCTATAGCAAAATGCACAGTAGATTGCACTGAACAATTTCATGCAACGGCAAGTGCAACTGTCTCCCTCTGTCTGTATTTCCCACTTCCTATGATCTCCAGTATTTCAAACGCAGTGTGTCCAGGCATCTCGAAATGAACGGATCTTGAATTTGGCTCTCTATTGTATTGTTTTTGTTTTTTTCTTGGAAGGAACGGTTTGCGGGCTCCTGGCCTTGGGTTCCTTCCTTGCATTGAACAAAAAAACAATGAAGAGCAAAGGAGAGAAATCTGACCATGGTATCTATCTCTAGTGAGGAAGTGGTTAAGCTTATAGTCGAAATATGGTTAAGCTTCATCACCAAAATTGAAAACATGAGGAGCAGTTGCCATGTTGCGCCAGGAGGGGTAGGCGTCAAAGGCAGGTGGCTCAGAGTTGGTATATTAATTCGGCCTTGCACCAGAAATAAGGACTCCCTCAAGGCCATCGTTATACCTTCTTCTGACTTCCTTCCTTCCTTGTCCTTTTTCCTCTCTTCTTCTTCCAACCTTCTTCTCTCCTCATCTTCCTTCTTCCTCCCATTCTCTTTCAGCTTCTTCTCTCTCCTCTTTTACCAGCAATTCTTCTTCTCCTCTTCCTTTCTACTCTCTTCATTGTGACAGCCCTCTTTAGTGTATTTGATATTTATACAAGCCTGGGAAAATTATCACAGAAAGGGGTGCTGCTACGTGGTGAATGGAAAATATCTATCTATCTATCTATTGGCAGACGTCATAATCCCTTAAAGGGTGGCCAATTTTCCTTTGAGTTATTTGTCTTACGGGGAGGGGCACTAACCCTCCACCAACCCACTTGCTGACACGTAGGGAGCACGTATGGTTTGGTTATATGGTTTCCACCCAGCGTTGTAAAATATAATGGGGGAATATATGTAATGGGTTAAGGAAAATATATTGGGGAAGAAGTACGTGATGAATTAACACCTGAACAATGGGGATGGTCGAGTTCATTGTACCACATGATGGGTATTTTTCAACTCCTTAAGAATCCACCATCATCCTTGTGAGATGGTGGTGTACTCCCTAAATAAACCTTCTCATTTATTAAAGAGCATTTCCTTGGTACTTACGTGTCTAAAATCTTCCGTTAACTTGGTCATTTAGACAAACCACAATCGTTTCTTTTTATAACCACCATGAATGCAAAATAACAAGATCAAAGAACGAAGGAAAGAACAAAGGAGAGTACGGATGTGTAGAGGGAAGAGGGGAGAAGAATGAAAGAAAGGGAGAGGAGAGAAGGAAGGAAAAAGGGGGTGAAAGTAGAGGAGATGAGTGAAGTGGGGAGGAAAAACAGAGAGAGAGAAAGAGAGATAGATAGATAGATAGATAGATTGATAGATAGATAGATAGATAGATAGATAGATAGAGAGAGAGAGAGAGAGAGAGAGAGAGAGAGAGAGAGAGAGAGAGAGAGAGGACTTCCACACTCACAAACCCACGCCTGTATTCTCGCTGACATGACGAGCCTCTTAACTCCTTTCCCTTAGCGATTTAGTCTGCATACTACACCCCACGATGACACCATTTCAATGTCACTCTGTCTCCAAACGATTTTATTTAAGCTTTCACAGTGAAGGGTTCTGGAATAATCTCCGTTTACACACACACACACACACACACACACACACACACACACACACACACACACACATACTTCCCCCCACTTTCTGTCTGTCTGTCTGTCTGTCTGTCTCTCTCTCTCACACACACACACACACACACACACACACACACACACACACACACACACACACATACTTCCCCCCACTCTCTGTCTGTCTGTCTGTCTCTCTCACACACACACACACACACACACACACACACACACACACACATACTTCCCCCCACTTTCTGTCTGTCTGTCTGTCTGTCTCTCTCTCTCTCTCTCACACACACACACACACACACACACACACACACACATACTTCCCCCCACTCTCTGTCTGTCTGTCTGTCTGTCTCTCACACACACACACACACACACACACACACACACACACACACACACACTTCCCCCCATTCTCTCTCTCTATCTCTCTCTCACACACACACACACACACACTTCCCCCCATTCTCTCTCTCTCTCTCTCTCTCTCTCTCTCACACACACACACACACACACACACACACACACACACACTTCTCCCCCACTCTCTCTCACTCACTCTTCCCCAGTAAATGAGTTCCATCCACACCGCCTCGTCGTAGTGCCAATCTCTACCTGCAAACACACCTGTATCAAATTAACTCTCAGGTAAACGGCAGGTAAAAGACGTGGCTCATTTACACTCTTACGGCAAATTCCCTAACCAACGCGGATTACCTTCGCCTCATCGCACCTTCCAAAATTCACCTCATACGCCGAGAAGTGTGTGTGTGTGTGTGAGGGAGGGTGGGTGGGTGAGTGAGTGTGTGTGTGTGTGAAAGAGAGAGAGAGAGAGAGTATGAAGACCAACACTAGAGTGAGAGTGAGCGAGTGACAAGATGAGAGTGACTGATGTGGGTGAGGCTGGGTGGAGTGATGCAGGGTGAGGTAGGGTTGGACGAAGCAGAGAAAGGCAGGGTGGGGTGAAGTAGGGTGAGGCAGGGTGGGGTGAGGCAGGGTAAGGTGGGGTGTGGTGGTGGGTGGGGGGTGAGGGTAGGCTAAGCTAGTGACGAGGTGTTAGGTGATTTCCCAGAGGTCAACCTGTGGTCACTGAAGGATTAATGGTGACACCTAGCCGCCGTACACCACACATCGCTCCCCACACCATACCGTCCTACACTTACACATCCCTACGCTCTCTCTCTCTCTCTCTCTCTCTCTCTCTCTCTCTCTCAATACGTAAAAACAAGTACATAGCCAATATCACAATCGGATGATGTACTTGAGACATCGTAGAGTAAGATGAGGGAAGAGACAGCGTGGCAAAGATATCTATTAATAATCTTCAGTAACGCTATGCAAGGATAGGGAGAAAGTTGATCCGCCAGGTAATGCGTTAGTGTGATCCACAGAATTCGTGAAAAAGGTGCTAAAGTTCCTAAAAGCTTTCACGGCTACACACGGAACAGAAGCGAATAATGATTGGCATCGATCAGGAGTGTATCAAGGCGGGAATCAGCGTCACTCAACCACACACTCACTCATACTGACGCGTACAGCCTCCATTTTTCCACTCACTTCTGGCAGCGTCCGTCACAGCCGCCGCTACAGTCACACGGGATGAGGCGATGACGCACCTAAATTCTGACTTACCCTTTGAATGAGTTAAAAAAAAAAAAAAAAAAAAAATGATAAACAAAGCCTAAAAGAACTCAAAATTTTCGCCTTTCTCGCCACAACCTTTCACAGATTTATAACCCTCAGTAATACACAGCTAAATTCCTATCCTTGTCTTCAGTATTCTTGGTTTTCTTGGCGATCTTGATATTTTTCACTCAATATCAACTTCTCAAATGTTGGATGTGATGAACCGACTCCATTCTGGGTAGTAAGTTTGCCTCGAAGCTCACTGTAATAATTTTCAGTCCGTATGAAGTCCACTACAGAATAGGGGCGTCTTCTGAGGGAATTAACTCATGCTGACCAAGTACGAATCAGGTGTGTGTGTGTGTGTGTGTGTGTGTGTGTGTGTGTGTGTGTGTGTGTGTGTGTGTGTGTGTGTGTGTGTGTATTAACAGGAGCCAAAAGATCACTAAAACACCCAAACACATAAAACAAAACACTGCAATCACGCACTTTAAATATCTAACACTTGGGGGGTTCGAACTAAGACCCGAGGCACACGCAGGGCAGGAGGAAAGCACGCAGGGAGCATACGGTACTCACTGGCCACACCAACTTCATACAACGACACGGTGTATAAACCCTTCCATTCTTTGCCTTAATCCAAAAATACAAGGAAAAATCTAACTAGCCACATCACAACATCGTCTCATGAAGCACTCTGTTACAGTCTAAGTTATTCCCGCAGCTTTCCCATACTCCATTTTCTGTAATTACCACACAACACCCAGTGACTTCAACCAAATATGCATCAGCCAAGAATTAAACAGCTTTTCAAAATACTCATTCCACTTCGTTCACCTCACAAGAGACTATTTCTGCTTCTCCATTCATTCCCTTTACTGCATCACCCACTTGTTTCCTCGCTCCTCTCCCTTTGCTTACTTCCTTTCAGATCAGGTTCCTACATTTCCTAAACTTCGCCAGTATTTTTCATCCTCTCCTTCTCTTGAAATCTTGCCTTTTCCTCCTGTATTCCTCCCACTCTCACACACTTCCCAGTTGCATGCAGTACCCACAGAATGCCATCTCCCCACTTTTTTAAAACCAAGAATCTTACCTGCTCGTTTCATTACTCACTACCTTTTCTCCCCTCTTCCCCCACCTACCTCTTTTTTCATATCACATATTTCCACTGCACTCACACAGCAAGCACAGTTTCCCTGATATCCTTCTACCCTTCTAAATTCAATATCTCTCACCTGAAGACAGTCCTTTCTAATTCTCGTGGTATAATCAACACATCATTCAAAAGTTCACTAACCTTCAACACTCCCTGCTCACCTACGTCCTTCCTTCAACCAACAGCATAGATCATTTTCACAACTATCTCAGCCATGAAGTGGTCTGATACCCTTCATGTTGCCCTCAAAGAACACTAATCAAGTAGCCTTTCCTTTACACACCTGTCTCGCATCTACCAGCGCCCACCATCCACCCACTCCACTCATCCACATTTACCTTTGAACATACCTTACCGCCAACCCTCTTTCTGCGCACAATCACTTTAAGCAATACCTCATTCTCCTTTACTCCAGGCATTTCATACTCTCCTAATCTTCCTTCTAATGCCACTGCCTAAACCTCCAAATTCAGAACCGCCAGTCCTACAGTTTTTTCACTCTAACCTGGCTCAGCGTTTCATCCTTTTGCAGCCCATTTCACGTAGCTCAGTTTCAGAAAAAAAAAAGAAGAAGACAATTTTATGGTTTTACATCCATTCTGCGGTACTTCTTTCAAATTAGCATCGTATTCTAGCATTAACCTCTTGTTATAACTCAGCATTGAAGGTGGAGGGATGGAAATTTTAGGCCAATGTAAAGTGAAATGAGTATAATATTCACTGCCTCTCCCTAAATCCTCTCGCTCATCCCCTTAAACCTTTGACTGCGACTCGCCACTAAAAAATACAAATGAAAGACTGACGCGAGTGAATGAAGATGTTTTCTGCTTTCACTCAGGACACCATCCTTATTGGGACAGGTAACAGCAAATCTCATAATTTCCCCGTCAGGTATTGGCTCGAGGCTATGATGTCGTAGTACAACACGTAAAAAAAGTAAATGACCAGTTTACCTCCCTTTGTGGCATTACATGATCAAAATGCCTCCAGTAACCTCTTGTGAATCGAGCTGCACCTACTGTATTTAGTTGGATATTATCTCCGACCATCAGATGTCCGTCCCACTATACCAATTCCATCCATTATATGTTTGTCCACACATGCACTGTAGGCCAAGCCAGCTTCACCCTCGATCCTAATGGCTTCAAATATCGCTAAGTCTTCACATCTCGTGTATATGTAGTGTGCATCTTTCATCTCCATTCCAGTCCTTTGCAATCCACATTTTGATACAGTATCTAAAATTAGAGTCTAATCACGGGCCAGACATCTCTATCAGCCAATCCTTTTCCGCCTCATGAAGATCGTAGGGACACGGGGCTAGACTGTTAAGGAGTGGAGATATGGGCTATGGCAGTCTAAAAGCGTAAGGGATCCCAGAGTTAGATGGTCGTCCTTAGGTGCTTTTGAACGGAGATACACATATATACCGGTAAATCAATAACTCTAATAATAATAATAATAATAATAATAATAATAATAATAATAATAATAATAATAATAATAATAATGGAAGGCATATCCCCTTTCTCTCTACCTTGCCCAGGAGTCTAATAATTTTACCTGGAAATTTCTGTTCTTAAATTTTCCGCAGTTCCCTCCTTGTGCCAAAGAATAATTCGCTCCACAGAATATGTTAAGCTTTCTGTAGCCTGAAGTTACAAATTACGCTCTTTTAAAAGCTCCATCTCATTCTATTTCCCTGGTAAGCTTACCTCTTGATCTGGTGGCTGGCAAACTTTACCTACTTACTTACTTACAGCCAAACTTTACTTACTTACTGCCAAACTTTACTTACTTACTGCCAAACTTTACTTACTTACTGCCAAACTTTACTTACTTACTGCCAAACTTTACTTACTTACTTACTGCCAAACTTTACTTACATACTTACTGCCAAACTTTACTTACTTACTTACAGCCAAACTTTACTTACATACTTACTGCCAAACTTTACTTACTTACTTACTGCCAAACTTTACTTACATACTTACTGCCAAACTTTACTTACATACTTACTGCCAAACTTTACTTACATACTTACTGCCAAACTTTACTTACTTACTTACTGCCAAACTTTACTTACTGCCAAACTTTACTTACTTACTTACTGCCAAACTTTACTTACTGCCAAACTTTACTTACTTACTGCCAAACTTTACTTACATACTGCCAAACTTTACTTACATACTGCCAAACTTTACTTACATACTGCCAAACTTTACTTACATACTGCCAAACTTTACTTACTTACTGCCAAACTTTACTTACATACTTACTGCCAAACTTTGCTTGCTGTACTTACTGCTAAACTTTACTTGCTTGCTGAAACTTTGCTTGCTTGCTTGCCAAACTTTACTTGCTTACTTACAGCCAAACTTTACTTGCTTACTTACAGGCTTTGCTTACATACTTACTGCCAAACTTTGCTTACTTACTTGCAGCCAAACTTTTGCTTGCTTACTTACTGCCAAACTTTGCTTACTTACTTACTGCCAAACTTTACTTACTTGCTTGCAATGACTTTACTTACTTACTGCCCAAACTTTACTTGCTGCTTACTTAGCCAAACTTTGTACTTACATACTTACTGCCAAACTTTGCTTGCTTGCTGTAGGCCACTTTGCTTGCTTGCTTACTTTTGCTTGCTTGCTGTAGGCTTTGCTTGCTTGCCAAAGGCTTTGCTTGCTTGCTGTGACTTGTACTTACTTGCTTACAGCTTTACTTACTTACTTGCTGCCAAACTTTGCTTACATACTTACAGCTTTACTTACTTACAGCCAAACTTTACTTGCTTACTTTGAACTTTGTGCTTACATACTCAGCCAAACTTTGTACTTACTTACAGCCAAACTTTACTTACATGCTTACAGCCAAACTTACTTTTACTTACTGCCAAACTTTACTTACATACTGTACAGCCAAACTTTACTTACATACTTACAGCCAAACTTTGCTTGCTTGCAGTAGGACTTTACTTACTTACTGCAGTACTTTGCTTGTACATACTTGCTGTGGGCTTTACTTGACTTACAGCCAAACTTTACTTACATACTTACTGACTTTACTTTGTACTGTACTGCCAAACTTTGCTTACTTTGTGGGCTTTGTACATGCTTACTGTGCCAAACTTTGCATGCTTACTGCCAAATTTAGCTTGCTGCCAAACTTTACATACTTACTGCCAGACTTTACTTACTTACTGTGGGCTTTGCATACTTACAGTGCCAAATTTACTTACTTACTGCCAAACTTTACTTGCATGTACTGTGGGCTTTGCACTTGCTGTGGGCTTTGCATGCTTGCTGTAAGCTTGCTTACTTTACTTACTTGCATGCCAAACTTTACTTCCTTACTGCAAACTTTACATGCTACTGCAGTGGGCTTTGCATGCTTACAGTGGGCTTTTACATGCTGTGGGCTGCCAAACTTGCTTGTACAGGGCCAAACTTTACTTACTTACAGCCAAACTTTGCTTACTTACAGCCATGAACTTTACATACTTGATAGCCAAACTTTACATACTTACTGGGCCAAACTTTACTTACTTACTGCCAAACTTTGCATGCTTGCTGTACTGCCAGGCTTTACATACTGTGCCAAACTTTTGCATACTTACTGCCAAACTTTACATGCTTGCAGTGGGCTTTGTACTTGCTGTGGGCCAAACTTTGCATGTACTTACTGCCAAACTTTGCATCTTACTGTGGGCTTTGCGTTACTTGCTTACTGTAGGCTTTACTTGCTTGCTGCCAAACTTTGTATGTACTTACAGCCAAACTTTGCTGTAGCTTTGCATACTGCCAAACTTTGTACATGCTGTGGACTGCAAATGCTTGCTGTGGGCTACTGCCATGCTGTGGGCTTTTACTTACAGCCAAACTTTACATACTTACTGCCAAACTTTACTTACTTACTGCCAAACTTTACATACTTACTGCCAAACTTTACATACTTACTGCCAAACTTTACATACTTACTGCCAAACTTTACTTACTTACTGCCAAACTTTACTTACTTACTGCCAAACTTTACTTACTTACATACTGCCAAACTTTACATACTTACTGCCAAACTTTACTTACTTACTGCCAAACTTTACTTACTTATTGCCAAACTTTACTTACATACTGCCAAACTTTACTTACATACTTACTGCCAAACTTTACTTACATACTGCCAAACTTTACTTACATACTTACTGCCAAACTTTACTTACTTACAGCCAAACTTTACTTACATACTTACTGCCAAACTTTACTTACATACTTACTGCCAAACTTTACTTACTTACTTACAGCCAAACTTTACTTACATACTTACTGCCAAACTTTACTTACATACTTACTGCCAAACTTTACTTACATACTTACTGCCAAACTTTACTTACTTACTTACTGCCAAACTTTACTTACATACTTACTGCCAAACTTTACTTACTTACTGCCAAACTTTACTTACATACTTACTGCCAAACTTTACTTACTTACTTACAGCCAAACTTTACTTACATACTTACAGCCAAACTTTACTTACATACTTACTGGCAAACTTTACTTACACACTTACTGCCAAACTTTACTTACTTACTTACTGCCAAACTTTACTTACTTACTTACTGCCAAACTTTACTTACTTACTTAAGGAAAATTCTAAGTAACCAGCTGTAGTAAGGGATAATAATAGGAAGGTTACCAAGATCCACACACCTCCACTATCCTCACACTGTGTTATTTCCTTTACTGTCATGGTATATTTCACTTTATTGGGGCCGGTACCACACGATTCTGTTCCTGAAGTTAATTTACCTGTTGTTCCGTATTCTCGTCAACGTAGCTCCCTAACACCTCTTCCTCAGCGATTTATTTTACTTTATTACACCTTCGTCCCCTCATCGGTGTCATTTAAATCGTTCTTGTATGACCATGTTCATAAGGAACGTACAGAATTATACTAACCGTCCGTATCCAAGAATAAATCGCTAAAGAAGAGGCGTTAGGGAGTCTTAAGGGACGAGAATATGGGCCTCGTACTGAAGGGGTTGATCAAGACTTTATCTAATCCCTCGAATTCCTGAGTAAAATCGTCTGTAGATAGGAAACACACACACGCACACACACACACACACACACACACACACACACACACACACACACACACACACAACGTATTCATATAACATCATAGACCACACGTGACAACGCCCCCCCAAAAAAAAAAAAAAAAAAACAGTAATTTTGTCTATGGAAAATACTGGTAAATAAAAACTTTCTACAGCCATTGCCCACTCGAAGCCAAAGTACATAGGGATCTTGAGGTCAAAGGTGCTGCTCTTGTGCGTGTCGCCTTGGGTCATTACAGTCTATAAGTCCATCCAGTTTGGTGTCTCCAGCTTCACATCCTTCAGGGGAAATTGGCTGACATTCGGATTATCTAGAAAGGTATTATATTTTGACCCCAGGTGATCTCAGTGAATGATAAACCAATTGGAATCATACTCCCTTCAGCACACCGGCCGCCTTAACGTTACATTGCACTTAAATGCACTTAAATTTCATCCTGCCAACTTAAGTGGTTTCTGAGATAGTGTCCTGGATTCCGCTTTCATTTTCTTTTCTCCTCTTCTTTCCTTTTTATTTTTTATATTCTGAATAATATCCGGTGATCTGGTTGATTGACTCCCACCACAATCGGCCAGAAGAAGCCGCCAGCTGAGCGATTGACCTGACCAAAGTTTGAAGGCTGTAGGGCAAAGAGGCTCCGAGTAGTGGCCATTTACTTCATAAGCGGAAAGAATAATAAGAATACTCTACTGGCAAACACAAGATACCTTTCCACACGGACGCGGGAAACCTCAAAAATCGTCCTTGTGCTCTTAAATGCATATATGATACGTTTGATTGTCAGAAGGTGCACCGTTTTACCGTCATTAAGGTACAGGAACGCTATGTCACCACCTGGGGCCACATCATCAACGCCGCAGTGGGTGGTACAGGTGGCGGTCCAGGTTCAACATTAACCCTTCCACTGCCATTCCCGGCGTGTCTCCCATCTCCCTGTTCTGATGCCAATGTGAATGCTATGGTATGGTTACAGTAAGTGGATTTACCATCATTTTTACCAACCCTTGCGATGGTAAGTATGCTACTGAATCTGGCCTCAGGGGGTAACGTGTACACATTAAATAAATAAATAAACACACACACACACACACACACACACACACACACACACACACACACACAAGCTGGCCGTCAAGGTGAGAGGGTAAAGCTAAGTTAGGGAAGATTTGCTTGGAAGACGAGAGGAAGCAGTTGTGGGCAGTACAGGTGTGTGTGTGTGTGTGTGTGTGTGTGTGTGTGTGTGTGAGAGAGAGAGAGAGAGAGAGAGAGAGAGAGAGAGAGAGAGAGAGAGAGAGAGAGAGAGAGAGAGCCGTAATGACCAAATGAATGCAATGTACCAGGTAATTTCAGCAGTTACAATATGAACTTAACTCACGCCGCTCCAATTAGCTTTTGATTTTAAAATGCCATGAACTGTCCAAATGGCAATATTATCCCCATATATTAAAACTGTGTATACTGTAAAGACATGACAGGCGAACATACTCATACATTTCAGGCCTATGCATACCTGTGTAGGGTCCAAAAAGGGCTGAAAGTGTTATATGTAGGGCGGTTCATGGACAGGGCACCACTAGACGCTCCCCTGACGGTATCCCTGTCGTGGGAAAGGCCCTGTCTGCTGGTGTGGGCGTGGGAGTAGGGAATAACAGGCAGGATAGACACTGATAACACGAGCCGTCCCCGAAAAACACAAGAAATTAACAGGTAAAGTGAAGAGGGGCGTCGTGTGTGTGTGTGTGTGTGTGTGTGTGTGTGTGTGTGTGTGTGTGTGTGTGTGTGTGTGTGTGTGTGTGTGTGTGTGTGTGTGTGTACCAACTTTTAATTTACACACAAAATTTGATTATTATTCTTTATTTTGGCGGGAGACGAAACGAAGGGGGGGGGGGTGGCAGGGGGGCAAATTCACCACTGACTACCTCCAGGGCCTTCCAAATCTCCCTTCATGCCAATTTTCATCCAAATCCGTTTAGTTCCGTAAGAGGAGTTCCATGACAGACAGACAATCCGAATCTCCCCGCACGGTAGGAGAGAGAGAGATGGAGGTGGTGGATGAGCTTGTAAATATGATAACACCTTCTTATCACACTGAAAGATTTAATGTATTCGGCAGCATCCCTCCACCCACCATCCACTCACCGAACAAAGCATCGGAACGGTTCACTTGCGTCTGGCATTAGCTGGAGCAGAATGACAGACCTATCCCGGCCATGAGAGGGTTATTGGCTCCTGTGATTCACGCCCAGATGAATAAAATCGTCTGGCATCAGTTGGAATGGAATACTAGGGAATCTGAGGCAGCTTAAGTTAAAATATCGAACTTACTGCTGAGTAGGTACGTGTGTTGGTGGGAGTGTCCGTGGCCGTGAGAGAGAGAGAGAGAGAGGTGACGGACACGACCCCTCAGCCTGGGTACGCGTGTGACGGAGTGGGTGTAATTCAGTGGCAGGTTTTTCTTGGGTTGCGTCACACCTTAACAAATTTGGTGGTGGATGGAGAACTGTAGCCCCCATCCTCTCTCTCTCTCTCTCTCTCTCTCACACCCACGCCCACACACACCCCACTTCCCCCCACACACACGTCGAGCAAAACCTAACACCCTCACTCGCATCACTAGCGCGGGTGTATGTATGCATTCGTCACCCTTCATGTCACAAATCCTCACACCAAAATATAAGTGAACTCAAAAACACGGCGCCATTACACTGTCCCTCTGCATGTATCAGTGCTGAGTGAATCAGAGCAATATAATTCTTCCTTCTGTAGCGCCTTCGTCAGCATTTGAGTGTAAGCTATCAGTGCCCAGGCTTTACCCACAAAATAAAGGAATATAATCTTTACAATGAGTTTTACTTCCAAGAGACTGGGTGTATGTTTCTTTTTTTATGCGAGGAAGAAGGAACCAAAGGCCAGAAATCCGTAAAATTGTTCCCTCCAAGAAAAAAAACAAAAACATGATAACAGAGAGCCAAATTCAAGATTTAGAGGAAAATGCCTGCTCTGAATCCTTTTTTCTGTTCGTATAACTTATTTTTTAGAGTCATTAATCTCTTCCTTATCACATTATATCAAGAGATTTATGCAAACTGTGCTAGGAAGCTTTTTAAAACACTGAGAATAAGGTGCAGTGCGTACAGGGTCAGGGTCACCGATTATACTTGGTTAGTTTTCATGAATATTGAAATGTGGCATTGTTGGACCATAGACTTTTTACATCATGGCAGCCTAAGAGGTAAAGCCGAGACGTTCAAAGGCGTGAATGTTACGGGAGTGGATGTGTAGTTTGTTTTCTGTTTTAGTGGATAATGTCTGCGTTTGAAGCATTTTTAGAAGTATTTAGCGTAGACATTCACGATTTTTGGAGTACATTACCGTATTCACACCACTTCATGTCGGAACTTAGCAAAATTCGTGTGCAGTGATTGTGTCTAATGAGAAGTGGAAATTTAACACTTTATTAATAGAAAGGTGAATGTGACTTATCATAGTGTGTTTTTTTTTTTTCAAGGGTCCCTCCTACGTTTATACAACCCACTATATATATATATATATATCAATTGCTCAGATAAACGACTATGTGCTGAGAGGATTGTGAGGTCGTGAGGGAATGCATTTACTACATCCTCACCAGTTCTGATTCCCATTCTTACAGCAAACCTCCGGACTGTAGTCATCAGCGCTGCACATCAGGCCACATCGACTACTAAAATATATGCTTACATTACTTTATTTGTATTTTTTTTTAATCACATTTCACCGTGATATTGGTTTACAAGCGACTCAGTTTCTCTAAAATCGACATAATTTGCATCCACTTACTTGATGTAGCGCTGCCTACTTCTCCCTTGGGTGACTTTGAGCGACGAGCCTAATGGTTTCCTGTAACCTGGAAAACTGTTTACAACCCTGGATGGTGACCATATAACCAAATAACGGGGTGATGTGGAGCCTACTACGGTGCCCCTGTTAAATGGGTGAAGAGACGCAAAACCGGCGTCCATCCAGGAACCAGATCTCCGCACTGGTCCCTACGCGTTGCTGTGGTGAGGCGCTGTCCACTGCAGGAAAGCATCAGTTCGTTGCATCGGACAGCCCTGCATGGGCGACTGTTTGCTTGCAGTTGATGGGTCTATTCAGGCAGATAGAACTGGATTGCTCTACAGTTATTATTACCACAACTACTATTACTACTACACTACCACTACTACAAATAATAATACTTGTAGGAATGCTTTTGCCATTTTTTTATGAGCATACCCACTGGCCATTCCGTTACTCGCACATAATCACGAGTGGTGTATTCATGGGTATTACTCTCTTTGCCTTTCTCTCAGGACTTACCGTGCGTTCCACAAACACAATACAATTTCTAGATATGGAAGCATTTCTTGGAACGGCGCGCACCTAAAGCTTTTCCAACACAAGGAGTTTCACTTCCGTAGATTTAGCGACGCTCCACACTACGGCATTTACTGTTTCACATCTATATAGTTCCTCACTATCGATGATCATCCAGATTTTTACATCCATGCTTGTGGAGCGAGAGAGAGTATGCTTTGAATACCATGTGTTATTAACAGAATAACTCCCGCAGTTTTTATCCGATCTTAACCGAACTTGGTGGAAGGGTGGAGGGACAGTCCATAAATAAACCTAATGTTTTGGAGAACAATATATTAAAGTTAAGGCCATTGGAGTAGGTCAGATGTCAGCCTAGTGAAATCGCCTTACAGTTTTAATTCAATTTATACCAAACCTGGGGGAATGGTTGTAGGTAATGCAAGAATGGAGTGATTCAGTTTTAAGAACAATTAGTCAAAGGTTAAGGAGACAGGGAAAGGTCAAGGTCAAGGTTACATGGAAACGTCACTTCGAGGTCAAAGTTCGATCGGTGTGTCTCAATGCAAACAAAATAAATAAATCAGTTTTGTTTTGGTTTGGGTCACACTTGGTGGACGAGTAGAGGACCACCTAAGAGGCTGACTTATTAGTTTTTTAGAACAATATGTCAAAGGTCAAGGGTATATGGCAAGATTAACTTACTTTTATCTAATGTAGAGTAAATTTTGTGGAAAAGCTGACGTTAAAAAAGAAAAAGAAAAAAAAGATAAAGTGATTGATTAGTAGTACAATCAATCACAGGGAAAGGTCAAAGGTCAAGGTCACTAGACAGTCAACTCAGACAACTTTGATTTAAACTGAATAAAAGCTGGTGGAAGGGTTAGTGGTTAGGCAAGAATGAAATAATCAGATTTTGAGAATAACCTGTCGGAGGTCAAGGTCACACTTAAATATTCAGTCCTTAGTCTAGCTGGTGCGAATTGGGTGTTGGGCTGTTTGAGGTCGCTTTCTCTCTCTCTCTCTCTCTCTCTCTCTCTCTCTCTCTCTCTCTCTCCTGGGTTCTTACATGACAGGTGGTGGGTTAATATATGCTTGATAAGAGTATATCAATTGGGTTATTTAGGAATATATTTTACGATACACCAGCGGGTATGTTCCCCATAACTTCATCTACAGTCCGTCTCACTGCACATCGGACTACTCAGCCTATACCCTCTTCACCCTAACTTGGCCCATTTTTTCGTCCCTCTGCAGCCTATTTCATAAAGCTCAATGGCAGAAGAGGGGAACACTATCGCTCTTCAATCTTCCCATAGCACTTCTTCATGACTAGTATAATTTTCTAGTTTTAATATGGTTAAAACTCAGCCCTGAAGATGGGGAGAGGGAAATTCTAGGCCAGGTTCGCGTAATACGAATGTAGTAAAATACAGACCTTACTTGAGGGTGTTTACTATATGCTTTACGAGGATATTCACCAGCCACTTAGAACTCAATCATACAGAATCACAAGCCTACATTTTAGAGCCAGTACACATTGCATACACCTAAATCACCCTTGTCAGTGAAAGAAGTGCAAAACAGAGCTGTACAAATGACGGTACTGCCTTCAATGTACTCGAGGTGGAAGACGATGGCTGCAACATTGGAAGCACTGTCTCCTGTTTCATAGCCTGTAGACTGTTTACTCTTGTGCCTTCCTTCTCAAATTTCCGGATTCTACTCACCCCTTTTATCAGCAGGAATTATAGTTTGGATAGAGACAATCTAAGTATATTTGCACACTTGCATATACCGCCATAGTCATCAACTGCTTCTTTTAAATCGCGAAAGACAACGAGCACGGTTAAGGTACTGCTAATGAATCGTTAATACAGCAGTGAAGAGGAGTGCAATTCAAGTCCTTCACAGTATACAATCATAGCCACCAATGTCCAAAATGTCACTTCATACTGAGTAGCCGTCTGCATACACAACACTTAACTGTTTGTCTGTTATAAGCGGGACATCGGATATTACGGAATCATGTGCATACGGTGAGTGGTGGCGCGGGGGGGGTGTGTGTATGTGTTTGTGTGTGGGCGGGAGCTGCAAGGTGTGGGCGTGGGAGGCAGGGCGAGGGTGGAGAGAGAGGGTGAGGGTGGAGAGGGAGGGCGAGGGTGGAGAGGGAGGGTGATGTATATAAATGCGAATGGGGATATGGCTGCGTCACTCCTCCACCAGCCAGCGTGCCCTCAAGGCGTCGCTCCCGCCTCCCGAACATGAAGGTGAGAGGGACTAGCTTCATCTTGCTTCACCTGACGTCTCTTGCTTCACTTGACGTCTTCTCTTGCTTCACTTGACGTCTTCTGTTGTTTCACCTGACGTCCTCACTTCCATTACTGACGCCTGCCTTGCATCACTTGACGTCTTCTCTTGCTTCACCTGACGTCTTCTTGCTTCACTTGACGTCTTCTCTTGCCTCACTTGACGTCTTCTTGCTTCACTTGACGTCTCCTCTTGCTTCACTTGACGTCTCCTCTTGCTTCATTTGATGTCTTCTTGCTTCACCTGACGTCTTCTTGCTTCACTTGACGTCTTCTCTTGCCTCACTTGACGTCTTCTTGCTTCACTTGACGTCTTCTTGCTTCACTTGACGTCTTCTTGCTTCACTTGACGTCTCCTCTTGCTTCACTTGACGTCTCCTCTTGCTTCACTTGACGTCTCCTCTTGCTTCACTTGACGTCTTCTCTTGCTTCACTTGACGTCTCCTCTTGCTTCACTTGACGTCTTCTCTTGCTTTGCTTCACTTGACGTCTTCTCTTGCTTCACTTGACATCTCTTGCTTCACCTGACGTCTTCTTGCCTCACTTGACGTCTCTTCCGTTTCATCACTCTTCTCCCGGCAGGCACTACTTACATCACTTACTACTACCACTACCTACAATACTAACTACTTACACTACTACTAACAAGTTACTATTTACCCCACTAACGCTACTTACACTACTAACGCTACTTACAGTACTTACATTGCTTTCTACTTACGCTACTTACAATATTTACTACTTACGGTGTTTGGGAGGGACGCCTTATCGCGGTGGAACTGATGTAACAGTCGGCTCCACTGCCCCAATATACGAACGTTCCTCATCTACTTACACTACCTACACTACTCACAACACTTACACTACTTATGCTACACTATTCACACTACTCATTACTTACACTACTCACACTACTTACACTACTCATTACGTACACTACTTACACTACTCACGCTACTTACACTATTCACACTACACTACTCACATTACTTACACTACTCACGCTTCACTATTTATACTACTTACACTACTCATACTACTTACACTACTCCCACTATTTCCACTGCCTAATCTACTTACGCTACTTACTACCTACAGTATAACACTTACACAACATTCACTACTTACACAAACACTCGACCTACTTCCACTGCCGAATTCACTTACACTACTACTCACATAACCACCATCATCCTAACACCTCTCAACTTAGAAAGGGGTGAGGCAAGATCCAGAAAAAAGGTGTAAAAACTGTCATCATCAGCCTTTGGTTCCTTCTTCCTTGCATTAAAAAAAAAAAAAAAAGGAGTTATTTACACATCATTCAGGTCCCCGGAATCCTGGCTTCACCCTGCAGACGTAAACAAGAGTACATTTTTAGGGAGGTGGGGTAGGGGGGATTTCCATTTCAGAGGCACATCACACACACCTGTCACACCTGTCAGATGCTCAGGTGGTCGATTATGAAGCTAAAAATGAGGTGCCCAATTCTAGTCATGCGCTGTTCCTTGTATAATCAATCCAGTCGTCTCGATTCCTTGTCAGTTCCCTGCATCCTTAGCAACTTTCATCCCTCCTTTCCTCTCACATTCCTTTACTTTATTCACCCACCTTTTTCTTGGTTTACCTCGCCTCCTTACACCTTTAGACTCACTCACATATACCTTTTTCACCATCCTATTTACATCCCATCTCTCCATCTAAGCACACCAACGAAGTACATTCCTCTGCCGTTTTATCAGCAGGCTTCCTTTTCCACATGTCTCGTGAATCACATTATTTTTAACATGTCGATTCTACGTACTGCACACATTCCTCAATAAACCCATTTCCACTGTTCCTGACTCTTCGCTTTTCATGCCACAGCAAAGTCAAACACCCATACGTTAATGTGGGCATGAACACGCTTTCCTGTAACTTCCACGTTCATACCTCTTTCTTATCAGGGCCTTCATAGCACCAGACACCTTCCTCCTGTGTGCTACTTTGCTTTCCACTTCTTTTGCACACTTTGTTTTTCCTACTGTTACGTCGAGGTACTTAAATTCCTTTACCAATTCAAGCTTCCAGTCACTAGCCCAACACAATGAAAGTTACCTTCTCTCTTAACAACCATCAGTTTACTCATATATACATTTACTTTCAAAACACGGCCCTGAACGAAACATTTTTAGAGTTCTGCACCAATGTGTAAAGCTCCTTCTCAGTATTAACAGGTAACACGGCATCATCTGCAATTTTTCTTTTGATATTCCACCCTGCACCATTGAAAAATATCCTCACCTCTCTTCACAATTCGAATTTTAGCACTACTCTGTTGTCATTTTACGTACACTTCTCGTGGTTTTTCATTTTCTGTTTTCATGCATAACCTCAAAATAACAGCTCTGATACAATGCCTGATTTTGCTGTTGTATAATGGCCATCTCCAGACGGTTCTTATCAGCTCTGAAAGTATCTCGCATTGCGTAGGAGTGAAACGTATTAATATTCATATGCGATGATGTCTTTTTATATATCATTCTGCTTCCAAACGATTTCTTTCAGCTGAGACGAGCGACCTAGTAGTAGTAGTAGTAGCAGTTGTTGTTGTTGCTCTGTCCCTCTCTGTCTGGTGCGGGGTGATGTGGTGTGGAGGTGTGGTGGTGGTGGTGTGGGGTGATGTGATGTGGTGTGGTGGTGGTGGTGGTGTGGGGTGATGTGATGTGGTGTGGTGGTGGTGGTGGTGTGGGGTGATGTGATGTGGTGTGGTGGTGGTGGTGTGGTGTTGTGGAGTGGATTGACGTGGTGTGGTGGTATGGTGGTGGTGGTGTGGTGTTGTGGTGTGGACTGACGTGGTGTGGTGGTATGGTGGTGGTGGTGTGGGGTGATGTGGTGTGGAGATATTGTGGTGTGAAGTGATGTGGTGTAGTGGTATAGTGGTGGTGGTGTGGGGTGATATGGTGTGGTGGTGTGGAGTTATGTGGTGTGGTGGTATGGTGGTAGTGATGTGGACTGATGTGGTGTGGTGGTATGGAGGTGCTGGTGGTGTAGACTGATGTGGTGTGGTGGTATGGTGGTGGTGGTGTGGACTGCTGTGGTGGTATGGTGGTGGTGGTGTGGACTGATGCAGTGTGATGGTATGGTGGTGGTAGTGAGGCAATGGAGTGTTGGTAATATGGTAATGATGTGGTGGTAGTGTGGTAATGGTGTGGTGGTAGTGTGGTAATGGAGTGTTGGTAGTGTGGTGAAGGAGTGTTGGTAGTGTGGTAATGGTGTGGTGGTAGTGTGGTAATGGAGTGTTGGTAGTGTGGTAATGAAGTGGTGGTGTGTGTTAATGGTGTGGTGGTAGTGTGGTAATGGTGTGGTGCTGCAGGACTGCTGGGTAAGAGTGGTGGTGGCGGGGTTGGTGACGGTAGGGCTGGTGCGGGCCCTTCCCAGCTACGGTCTGCGCCCCCTCCCCGCCGTGATGCAGGACCTGGCCGCCAAGAGGGGGTTCTGGGACAAACGGACATCCATCACCACCGACCCTGACCAGGATCTCCCACAGGTGAGCCGAAGAAACACAGGTGCTATAAATGCTCTCGACTTGAACCTGAGTGAAAATTGCCATACCTCCATCTTGAATGCTGAGTTGTAACATAAGATTAACCCTAGAAGATAATTTCAGTCGCAAAAAAAGGTTCCGTAAGAGGGATATGGAGCCAGTGTATTGTCTTTCTGTTACTGAGCTTCGAGATATATGCTGTAAAAAGAATAAAAAATCTTTGTCACATTAATTTGGAGGAACTATTGCAAAATCTTGTTAAAGCTCAGTATTCAAGACGATAAGATGGCAATTTAAGACCGGGTTATATTGGACAGAGTATAGCATTGTGTTGCGTGCTGTACTGTGCCTCCACCTCATACCTTTCCTCCAGTAAATAAAGTAAAAAGATGTAGTATATTTCTGCGTAAAGCTCACACTCTTAGCACTTTGACGAGGCGTTCTGTCAAATCTTACACTCTGATTTGGTCAAGATATCTGTCTATTCATATCAATCTATCTGTGTCCTAGTTTATTCCCTACTGCCCGATCAGGCGTCTGTCTTATCTCCATCTATTTATGTACCGATGTTCCCTGTAAAGTTCCATGGGGAGTTTGCAGTATCTAAAAATATATGTGGTACAGTATTGCTATAGATGCATATTTATAGTGTCGGCAATCAATGTCCTGTCGTCCCACCTGCTTTCCTCTCCACGGGTTTAGAAAGTTTGTCTAGTGAATTCACAGCAAATGAGGCTAGTGACGATGATGTGGGGGCAACTATAGACATTTTGTGGTGGTGCTGATTCATGAGGCTCAACGTTAAAATTCTTGGAAAAAAAGAAGTAGGGGAAGCGACAGGGTTTTTGTTGACGACTGTACAGTGCATGGTATTAAATAAGTACACTGCCATGAATTATACAGTGAATATGCCATGAATTATACCATGAATTATACGGGACAGTAACGTAATTTGATGTGTGTTGTGTTGTGCAGGTATGGGAGGATGGTGGGGCTATGGGCAAGCGTGGGTTCGGCTCCATGATGCCCGCCTACCTCCTACAGCTGTACCGATCCGACCAGCCCCTCCTCAACCCGTCAGACATCTTCTCCTCAACCAGACCTACTTCAGAGCGAGGCAAGAGCGGCTACAGCAACCGAGGATAGAGCTGGCCTCCGCCCCTGCCACCCGTCACCACCCAGTCCCAGGAATGTGGCACGAAATTGGTTAAAGTTGTAGTAGTCAGGCCAACGTCACCCTGAATGCCTGGCTGTCCACAATGTCAACAGACATCTCTTTTGTTCTATGTTTATGATCGCCACACCAAAATTGTACCTTCAGTATCGCCTGTGGATCTAAGTGAATCTAAATATAAGCCGTCTTGAAAAATTTAAGGACATCATTCGTTTGGCAGAATGGAGAGCCCTAATTTCTTCCAAAACTCATCCCTGTGCCACACTGAAAGTCATCTGTTCCTGGACGCCATGTTTATACTGTCACCTGTGTTGGGGCCATCATGCGAGGTGCCAGTGTATTCTGAGTGTTGTACATACACGGTGCCACAGTATAATACATTAGAGCAGTGAGAGCAGCTGGTCTAGTCAAGCCTCTTCAATGCCACCTGGAGGCTCCACAACCGCCATTCTGCTCCCACACCCATAAAAATATTCAAAACACTATCAGGGGCTTCGTAAAATGCATCGATTATCAGCTACGGAAAACATCATGCCTGGGTTCGTTTACAGAAAGGGGAAAATGGTTTGTTAATAGGTTTCTCTTACGAACAGAGATCTTTCAATTTCGGCTCCTAAAAACTAGAGTTCTATCTTGGCTGTCTTCACATCCTTCGAGCTCTATGGCTATTGATTTAGCAACAGAACTCACTCATGATTAAAGGCAGCCAAGAGAGCAGTCCATTACAAAAATAATAATAATAATAATAATAATAATAATAATAATAAAGAATCTCATACTGTTTAATAATCCAGCTCTAGAGAAACTGAAGACTGAGAATACATTAAAATATCTATTAAAAAATAAAACTATTGGTTATTATGCACAGTCGCGTCTCATGAGGAAGCTGTTCGATGCCTCTACTCAGGACAGGGACTAAAATCAAAGTAATATTGTTCTGGTATCACTCACCATCAGCTGGGGACGCGGGGAACACCAACCGCAACTCAGCCACCGTTGCCTGAGGTAGGATGATCAGGAGAAGCGATGGTGTGTCACTGAAATAAACAGAAGCAATATGTGAAGCCATACTTTTGTTTTCCTTCAGGTAAATAAAACAAAGCTACGCAAGAACAGACACTGAGAACCTGAAACTGACTGTTACCTAAAAATTCAGAGGTACGATCTTTAAACATAAGTCGGGGAAGAAACGCAGCTGATTTTCTAGTACCAATAGTTTTACCTCTTTCTAATATTACATTTTCATAGGTCCACTTTAAACTCAAATCTTAAAAATATTATTAAAACAATGCTTAATTACACACACGGCTGCGTTTTGTGTAGAATGAAGAATATTTGAATGTCAAGCCACAATTCTCTCTACTGTATACTAAGCACTGATCATTTAAACGTGCAGTATTCTAGCTAAGTCTAGTCAAAATAAAGTACCAGATCACACGAAGATTTCTCCTTATGCCAGCAAGTACTTTTAAGATTACCGTATGTGAAGGAAGTAAGAAAAGGAGCGATGAAGAAGTTATAAAAGTTTGCAATATCAGTTTACAGATGCATATTACACGCTGGCTGGTGATGGATATATTTGAATGACACGCACATTACACGCTGGCTGGCAATGGATATATTTGAATGACAGACTGATTTGTTTTTCTGGCAACATTTTCAGAGTCTTCTTACCCGTGTTCAACTCGCTGCATATCAGAAACGCGTCTTACTTCACGTATCACAGATGAAAATGGCCGCCTACCAACACTGCGGGTAACTATGAACCGTGGAAGCTTAATAAATAAATTCATAAATAAAGATAAATGTACCACACGTGCATTGTTGTCTTTACAGGTGAATTAATTGGTCACTTTAAATTCTAGGAAGTTCATTTCGTAAACAGGCAACGAAATTGAACGAAATAGGACAAGAGACTACGATGACAGAGGAGGAGCGATTATATATGAAGTTATAGAAGGAAGAGGAAGTCGTGTGGGGAAATATAGTAAACTGATATCCTGGGGAAAAAAAAAAAGAACTTCACTATATCCGTGTGTTGTCCCCATGTAAGGGCCAGAGAAGCAGACAGCACATTTTTTTTTTCCCAGTCAGTACTAGGACGTCTTTTCATTTCCGCCTTGATATATTTCGGGTTACTTTTCTTTTGGACTCTGCCTGCATTCCTTCCCCATTACGGCGGGCACGCAGCACGCATCTAATTACACATTCTTACCCCTTTTCTGTCTAACTCTCTAAAACAAGACTCAACCGATGCTCTCAGTCTTCCATGTATACAGCCTGTGAATTGTAGAACTGTTTTCACCAGTTCGCCTTTCCCACTGCCTATGACCTCCAGATTTAAACGCATTGTGTTTTGGTATCTCGAACGAATCTTTATTATGATTTTCCATTTTTTTATATATTCTCGTCGGAAAGGATGTCTCCCATGCTGTCAGCCTTGTGTTCCTTCTTTGCGTACAGAGAGAGAGAGAGAGAGAGAGAGAGAGAGAGAGAGAGAGAGAGAGAGATTGTCCAGGGTAGGGTGGAGGGGTAGCCTCTTGCAATGAAGGCGTTAGAATTATCCTCTACTAACTCCATGGTGGTATGGTGGTGGGTGCTGGCGACCATCATCCACTCACTTGATGTAGTGATGCCCAGTTTTTTCTTCACCTTTATCATTCTTCTGTGTCTGCCCTCCTGTCTTCCTGTTTCTCTATCCTTCCTGTCGCTTTTTATTACTCTTCTTAACGCTTCAGGAGTCTCCACACTGAGTGACAAGCCTAATGGTTTTCTATAATCCACGAAACAATTTACAACGCTGGGTGGTAACCATATAACCAAATAACGGGGTGATGTGGAGCCCACTATGGTACCCTTGCTAACTGGGATGAGACGTAAATTGCGGCGTCCATCCAAGAACCAAACCTTCACACTCTTCCCCGTGCCTCATTATGGCGAGGCGCTGTCTGCCGCAAGAGATCATAGGTTTACTATACGAGACCATAAGGGAACGACTGTTTGCCTGCGATCGATGGGTCTGCTCGGCTGGATAGACAGGGGTTACACAACAGCAACGACAATAACAAACAAACCCCTTCAGTACAATGATGTATTTAATTTTTGCCTCCATCAGTCGATTTTAACTCAGGGGGATCATTCACTGTGAAGAGGATGATATTTGGTGGCTGACAAAACAAAATGAACTCCTGAAACATCATAACACCTATATTACTGATCCTACCTATAGATGATTTTATTTCAGCCTTGGGGGAATCATTGGCAATTAAGGAAGTAAAGAGGAGGAAGGAGGAGGGGAGAGGGGAGAAGGCGGAATGACAACAGAATCAACTCGGGTGGATATTGAACGAAGACATTATTTTACGGAGAGAGAAAATTTTGTTTCGAACGCAGAGGAGGGAGACGTGCGTGATTTCCTATGGTGAAGTAATCTCTATATTCCTATTTTAATGTGACACAGAGCGTGGTACTTGGGCGCCCACGTACACTATTGCCCCAACACACCAGGTTCCAGAGATGTAACTTTGAGAGGCATCAGGGAACAGAGAGGAGACAGACCCTTCTCACCCCCAGCGTCTTCTGTTTCCCTGTCTTTGTCTTGTATTTTGTTCTGCCCTTCACCTGATCTCTCTATAACTTTGCCTATATGCGACCTACTCTGTGTGTGTGTGTGTGTGTGTGTGTGTGTGTGTGTGTGTGTGTGAGGGAGAGAGGCAGAGAAAAAGGGAAGATGGTAGTGAGGGAGTCAGCAACACTAATGGCTAACTAATAACTACTGTACAATGACTCTTATACTGGAACTGACCTCTGACGCAATTTGTCCAATCATGTACGTATGGCCAAAAAAACTGGACAAAAAACACCCAAGTTCGCTGATTCACACTCTGACCATTTCGTTTCCCCGTCACCTACACTATGGCTGACTGACAAAAGGCCTCCTCAAAATACAACCCCCCAAAAGAGGTAATCGTCTTTTACACCGATTTCTACTCCCAGAAATGCGTCAAAATATGGGTTGCATTTTTAAAAGTGTGAGAGACGAAGTGTAGAGAAGCCACCATTTTTTTTTCTAGGGCTCATTTATGAACTTCTGTGGTTACTGTATTTGATTAGCTTGCATCCCACGTTTCAAATTGCTGTCAGCACCAATAAAGGGATGCCATTCACGTATTTTCTTCGTGTTTCGAAAGTTGTCGTCAGAATTCGGGAGGACTGCCTTCCCTATTGCAATTTAAGCTTTAAGTATATGGCCGTACGTTCCATTTGGGCCTCATTGTAAACAGGTTCCAAGGTGAGATCTGTGTGGAGAGGGAAGGGGTGTGGACGGAGAAGCAACGGCAGAGGGAGTGAGTGCGTTACCAGCTTGCGTAGATTCTCATGCAAGGCGAAGTGTTCCCATGCTTAAAATCGAACTCGTGAGGATGCAGACAATATTCCAGTTTTGGGAGGTGATATATAGGATTCCCGTGTTAATCCGAATCCATTAAATTGCATCCCACAGAAGCCAACAGAGAGCAGTCACCAACAACGTACGGAAGAGCAGCCACGTACTTTCCATCTTCGTCATGTGTTTAGAAATTAGTCAGTAGATGGGGCTGTTCTTTTCGGTACAGCCCTACACGGTACAACCCTACGTGGTCTCTGGTACAACCCAGCATGGTACAACCTCACATGGTATAATTCTACATGGCACAGCTCTGTATGTCTTCAGCATAACCCTACATGATACAACCTCCCGTGGTCTTTGGTACAGCCATGTTTCAGAAATCAACGTCAAATACTGAAGGCATTTTTCACCATATCGTTCCCTTTGTCATAATAATAGGGTCCTCACTACCAAGCACACACACACACACACACACACACACACACACACACACACACACACACACACACTTGATACAAAAGCTGGCTGTTTGACGTAGCTCAGTAATGGTACATTCTGGTCACACAGCTTAAACAGTACCGTCATTTAATCTTTGGATCCACAGAAATGTTCTATGTTTTATTATGATTCGGACTTCCTTTTTAAATGCTGATTTTTCGTTTTACAAGGAGGTAAGAGAGGAAAAACAATATAAGATGTTTTTACACTTATATTGCTGTAAAAAAAAGACTATGGACACTTTTTCTTCAAGTAGAGATGGTACTGTACATTGATATGTAAATCTCTAGTACCAGCAAGTGGCCTGGGACGAGCAGGTTGTGGAAGATGGACAGGTTAACGACCGTACGTCTTATAGCTGTTCCCGTAGCTGTTCCCGAAGCTGTTCCCGAAGCTGTGGCTAGGGCTGGGGTTCTCAATAACGTGCACGACCCTGGCCTCTTGGTACGGCTGCTCGAGAAAGCCGCCCACGTACACAGGCTTCGTACGAACCAGGGGGCCGAGATCGTGGAAGGAAGAGACAGGCGAGGACTGCACTAGGCTCACCAGTGGGGCGGGTCTGTAAACGTAAGAGATGTTTTCCCCAGAGACTTTCTTGATCTTCTTGTGGGTCGGGAGTGGTGATGGATCTGGTGCAGGGGCAGGCGAGGCGACGCCCACCAGCGCCACCACCACACCCACCAGCAGCAGCACAGCGCGAGTCTGAGAAGAAAATGTCACAGTCATCATTTTTCATCCCTTAATTCTTTCGCTGCGGATGGTGTATGTGTGTATTTTAGTGGAGTTAACTAGAGAGGATTTAGTTCAGCTGAGAGAAATCCCAACATTTAGAAGTTTCACGAACTATCTCAAGTAATCCATTCTCTGCTGAGCGAAGGGGTTAATGTATTTATGAAAACAAAACTTGATGGGCACGTAAAGTTTGAAGGTAATAGGAAGACAGTTAAAAATAAAATCCATCCATCATCCAATCCTATGTTGCCCCATGAGCAGCGTAGGAGCCTGGGGCTAGGCAAGTTGGTCCTGACATTTAAGATGAGTGACCAGCCTCACTCATCCCTGAGTGGCATTACGAAAGCAATAAAGCCCAACCACCCCTTGGATATAAATCTCTACAAGCTCAATCCGACTGGAACGTCTTAATTACTCAATAAACCACCAGGTGCCTTAATTTGGTGTTATGGTTACCACTCAGCATAGTAAATGGTTTCCTGGTGTACAGGAAACCTTTTGGCTTGTCACAGCGTGGAGTCACCCATAGGCAGAAGGAAGCGGAAAGAAAGAAGGAAAGAACGACAGAAGAGGGAGTGTAAAGTCACCCGCAGGCAGAAGGAAGAAGAAAGAATGAAGGAAAGAAAGACAGAAGAGGAAGGACGGAAGAGAGGAAAGGGCAGACACCCAAAGTGGATGGTGAGCACCCCCACCTAAAAATAAAATATAATAAATAAACAGATGTAATAAAAACGAAATGGTCACCTGCGGGAAGTATTGGTGACTTACCGAGTTCATTCTGGTGGTGTGGTTGCTTTGTGTTGTGCTGAGGACGGGAGAGGTGCGTGTGTATCCTCTCTGACTGCTACTCGGGCACTGTTTCCTGTAACGTCCCATGCCATATATATACAGGACTACCCTCTACTGTCCTCCCTCGGGCTGCTTGCTGCCTGGGTGGGTGGTGGTGGGGGGATATTATCTGTTTTCTATTTTGGGACGTTCCTCTCTTATCTTTGGAATATCACTTAAGGTGAAAACAGGTCTTAGGTTAAAAATAGCACCGTCTGGAAATTGCTAGGAGGTACGTGGGGTGCCCATCATCCACCCACTTAGTGTAGTGGTACTCTGTCTTTTTTAAGGGTAGCTCTACACTGAGTGGCAAGCCAAGTGCTATCTTGTAAACCAGGAAAGCATTTACAACGCTGGGTGGTAACATTATAACCAACCAACACGTGTTCCCTACGTGGCAACAAGTGGGTTGGCGGAGGGTTAGTGCCCCCCCCCCCCGGAAAACACCTAACTAAAAACACGAACAAGAAGTCTCGGACCAGGACAAGGGGAAGAAGTCAAGAGTGAGAGCAGTGGAAATGAGTTATTTGAGAGGGGCCTAGTGTGGAGTCACATGGAGAGACAGACTGACAAATAAGGAAGTGAAGGAGCGTTGTGGTGTGGATGTGGATGTGATAGGAAGCGTTAGGAGAAACACATTAACGTGGTTTGGCCATGTGGAGAGGATGGAGAGTGAGAGACTGACGAGGAGTGTATGTGAGTGAGGTTGAGGGGGGGGAAAGGGAGGGGGAGGCCAAGGATGAGATGGGGGGATAAAGTGGAGAGGTATACGAGAGAGGGGTGTGTGAGCTGGGAGCAGGGCAGTGAAATGGCGGGGGACAGGGCGACGTGGAGGTGATTTGTTTGTGGCCACGCTTTACGGGATTAAGGCGTCTGGCAATAGATAGATAGATAGGTAATTGTAAGAACGAAATAAACAAGTTCTCATAGTACTGAAAGGGTTCATGGAGACTGTGGGGTACTTTTTCACTTTGAGAGAGGTCCCCCAAGTGCAATATAATAGTCTAATGTTAGCGAGATTATATTAAATGGCTAACCCTTACATTTTTCCAGGTAAACTCAGGGATTGTCTGACTGATACCCGGCGAATATATTTAACTGGGAAACCTTTAACAATGAATTAATGTTTATTTGTTTAAGGTGCTCATGATATCGTTTCGTTTCTTATGCTTGCATGTGTAGGCCTCGGACACCTAACTGCGGCTCTCCATGATGCTCGATCTCTGCCAGCCTTCCTACTCAGTCCCATATCCCTGAGGTCAGTCAAACTCTATGACCTCATCCCAGGTCTTTCTCGGTCTGCCTCTCGCAACCCTACCCCCAACGTTAACACAGCTCACCTTCTGCACCCAACGGTCATCCTCCATCCTCTCCACATGCCTAAACCATCTCAATCTACCTCTCCTTAACACAACACCAGTACACTCACCCCATCCTTCCTCTTAACTCTCCCATCGTCAACCTAGCCCCCCCAGGCCTAGCATTCAGGGATGCTCTGCACATCCACATAATCACTGTCATTTCTGTATGTTTGAGCCTGCGAGTATCCTCTTCCTTTACTGCCCAGGTCTCACTACCATACAGCATTATACATCTAACACATACCGCATACACAGATCCCTTAGCACGGAGGGAGAGCCCCCTCAATGTCAGGAGAGGCAACGGCTCCCTGAACTTCCTCCAACCACTCCTTACTCTAGCCACAAAGTTCTTGCCCCACCTCCAGCACATAACATGTCCCCCAAATTAAACTCTTCCACACACTTAAGAGACTCACCAGCAAGATGAATCCTTTCACGCCTGACAATCTCCACCTTCTCTCCCCAACACACCGCACACATGAAATCAGCATTATCTCGCAGTCTACCTCTAATACAGCGTTTCTTAAACTGGGGTGCTAGCACCCCAGGGGGCACTGAAGTCAATTTTAGGGGGTGATGGAAAATGCAGCATATATTGGTTTTGCTTAGTATTAGCATCGTTGACATTTTATTTTTGGAGAATATATAAAATGAACTGTCAAAGAGTATTTTACTTTATCCATTTAGCAGTGTAGTAACTGTAGCAGTGTAGCAACTGTAGTCCCAGTAACCAGATGTAAGGGGGTGCTGGACCGTGCAGCCTTACTGTAGGGGGTGCTGAGGTCCGAAGAGGTTAAGAAACACTGCTCTAATACCACTACATCTCTTATGCACCCACTTATCACGAACACTGCGCAAGATGGAATTACTTCCCATACCCTTGTGGCAAATCGCACTCTCCCTCTTCCTTGACAGTACCACCACCGACCCTTTTATATATACGGCATATATATATATATATATATATATATATATATATATATATATATATATATATATATATATATATATATATCCATCATCCAATCATGTGTCGCCCCGGGGCTAGGCAAGTTGGTCCTGACATTTGGCTATAACTCTCGTTTTCTTCGTAATGTAAGCAAAATTATGGTATATGTGATAAAAACAAAGAAGTATAAAGAAACTAAAATGATTTCACTAGGCATCTGCTTGATGGGTCAGCTTTTCTACTTCCCAGTTCCTAAAAGTAGAACCCTCCCACCCTAGGCACTGGTGGCGAAGAGGGCTACGATGATGATGATGATGATGATGATAACTACAGTGGCCAGGCTTTTTACTGCCTGTCCCTCGGTTCTCTTGGCTCAAAAAGGGTCCTTATATGTATCTTAAGTACGAGAGAATTTGTCGTTAAGTTTGTTTGTAAATTAAAGTCTGAGGTCTGATGGGAGTTTTAGGAGTGTGTGTGTGTGTGTGTGTTTGTGTGTGTGTGTGTGAAGGTCAAGGTCAGAGGTCACGTTTATACTGGGTCTCTCGTGGGCTATGAGGGTGTATAGACCAAGTAGTGTATTTTCACGTATATACTGTATTGTAGAGGCCGGTCTGCAGGCGCCTGACCTCCATACATACACTCAGACTGACACACCCAAGGGCAGTTTGGTCTGGGGTGTACTGTGTGGCGTCCAGTAATATTCTGAACACAGGTTACGACTGCAAGGTGGTATGGTGTCGAGGGGATGTACTATGTAATTCACGGGGTCGGTCAGGATCACCTGATGGTCGTGATCGTTAGCTATTACCCTCCCGGAAGGGAGCTGAGAGCTCATATAGTCCGATCTAAGGGCAAGGCTGTGACCTCCACACATGCACACACTCGTCCCCTTGCTGAAGGGGGACAGTAACCACCTACTTCGTCAGTGAAACTTTTCGCAGCCTGAGCGAGGCGCGAACTCCCGTCTACCAGATGGCAAGCGAGAACGTTACCACTGCACCAGCGAGCGGTGTGTGTGTGTTTGTGTGTGTGTGTGTGTTACTATATCTAACTCACAAATACTAGAGAAGTTTCCCAGTGTACAGAGAAATCGTGTGTCGGTTGAGAGAGTAAAATATGCAAGTTATTAGCTCCCATTTGGGGGATAGTAAATAAAGTTCAAAATTTCCCGCCACAAACTGCCAGCAAGCCAGCCTACACATTCACCAACTATGCTGCGTTTACGAAGATGAAGGCCGAAAGTTCTGTGCCTGAGCCAAACTCTTAATAGCTAGGTTTCGGGTAACGCGTGACCCTAGCTATTTTCCAGCACAAATAGTATTCATAAGTGGATTAACCTGCACCAGGGTAGGAAGTTTTGCCCGCTGAAAGATTGCATCGCTCCAGTCTAATGCTTCCCCTGCAGGTCTTTCGTTCTTTCTCTCTCTTTTTCTCTCTCTCTCTGGGCTTTTAAGGTTTGACAGTAGTGTTGCCATGTCTGCGGAAGTCTCTTTCGATAGATATTGGGGGGCACGGTGGCTCAGAGGTAGAGCATCGAGCTCGTGGCCGGGGGGGTCGTGAGTTCGAGCCTCGGCCTGGACTGCCGTGCCGGGAGGGGTAGCGCGCTCCTGTAACCTAGCGGGGCTATATGGCCATAGTTGCCTAGCTCGGGGATTAAATCCCTTTCGATAGATATTTTGAGAGAGAGACAGAACACCAACATCTTGACTCAGATTTACAAATATCAGTAAAACCATAATTAGACACATTGTGAGGATAATCATAAAACACTCCATAGAGTAAGAAAGAAAATGGGAACTAAAGTATTAACTGGGGTAACTTAGGAAAACGTTCACTCTCCTCAAATGTAGCCAGTCTCCATGGGCATGAAAAAAAATTGTTGTGGCTCACACTTACCCAGTAATCAGTGTTTCTCAAAATTTTTCGTTCTTTGATTCCCCCCCCCCCCGTTTGAATACATCCTTGACCTCCAGCATTAGATACGACACCCTGACCTCCAGCATTTGATACGACACCCTGACCTCCAGCATTTGATACGACACCCTGACCTCCAGCATTTGATACGACACCCTGACCTCCAGCATTTGATACGACACCCTGACCTCCAGCATTTGATACGACATCCGTGTACTCGGGGTCCTCGTTTGGGTGGGGGACAGGGGGACGTGTTCCCCCCGTTTTTTGGAGCCTGGGGGACAGAGTATCTTTTGTCCCCACACTTTTGTAAGTGAAAACTTTCAGGATGAATAGCCTTACGCAGTTTTTTTTTCCTTAATGGACAAATCCTTTCTATACAGTACAGTACAGTTCAGGGGATATGAAAAACATGTTATTTACTGGCGATGTGAACACAGATGCTCTTCGGAAGTATTCTGAGCTTAAATCTTCTCCGAGTCTGGAACTTCAGCTTCACAGACGACGTTACGAAGGATCGACATTGGAGGAACACAGGAAACACTTCAGTGATATGCACCCTGCAGTCACACCTATGTTCCCTGCAGTTGAACGTTTTGTGAAGTTACTACCATCTCCGGCAGGCTCATGTGAGGCTGAACGTTCCTTCAGTGCTGTACGTCGGCTCAAGACCTGACTAAGGTCTACCATGAGTCAACAACGTCTCAATTATGTTGTTGTCCGTCGCGTTCATAGAGACATCCTCAGGGAATTGTCATGTGAGGAGATAGCAAAAGAGTTCATTAGAGGAGTTAGTGCTAGATCCCATGTATTTGGGAAATCCTGAGTGTGCAATCATGCGATGTCAATTACTTGAAGTATTAAACAATGTACAAATGCTAAATTATGTAGTATCACAATCATGAGTGAGTGTATGTTCATTTTTAGTAGTTTTCCTTTTAATAGTACTGTATTGTATTGTCTTCTGGTGGTTACAGGCCTAGGCTACCAGTTCGTCGTCTTCATCTTTCAAAGTACACCCTAGAAACCTGTACTGTGGTACTTTTTTTTTTTTTGGGGGGGGGGTCCCAATATTGATGTAATTTTCCCACACAATGGCAGACAATGATCAAAAGGTAGTCTTTTCTCTAGACCCTTCTACAATAGAATGGTGTCCTTGTACATACATACCCACCCCTAGACCACTCACCCTTGCTTTGCGCACAAAGTAGTGTGATGCCCATTGTTCCCCTCACAACTGCAGACAAAACGAGGTCCCTGCGTGTACTTATAAAACATCTGTGGCCATTACTTTTGAAGAAGCAAACAAAAAATCACGCGGAAGAGCATGTTGGATATGGGATTGCAACGGCTTGAGTGGTTAAAATTACAGATCCATTATGTGTACATAAAAGAACGCTCAAAAACCGAACTGATAACTTAGTGGTGCGTTTGGAATTGCATTTTTGTTATTACATAGGGTGTTTAAGAAGGAGCATCATTAAACAGACGATCTTCCATATGAAACCGATTATACTTCTTTTCTTTGATGTTAACAGGCTTGGAAAGAAAACTGTTTTGAAGAGAAAGGTAGAGAAGACTGAACGAAGCATCCAGGAAGACAATTTGCTGTTACAGTGTCCCATTCCTACGCCAAACTCCATCATGTCCATCCGTACACAAATGTGTGTGGGAAATGAGTTGCTCCTACGTTTTAGTAACACACACACACACACACACACACACACACACACAGTACATCCCCTCGACACCGTACCACCTTCCAGTCGTAACGTATGTTCAGAATATTACTGGACGCCACACAGTACATCCCAGACCAAACTGCCCTTGGGTGTGTCAGTCTGAGTGTATGTATGGAGGTCAGGCGCCTGCAGACCGGCCGCTACAATACAGTATATACGTAATACACTACTTGGTCTATACACCCTCATAGCCCACGAGAGGGAGAGAGAGAGAGACCAGTATAAACGTGACCTCTGACCTTGACCATCACACACACACACACACACACACACACACACACACACACACACACTCCTAAAACTCCCATCAGACCTAAGACTTTAATTTACAAACAAACTTAACGACAAATTCTCTCGTACTTAAGATACATTTAAGGACCCTTTTTGAGCCAAGAGAACCGAGGGACAGGCAGTAAAAAGCCTGGCCACTGTAGTTATCATCATCATCATCATCGTAGCCCTCTTCGTCACCAGTGCCTAGGGTGGGAGGGTTCTACTTTTAGGAACTGGGAAGTAGGAAAGCTAAACCATCAAGCAGATGCCTAGTGAAATCATTTTAGTTTCTTTTTACTTCTTTGTTTTTATCACATATACTGTAATTTTGCTTACATTACGAAGAAAACGAGTTATAACCATAGGAATATATATATATATATATATATATATATATATATATATATATATATATATATATATGTAATATATATCCATCATCCAGTCCTATGTTGCCCCATGAGGAGCGTAGGAGCCCGGGGCTAGGCAAGTTGGTCCTGACGTTTAAGATGAGAGTGACCAGCCTCACTTCTCCCTGAGTGGCACTACGTGAGCAATAAACCCCAACCATCGCCTGGATATAACCCGCACATGCTCATTCTCATTGGAGAGCCTTAAATACCCACTAAATAACCAGGCGCCGTAATTTGGTTATATGTATACCACCCAGCGTAGTAAATGGTTTCCTGGTGTACAGGAAACCATTTGACTTGTCACTCAGTGTAGTCACCCATAGGCAGATTATATATATATATATATATATATATATATATATATATATCACGAAGGAGGAAGTGGAGAAGGCAGTAAAGGAGATGAAAACAGGGAAAGCTGCAGGTATGGATGGGTGTGCTGTGGGATGCCTGAAGGGTGGTGGAGTGACTATTGTTCACTGGTTAGTAAGATTGTTGAATGTGTGCTTTGAGAAAGGTATGGTGCCAATTGACTGGGCAAGTGCTTGTGTGGTCCCGTTGTATAAAGGCAAGGGTGATAAGTATGAATGTACTAGCTTTAGGGGTATAAGTCTGTTGAGTGTTGTAGGTAAGGTGTATGGTAGAGTGTTAATTATGAGAGTTAGAGAGGGTACAGAGGGAGTGATTAGTGATGAGCAGTGTGGCTTTAGGAGAGGGAGGGGATGCGTGGATCAGGTGTTTGCTGTGAGACAAGTGTGTGAAAAGTATTTAGCGAAAGGCAAGGATGTGTTTTGGGCATTTGTGGATTTAGAGAAAGCGTATGATAGAATTGATAGGGAGGCTTTGTGGACTGTATTAAGATTGTATGGACTTGATGGTAGGTTACTAAAAGGGGTGAAAAGTTTTTATGTAAATAGTAGAGCGTGTGTAAGAGTGGGAAATGCTGTGAGTGATTGGTTTCCCGTGAGAGTGGGGCTGCGACAGAGATGTGTGATGTCGCCTTGGTTGTTTAATATTTACATGGATGGTGTTGCAAGGGAGGTGAATGCAAGAGTTTTAGGTGGTCTGAGTCTGGTAAATGTTGATGGAGGAGAGTGGAATCTGAAGCAGCTGCTGTTTGCAGATGATACTGCACTGGTGACTGATTCAGAGGAGAGATTGAGACAGTTGGTAGAGGAGTTTGGAAGGGTGTGTGAAAGGAGGAAATTGAAAGTAAATGAGAATAAGAGTAAAGTGATGAAGTGTACGAGGTTGACAGATGGTAGGGGGATGAATATAGTTTTGAATGGTGAGTTGCTTGAGGAGGTAGATTGTTTTAAATATCTAGGGTCACATGTTGCTGTGGGTGGAAGAATAGATGCAGAAGTGAAGTTTAGAATAAATGAAGTAGGAAAGGTGCTGGGAGGAATGAAAAAAGTGTTTAAATGTCGTTCGCTTAAGAGAAGGCTGTATGAGGGTGTTGTGGTACCGACTGCATTATATGGGGCTGAAACATGGAATATGGGTGTAGCAGAGAGGAAAAGTTTGAATGTAATGGAGATGAGATGTCTGAGGAGTATGTGTGGAGTGACGCGTATGGATCGAGTGCGAAATGATGAAGTGCGAAGGAGAACTGGAGTTGTTCGGGAGATGGCTGGTAGAGTTGAGCAGAGGGTGTTGCAATGGTTTGGGCATATGGAGAGAATGGATAATGAGCGATTGGTGAAAAAGATAACTAGATCTGATGTGAGAGGTGTAAGGCTGAGAGGAAGACCACGAATAGGATGGATGGACAGTGTGAAGAGAGCGCTGGATGCGAGAGGGATGTCTGTTGAGCAAGGAAGAGTGGCTGTGCGTGACAGGAATAAATGGAGAGAAATTGTGAATGAATAAGTGATGACGCAGCCCTGAGGGGATATTCTTCCGCATTTGGTCTGATCAGCTAGTCAGGTCAGGTGCGGGTAAGGGGATGGGTCTGTTATGATGTGGCAGGGGTAAACCAGTTCTGCTGTCGGACCCTGGTGCGGATGTCACTGATTGCATTGCGCAGTTGACCCTTGTGCGGTGTGATGCTGTGAGGATCTGTCCGTTCTCCCCTTTGGGGCTAAGATGCAAATGAATGTGTTTGAATGGATGAGTAAATGGAGAGTGAGTCGTCCTGTCTCGGCTACCTCCCTTTCCTTGAGGGAAGCAGCCAAGGTATATATATATATATATATATATATATATATATATATATATATATATATATATATATATATATATATATATAGATAGATAGATAGATAGATATAGTTTATTATATAAAGGGTTGGTGGCTGTGAACAAGAGGGAGAGTGCAATTTGCCACAAGGGCGTGGGAAGTAATTCCATCTTGTGCTGTGTTTGTGATAAGTGGGTACATAAGAGATGTAGTGGTATTAGAGGTAGACTACGAAATAATGCTGATTTCATGTGTGCGGTGTGTTGGGGAGAGAAGGTGGAGGTTGTCAGGCGTGAAGGGATTCATCTTGCTGGTGAGTCTCTTAAGTGTGTGGAAGAGTTTAATTTGGGGGACATGTTATGTGCTGGAGGTGGGTCAAGAACTCTGTGGGTAGAGTAAGGAGTGGTTGGAGGAAGTTCAGGGAGCCGTTGCCTCTCCTGACATTGAGGGGGCTCTCCCTCCGTGCTAAGGGATCTGTGTATGCGGTATGTGTTAGGTGTATAATGTTGTATGGTAGTGAGACCTGGGCAGTAAAGGAAGAGGATACTCGCAGGCTCAAACATACAGAAATGACAGTGATTATGTGGATGTGCAGAGCATCCCTGAATGCTAGGCCTGGGGGGGCTAGGTTGACGATGGGAGAGTTAAGAGGAAGGATGGGGTGAGTGTACTGGTGTTGTGTTAAGGAGAGGTAGATTGAGATGGTTTAGGCATGTGGAGAGGATGGAGGATGACCGTTGGGTGCAGAAGGTGAGCTGTGTTAACGTTGGGGGTAGGGTTGCGAGAGGCAGACCGAGAAAGACCTGGGATGTGGTCATAGAGTTTGACTGACCTCAGGGATAAGGGACTGAGTAGGAAGGCTGGCAGAGATCGAGCATCATGGAGAGCCGCAATTAGGTGTCCGAGGCCTACACATGCAAGCATAAGAAACGAAACGATATCATGAGCACCTTAAACAAATAAACATTAATTCATTGTTAAAGGTTTCCCAGTTAAATATATTCGCCGGGTATCAGTCAGATAATCCCTGAGTTTACCTGGAAAAATGTAAGGGTTAGCCATTTAACATAATCTCGCTAACGTTAGACTATTACATTGCACTTGGGGGACCTCTCTCAAAGTGAAAAAATACCCCCCAGTCTCCATTAACCCTTTCAGTACTATGAGAACTTGTTTATTTCGTTCTTACAATTTCCTGTCTATCTATCTATCTATTGTCAGACGCCTTAATCCCGTAAAGGGTGGCCACAAACAAATCACCTCCACGTCGCCCTGTCCCCCGCCATTTCACTGCCCTGCTCCCAGCTCACACCCCCCTCTCTCGTATACCTCTCCACTCTATCCCTCCATCTCATCCTTGGCCTCCCCCTCCCTTTCCCCCCCCCCTCAACCTCACTCACATACACTCTCCTCGTCAGTCTCTCACTCTCCATCCTCTCCACATGGCCAAACCACGTTAATGTGTTTCTCCTAACGCTTCCTATCACATCCACATCCACACCACAAAGCTCCTTCACTTCCTTATTAGTCAGTCTGTCTCTCCATGTGACTCCACACTAGGCCCCTCTCAAATAACTCATTACCACTGCTCTCACTCTTGACTTTTTCCCCTTGTCCTGGTCCGAGACTTCTTGTTCGTATTTTTAGTTAGGTGTTTTTCGGGGGGGGGGGAGGGGGCACTAACCCTCCGCCAACCCACTTGTTGCCACTTAGGGAACACGTGTTGGTTGATTATAATGTTACCACCCAGCGTTATAAATGCTTTCCTGGTTTACAGGAAATCATTTGACTTGCCACTCAGTGTAGAGCTACCCTTAAAAAAGACAGAGTACTACTACACTAGTGGGTGGATGATGGGCACCCCCACCTAACACCTAACAACTTGCAGACGGTGCTATTTTTAACCTAAGACCTGTTTTCGCCCTAAGTGTTATTCCAAAGATAAGAGAGGAACGTCCCAAAATAGAAAACAGATAATATCCCCCCACCACCACCCTCCCAGGCAGCAAGCAGCCCGAGGGAGGACAGTGGAGGGTTGTCCTGTATATATATGGCATGGGACGTTACAGGAAACAGTGCCCGTGTAGCAGTAAGAGGGGATATACACGCACCTCTCCCGTCCTCAGCACAACACGAAGCAACCACACCACCAAAATGAACACGGTAAGTCACCAATACTGGCCGCAGGTGACCATTTTGTTTTTATTACATCTGTTTATTTATTATATTTTATTTTTAGGTGGGGGTGCTCACCATCCACTTTGGGTGTCTGCCCTTTCCTCCCTTCCTTCCTCTTCTGTCTTTCCTTCCTTCATTCTTTCTTCTTCCTTCTGCCTGCGGGTGACTTTACACTCCCTCTTCTGTCGTTCTTTCCTTCTTTCTTTCCGCTTCCTTCTGCCTATGGGTGACTCTACGCTGAGTGACAAGCCAAAAGGTTTCCTGTACACCAGGAAACCATTTACTATGCTGAGTGGTAACCATAACACCAAATTAAGGCACTTGGTGGTTTATTGAGTAATTAAGACGCTCCAGTCAGATTGAGCCTGTAGAGATTTATACCCAAGGGGTGGTTCGGGTTCACTGCTCTCGTAATGCCACTCAGGGATGTGTGAGGCTGGTCACTCATCTTAAATGTCAGGACCAACTTGCCTAGCCCCAGGCTCCTACGCTGCTCATGGGGCAACATAGGATGGGATGATGGATGGATTTTATTTTTAACTGTCTTCCTATTACCTTCAAACTTTACGTGCCCATCAAGTTTTGTTTTCATAAATACATTAACCCCTTCGCTCAGCAGAGAATGGATTACTTGAAATAGTTCGTGAAACTTCTAAATGTTGGGATTTCTCTCAGCTGAACTAAATCCTCTCTAGTTAACTCCACTAAAATACACACATACACCATCCGCAGCGAAAGAATTAAGGGATGAAAAATGATGACTGTGACATTTTCTTCTCAGACTCGCGCTGTGCTGCTGCTGGTGGGTGTGGTGGTGGCGCTGGTGGGCGTCGCCTCGCCTGCCCCTGCACCAGATCCATCTCCACTCCCGACCCACAAGAAGATCAAGAAAGTCGCTGGGGAAAACATCTCTTACGTTTACAGACCCGCCCCACTGGTGAGCCTAGTGCAGTCCTCGCCTGTCTCTTCCTTCCACGATCTCGGCCCCCTGGTTCGTACGAAGCCTGTGTACGTGGGCGGCTTTCTCGAGCAGCCGTACCAAGAGGCCAGGGTCGTGCACGTTATTGAGAACCCCAGCCCTAGCCACAGCTTCGGGAACAGCTATAAGAAGTACGGTCGTTAACCTGTCCATCTTCCACAACCTGCTCGTCCCAGGCCACTTGCTGGTACTAGAGATTTACATATCAATGTACAGTACCATCTCTACTTGAAGAAAAAGTGTCTATAATCTTTTTTTTACAGCAATATATGTGTAAAAACATCTCATATTTTTTTTCCGCTCTTACCTCCTTGTAAAACGAAAAATCAGCATTTAAAAAGGAAGTCCGAATCATAATAAAACATAGAACATTTCTGTGGATCCAAAGATTAAATGACAGTACTGTTTAAGCTGTGACCAGAATGTACCACTACTGAGAGCTACGTCAAACAGCCAGCTTTTATATCAAGTGTGTGTGTGTGTGTGTGTGTGTGTGTGTGTGTGTGTGTGTGTGTGTGTGCTTGGTAGTGAGGACCCTATTATTATGACAAAGGGAACGATATGGTGAAAAATGCCTTCAGTATTTGACGATGATTTCTGAAACATGGCTGTACCAAAGACAACGGGAGGTTGTATCATGTAGGGTTATGCTGAAGACATACAGAGCTGTACCATGTAGAACTGTACCATGTGAGATTGTACCATGCTGGGTTGTACCAGAGACCACGTAGGGTTGTACCGTGTAGGGCTGTACCGAAAAGAACAGCCCCTTCTACTAACTAATTTCTAAACACATGACGAAGATGGAAAGTACGTGGCTGCTCTTCTGTACGTTGTTGGTGACTGCTCTCTGTTGGCTTCTGTGGGATGCAATTTAATGGATTCGGATTAATACGGGAATCCTATATATCACCTCCCAAAATTGGAATATTGTCTGCATCCTCACGAGTTCGATTTTAAGCATATGGCCGCAAACACTTCGCCTTGCATGAGAATCTACGCAAGCTGGTCACGCACTCACTCCCTCTGCCGTTGCTTCTCCGTCCACACCCCTTCCCTCTCCACACCGATCCCACCTTAGAATCTGTTTACAATGAGGCCCAAATGGAACGTACGGCCATATACTTAAAGCTTAAATTGCAATAGGGAAGGCAGTCCTCCCGAATTCTGACGACAACTCTCGAAACACGAAGAAAATACGTGAATGGCATCCCTTTATTGGTGCTGACAGCAATTTGAAATGTGGGATGCAAGCTAATCAAATCCAGTAACCACAGACGTTTATAAATGAGCCTTAGAAAAAAAATGGTGGCTTCCCTACACTTCGTCTCTCACACTTTTAAAAATGCAACCCATATTTTGACGCATTTCTGGGACTACAAATCGGTGTAATTAAAGACGATTACCTCTTTTTTGGGGTTGTATTTTGAGGACGCCTTTTGTCAGTCAGCCATAGTGTAGGTGACGGGGAAACGAAATGGTCAGAGTGTGAATCAGCGAACTTGGGTGTTTTTTGTCCAGTTTTTTTGGCCATACGTACATGATTGGACAAATTGCGTCAGAGGTCAGTTCCAGTATAAGAGTCATTGTACAGTAGTTATTAGTTAGCCATTAGTGTTGCTGACTCCCTCACTACCATCTTCCCTTTTTCTCTGCCTCTCTCCCTCACACACACACACACACACACACACACACACACACACACACACACACACAGAGTAGGTCGCATATAGGCAAAGTTATAGAGAGATCAGGTGAAGGGCAGAACACAATACAAGACACAGACAGGGAAACAGAAGACGCTGGGGGTAAGAAGGGTCTCTCTCCTCTCTGTTCTCTGATGCCTCTCAAAGTTACATCTCTGGAACCTGGTGTGTTGGGGCAATAGTGTACGTGGGCGCCCAAGTACCACGCTCTGTACCGATATATCAAGGCAGCAAAACTGCCATGTTGTACAGACGTCCGTCATCTTCACTTACCCCGGGAAGAATGAAGAGGGACTGCAGGGGGCAGAGTGGCTCAGTGGTAGAGCGCCTGACTGGACCCCAAAGGGTCAAGAGTTTGCGCCCCACCCGGGTCGCTGCCCTACTGGGAGAGGTAGCGCTCTCCCGTCACCTAGCGGGGATATACGATCTATCAAGGTCTAGCTCGGGGAATTCATTTCCTCATATTAAAAGTTCAAAATAAATAAATAAAAGCGACTGCAGCCTATAGTCAACCGAGTTCATGTTCAGGGGCATTTTCCTTTTTTCAGTATCCTGGCTCACCCCATCCATGGTAGGAAATAAGTTCAGTGTGATTGTGATGGATTTTATCCGTCCTTGTCATATGACCATACCATCAAATCACAATATCTTGTACCACCTTGCAATCAGTAGGCTTCCAAACTCCACATCATAAGACCTCCCTGTTGAGGAATATTTTGATATGAGCGGCTCTAGAATGTAGGCGGCAGGCAGTGCTAACATGGAGCACCCTTGTTATTATATGAGAGAGCCACACAACACTGCTGGGCACATAAACAATCACCACATAGGCATTATCAAGCCATCTTCTACATCTCACCTCCTGACATCAGAACCCCTGCAAAGAAGCAACACCTACATACCCATTTTATGCACAGGGCAATACAGTACCTCGATCAAAACAATATATAACGAGCCCCCCACCCATCCCTCCCGGCATTCACCCATCCGAGGTATCCTTAAGCAGAACTGATTGAGTTAACCACGCTAGTCTTAGATCAGGACATCACCAGCTTAGATTCGTGTTGAGTGGAGTCACTGAAAATGCCCCGTTTATAACAGATAGAACAGACCCACACAACATACCAGTACCGCATATAACAGAGCACTGCACAGCACACGCCACACTGACACAGGCACATCATGAACGACGTAGGTAACGTACCCCCCTGGGGGTAGGGGGGGTTTTCAAGAATACTCCCCCAGTATCCCTGCTTGTCGTAAAAGGCGACTAAAAGGGTTGGCGGAGGGTTAGTGCCCCTCCCCGGAAAACAACTAACTAAAAAAACAAACAATAAGCCTCGGACAAGGACTGACCAAACGATGACGACCAAGGACCGGACAAAGGACATGGTTATCGGAACGTGGAATGTAAGGGGAGCGAATGATGAGGTGAAAGAGAGAGAGAGATTGTCCAGGTGCTTGAGGGTACGAAAGTGGATGTATGTGGAATAACTGAAGCAAAATGGAGAGGAGAAAGTGTGAGAGAATGGGAGTATGGATGGGGTATATGTGCAGGAGTAGGTGAAAATGAGAGGGCAAAGGAAGGAGTATGTATAGTTGTGAGTAAAAGATGGAAGAAGAGCATAAGACAGTATGGATCAGTTGGGTCAAGGATTGTGTGGGTAAAGTTGTAAGTTGGAATACAAATGTGGGCGATTGTGTGTGTGTATGCGCCAACGCAAGATCGTGCTAGAAGAGTGAGAGAAGAGTTCTGGACAAATGTAGAAGTGTGCATGGAAAAGTTAGGAAGGAATGAGAGAGTGTTTTTGATCGGTGATATGAATGGTAAAGTTGGGAATGTGAAGGTGGATGGAATAGTTGGTGAGTGGGGTGTGCCTGCTGAGATAGATGAGAATGGGAGTGCGTTAGTGGACATTTGTGCTGGGAGGGGGTTGGTGATAGCCAATACCCTCTTCAGGCATAAAATGATCCACAGGTATACATGGCGAGTGATGAGAAGGGTGGGTGGTGACCTGAATGAAAACAAGTCAATGATTGATTATGTGTGTGTGGATGAAAGGATGCAAAGATGTGTAAAGGATGCAAGAGTGTATAGAGGTTGGGGGAGTGGACTTTCTGACCACTACTTGGTGGTGGCCAGAATTAGGATTCAAGTAAGATGGAGGAATAGAAGAAGGGAAAGACGAGAGGAAGGAGTAGTTGCAAGGAGAGTGGAAAGGTTACAAGAGGATGAGAAAAAGGCAGAGTATAAGAGAGAAGTGGAGGAACGATTGGGCAAATATGAATTGCAGCAGATGGGAGACGTGGAAGGTGTGTGTAGGATATTTACAGAAGAAATATGTGCAGCATGTGATGTGGTGTGTGGAAGGAAGAGAAGACGGAGAGGGGTGCAAGGAACAGCGTGGTGGACTGAAGAGGTGAAACAGGCTGTGGCACAAAAGAAGAAAGCATACAATGAATGGATGAGAAATAGGGGCGTGGAAGAAGTTGAGAGGCGGAAGAGAGAGTTATATGTAGAAAGAAAGAGAGAGGTGAAAAGATTAGTAAGAGAGAGTAAGAAGAGAGTGGATGAGGAATTTGGAAGGAATTTGAGTGTAAAGTGGAGGGACTGTAAGAAAATGTTCTGGAAAGAGGTGAAAAGAGTAAGACAGGGTGGAAGTGAAGTTAGCAGAGGAGTGAAAGATAAAAATGGTAGATTACTAGTGGAGAAGGGAGAAAAAGTGAGCAGATGGAGAGAACACTTTAAGGAATTGTTGAACATAGAGGATGGAAGTAATGCGAGTATAAGTGGCTGGCGAATGGCTGGGAGAAGGAGGGAGGTGAGAAGACAGGAAGAAATCAGTAGGATAGAAGCTGTGGAAGCAATGAAGAAAGTTAAATCGGGGAAAGCCCCAGGAATTGATGGAGTGTGTGGTGAAATGCTGAAGCATGGGGGAGAGATAGTAGTAGAATGGATGTGGAAGATGTGCAGATTGGCTTGGGAGGAAGGTAGAGTTCCAGAGGATTGGAAGTCAGGTATAATTATTCCCTTGTACAAAGGAAAAGGGGAAAAAGAAGTGTGTGGTAATCATAGGGGCATTTGTCTTCTTAGTATAATAGGAAAAGTGTATGGTAGGATACTTATTGACAGAGTTAGAGAAAGAACAGAGAAATTAGTCGGAGAAGAACAGGGAGGCTTTAGGAAGGGAAGAAGTTGTGTAGATCAGATATTCATTCTTAGATCTTTAGTGGAAAAGTTTCTAGAGAAGGGAAAGAAGTTGTATGCGGCTTTCATGGATTTGGAGAAAGCATATGACAGGGTGGATAGACAAGGATTGTGGAAAGTGTTAAGAATATATGGAGCAGATGGGAAGTTGTTGAATGCTGTGAAGAGTATGTACGATGGTGCGAAGGCTGCAGTGCGTGTGGATGGTGAACTAAGTGAATTTTTCTCTTTGAAAGTTGGGTTGAAACAGGGATGTGTCATGTTTCCATGGTTGTTCAATCTGTACATGGATGGGGTAATAAAAGAGGTACAAGGTAGGGTACTGGATGTTGGAGTGGCCCTGGTGAGAGAGGGTAGTGTTTGGAAACTCCCTGTACTGTTGTTTGCAGATGCTACTGTGTTGTTGAGTGAAGACGAAGGGGAGCTGCAAGGCTTGGTGGATGAGTTTGGGAGAGTGTGTAAGAAACGGAATCTAAAGGTGAATGTAAGGAAAAGTAAAGTGATGGTCTTTGAGAGAGGTGAAGTCAGTGAATGTACAGCGAGGTTGGATGGTGAGGAATTGGAAATTGTGAGTACGTTTAAGTACCTGGGTAGTGTGATGAGTAAGGATGGAGGTTTGGAGGGTGAAGTGCTTGAAAGGGTACAGCAGGGAAGAAAAGTTGCTGGTTCTTTGAAAGCAGTGATAAGAAACAGGGAAGTGAGCATGGAAGTGAAAAAGTTACTACATGACAGTACTGTGATACCAACTCTAACGTATGGAAGTGAAGCTTGACAGTACTGTGATACCAACTCTAACGTATGGAAGTGAAGCTTGGACGTTGTTGGAAGGATACAAGTCAAGAGTGAGAGCAGTGGAAATGAGTTATTTAAGAGGAGCCTGTGGAGTCACATGGAGAGCCAGGCTGACGAATGAGGATATAAAGGAGCGTTGTGGAGTTGATGTGGATGTGATAGGATGCGTTATGAGGAACACACTGAGGTGGTTTGGCCATGTGGAGACTATGGAGGGTGAAAGACTGACGAAGAGAGTGTATGTGAGTGAGGTGGAGGGGGGAAGAGGGAGGGGGAGGCAGAGGATGAGATGGAGGGATGGGGTGGAGAGGTATATGAGAGAGGGGGGTGTGAGTTGGAAGCAGGGCAGTGAAATGGCGGGGGACAGGGCGACTTGGAGGCGATTTGTTTGTGGCCATCCCAAACGGGATTGAGGCGTTTGGCAATAGATAGATAGCTAGATAGACGAGAAAGACGTTACGCTACGAATTTTGAAATGATATTGTCTCCCTGGGTGTAATATTAGCTCATTCTTCTTGTCCTCTCATGGCCGGGGCAACTCTAGCATCCCATCAAAACTAACAGCGGACGATTTTATTCAACTGAGAGGCAGTCACAGTGAAAGAAAACTGTCACCATCAACCCTCTCATGGTCGAAACAGATCTAGTAAGTGTAGCACTGTATCCTACCTAACATCTAGACGGTTTTATTTAGAAAGTGGGCCACAGGAGCCTGAAAGTGTGAGAAATAAGACAAAAATATATATATGTTGTGGGTAAAGGAGTGATACGATCTGACAAGGCCTAATTTTGGTGGAGGGGGCGCTTACTGGTGAAAATAAGTGAGGTCAGGTGAGGTGAGATAGCCGTGAGTGACCTGTGTGTGTGTGTGTGTGTGTGTGTGTGTGTGTGTGTGTGTGTGTGTGTTACCTTTGAAGAGAGAAGGGAGGAGGTAGGGACAGGGGGAGAGAAATGGAGGGAGGAAGGAGGGAGGGATGGTGGGAGACTATGGAGGGAAACGGTATTGGAGGGAGGGAGAGGAGACTATTGATGGAGAAGAGATAAACAGGCAAGGACGGAGGGAGGGACAGGGTAGGAAGAACGGTGGGAGGGGCGAGGTAGGAGGGAAGAAAGGAGAGAAGGACGAGATAAGAAGGAAGAAGGGGAGAGGAGGGAAGGAACAGGAGAGAAGAAGGGAAAGACGGGGTAGGAGAGATTCCCCCTAGGCCTACGAACCGTTAAATATATCGTCATTTAAACTCCAAATTCAAATAAAGAATTATAGTGTAATTTGAAAGAACGTTACAGATTTTGAAGAGGGGCAAGTTAACAGTTACATGTATAGTCAAAATAACTGTTACGCTTTACACTCTCCACATGAAATTTTTGTATATCTAGTCATTGCCAGTTTTCTATATATTTAACTCAATATAACCCGTAGAGTATTTCAGACGGGGGTGTGGAAGGAACTCGCCATTGGAAATAGTACGATAATCATGGTGTATAGTACGATTCAACGCGACATTTTCCTCGTTGGGTACAAAAAGAATACGTGAGGTGAGGCCATGTTTCATAAATAAATAATAATAACTAGGAACTAATTAATGGCACCGCTGTCTACTTTTTAAAACTAGCTCAAAAAGACGAAAGTAGTGGCAACATTTTTTTTTTCATTAGGCAGCGGACATTCTTCAATTGTAAACTGCGGTGCTGCCAACAATGAAAACAGGTTTGGAATTTACTGTACTGAAAGCTATGACTGTTTTTTCCATGTCTAAGAAAAAGTTCAGGTTGAAAGTGACTCGGGGAGGGAAAATGGCCAGTATGATGAAGGCACTAATTCGAAATACGGACAGAGGCGCTACTCGTACAGAAAGACGGCATGAAAGTGTATAAATAAAATGTGTAAGAGTATATACACCCCCATTACGATGTGAGAAGTCGGTATGGCATGAGTCTGACAAATCAAGTGATATCAGTGGAGTGTGGACTGTAAATGAATACAATCTGAGCATGATGACTAGAACAAAAGACGCTGAGATTCGTGAAAAATGTCGTTATCCTTTAAGCCCGAGCTGTCTGGCACAACACTCGTCGACCACAGGTAAGCAACTGTCCCTACGGAGCTGTCCCATACGTTAAGTTACCTACGTCGTTCATGATGTGCCTGTGTCAGTGTGGCGTGTGCTGTGCAGTGCTCTGTTATATGTGGTACTGGTATGTTGTGTGGGTCTGTTCTATCTGTTCTATAAACGGGGCATTTTCTGTGACTCCACTCAACACGAATCTGAGCTGGTAACTTAGGACGGCTGGGTGATGTCCTGATCTAAGACTAGCGTGGTTAACTCCATCAGTTCTGCTTAAGATACCTCGGATGGTTGAATGCCGGGAGGGATGGGGGCTTGTTATATACTGTTTTGATCGAGATGTTGTATTGCTCTGTGCATAAAATGGGTATATAGGTTACAGCCGGGTATACAGGTGTTGCATCTTTGCCAGTGTTATGTTGTCAGGAGGTGAGATGTTGTAGAAGATGGCTTGATAATGCCTATGTGGTGATTGTTTATGTGCCCAGCTGTGTTGTGTGGCTCTCTCATATAATAACAAGGGTGCTCCATGTCAGCACTGCCTGCCGCCTACATTCTAGAGCCGCTCATATCAAAATATTCCTCAACAGGGAGGTCTTAAGATGTTGAGTTTGGAAGCCTACTGATTGCAAGGTGGTACAAGATATTGTGATTTGATGGTATGGTCATATAACAAGGACGGATAAAATCCATCACAATCACACTGAACTTATTTCCTACCATGGATGGGGTGAGCCAGGATACTGAAAAAAGGAAAATGCTGATGCCGTGTCAACCTTATCTGAACATGAACTCGGTGGACTGTAGGCTGCAGTTGCTTTTATTTATTTATTTTGAACTTTTAATATGAGGAATGAATTCCCCGAGCTAGACCTTGATAGATCGTATATCCCCGCTAAGTGACGGGAGAGCGCTACCTCTCCCAGTAGGGCAGCGACCCGGGTGGGTCGCAAACTCTTGACCCTTTGGGGTCCAGTCAGGCGCTCTACCACTGAGCCACCCTGCCCCCTGCAGTCCCTCTTCATTCTTCCCGGGGTAGGTGAAGATGACGGACGTCTGTACAACATGGCAGTTTTGCTGCCTTGATATATCGGTATCAGTGTGTAAAGGCGTCCATTTCATGTACCATGGGAAGACAAAGTACCGGTATGAAAGTGGAAGAACTATTAACAAAATGCTCCGTGCAACTGACAAGATATTTTTTTTTTTTATAAAGCATTGAAGTCCCCAGAATCCTGATTGTAAATATGAGCGGTTCGATCGGCTTTTAGAAAAAACAGGTACTGAGGGTAATAAAAAATGTTCATTGTCAAAATGTTGTCACATTCTTCAGCTATCACAAGTGTAATATTCAAAAGCTTTAACTGTGTTCGTTTTTGCGAAGGATGTTAATGAAGAGAGGTATCTAAACCGTCCAAACCATCCCAGTCGGGATATGGTTTGACCACAAGAATGGAACGTTCGGCCACATTCAGTATGGTGCTTAATTGTATAACAATACAAAATAAAATAAAAAAATATTAAATATGATTTTACGAGTGCCATCCTATTTTAATTAAAAATAAAGTTCCATATACTGCAAGAGACATGCCTACAAGCTTACAATGATTTTTCTCCCTCAGGGGGTACTGGCTGTTCTTGCAGTCCGCCTTTCCCTCATGACGGTTGGATTACTGTGGCAGTTTGCTACAACCCTTGCAAGGACATTGGCCCTGAAGAACTGGACCTATCAGGATCAGCTCCCTTCCGGATGCTATTAATGCCAGACTTCCCCACTGAAATTCTCTCCTGGTGCTGGACTCTGGCAACAGGTTGGGATCCTCCCTCTTTAAGTTGCTCCTAGAGACTGGTAGCTTTCCCTACTCAACCCACTGGGCTTACAGACTAGTACCGACGTGCACACTGGCCTGTCTTCCACCCATGACCTTTGTGTGGGAGACTCCACCTTTGGTGGCTCAACCATTTCAATTTGCCTATATTTGGGATCTGACCACCTTCCAGTAATCCTGGATGCCCCTGTTCTCTATCCACCCTGCCCAGCCCCGCCTCGTCCAGGTTGGATCGTCATACAGGGCTCCTGGTCCTCTTTTGAGGCAGCCCTTGATGATACCTGGGCTTTACCTGGAGGGCCCTTGGATGACCATGTGGCGACCTTTACTTCTTCTGTGGTTGCGGTGTATGATTTAACCTTCTGTAGGACCTCAGCACATCTTCGACGTGCCACTCTGGTTACCTGGTGGTCAGAGGATTGCACCAGGGTCATTCGTGCCGGGCAGTCTTCCTGGAATGCCTGGTGGAAGTGTCCCTGCCCTAGCCATTAAGATCTTCACCGCCATAGTGGTGCAAATTGTAAGCGGACGCTTCCACAGGCTTGTCATGCTGCCTGGTCAGCATTCTGCTTGACCCTCTCATTCTCCAGTTCACCATCCCGGACTTGGGCCTTTATTTGGGCAATGAAGGTTGCTGTATCACCCCCTCATATCCCTTGGTGAAGGAGGGTACCCTCCTGTTAGGCTTCCAGGACAAGGTTGCCATCTTGGCCACCTTCTTTGGGTCCCAATTTGGTGCCTCTGCACCTCTTCAGATCTTCAGCAGTTGCTTGGAGTCATTCAAGCTGGCATCTCCTCCCCATACCATGCAGGCTTGGCCTCCTCCTTCATCCAGGTGGAGTTTTCCTCTAATCTGTGTGCCTTATTGCCTAAGAAAGTGTGTGCCCGGGCTATGTCCTCAATGAATTTCTGGTCCATCTTCTCCTCCCCTATCAGGTTTCTCTCCTTGACATCTTTAATGACAGCTGGGCATCAGGGGCTTCCCTTCCTGCTGGAAAGCCTCTCACCTCCTTCCCTTCCAAAGACACGGAAGGACCCTTCTTCTCTTGCTTCATATTTGCCAGTAGTGTTGATTCCCAATATCAGGAAGATGCTTGACAGGATGGTGTGCAGACGATTTTCTTGGTGACTTTAGCAAGACCACCGCTTGTCTGAGGTTCAGTGTGGATTCCAGCCTGGCGGGGGGAAATCTGACATTCTCCTCCAGTTTGACCATCACACTCATCAAGCATACTGCCACCAGGTACTCCTGGCAGTCTTTGTGGATCTCCAGGGGGCCTTTGACTTTGCCCCCCCACGACGGGATCCTCTATAAGTTGCGTTGCCTTGGAGTCACGGGCTCTGTACTAGCCTGGGTCTGAAACATTCTGAAGGAGCAGTCCTGTGTTTCTCTAGAGGGTACTTACTTCCCCACCCCAATCAGGCAGGATATATTACAGGGCTCTGTCCTTTAGTCCCCTTGCTTTTAATGTCTTAATGCCTGCCCTCCCTCATCCTCCTGGAGTATCCATCTTGGTCTATGATGATGTTCCATCCCCTGCAGGGCTGTCTCATTATGGGAGGCCAAACAATGCCGCAAACAAGCTATGGATGCTATTGCCACCTGGGCTGTGGACTGGTGCTTAATAATCAATGCACACGAGTGCACTGACATGCTTCTGCCATCCACAGCTACCCTCCATGCCAATGTTTCAGCTTGCTGGGGAGCCTTTCACCCTGTGGACCCGGCACAAGTTCCTTGGACTCCATCTAGATGGCCCTTGTCTCACCTGGGCCCCTCATATAGACCATCTTCAGTCAGCATACCTTCGGCACCTGGACATCATAAAGTGTGATGCAGTTCACTGGACTGCTGATTGAAATACTCTCCTTCATCTGGGGCAAGCTCTAATATGGTCCATCCTTTATGGGTCGGCTGCTCAGTTTCACCTCAAAAAGTTGGACGTTATCTACAAAATAGTACTTTGTACTGCTCTTGGTGTCCTCAGGTCCACCTCTGTTGTTTCGCTTCATGTGGAGTCTGGGGTGATGCCTCTCTCCATCTATCACATGGAGGACGGTTGGTTGTTCCATCGCATTTCTGCCCTTCCTCCCAGCCACTCAATCTCCACCTTCTACTGCCTCTCCACAGTCCTTCACCAGCCCCTGGACTGGCCACGAGTGTGTTTACCCTTCATTTTCCGCGGTATCCAGGTCTGCCACACCCTATTTCTAGGCCTTTTCTGGTCTACCCCAGTGGCCTCTCTCCCCTCATCCTTGAATGGATTTGTCACTGATCATCTCCCCCTATCTTTCAGTGTCATTTGTGAAGTCAGCTGATGCAGTCTTGGCACGGCAACACATTAACAAGAACTCCTCCTTTTATGAGAACTCCTTTAGAATATACACTGATCGGACCCATTTCCCCCCATCATTCTTCGGCTCGGCAGCCAACTTTGAGGGCCTTTCACTCTACCAAACTTGGCCTTTTGATGGGCGACATGACATTCTGATTGTGCGACTCCTAGCCATCCTCCTGGCCCTTAAGTTTGTACGGACCTTCCTCCACCCCCAGCCGGTGGTTTTATTTACTGCACTGACTCACAGTCCTCTCCTATGCTCCTTCTATCAGATCATCCAATGACTCATGTTAAATCAGTTCATGTCACTCGGCAGCACCTCTTTCTCCCTGCCTCTTCCCCCTGTCACTTTTGCCTTCAGTGGATCCCCTTGCATGTAAGCATTCATGGTAATGAAATTGCTGATGCTGCAGTGATGCAGGGACTGACCTCCAGCATGCTGGTAACTGTGGCACCTAATCCTGCCACATTCCTTAATCTCACATCCTTGCCTGCATGCTGTACTGGAATGCAAACCTTGTGACTGACCTCCCTGCCTCCCACGTGGGGTGCTTTCACACTGACTCCTTTGCAGATCCTTGGGTTCGCCACCCCTGTCGGGATGTTGATGTTGCCATCACCAGGATGCAGCTGGGACACACGAGCCTTGCAAGTCACTTGTACCATTTGGGCATGATAGAGCACCTTTGGTGCTAATGGTGTCCCCTGGTTGAAGACACCATAGAACATTTCATGTTGTGGTGTAAAATGTTCCACTCCCTCCACACACTCTTGAGAGACCACCTGGCATCTCCAAGAGCTTTCAACCTGTCTCTTCATATCCTCTTGGGGGGAGGGGTGATGGGGACCCTCAGTTACAGCTCTGAGTTGTGCTGAATACGTCTGACTTCATCTGTAAATCTGGGCAGCTCTCCCCTATTCAATGTGAGGCCCTAATCAGCTTGCATTGGAAGGGCACTGGGCCATTGTTTTGGACACATCCCTCAAAACCACAAGAAGATACTACCATCATTACTTGTAACTTTGTCAGAGTCAGAAATGATGTCAGCAGGGTGGTAACGGCCAGATTTGGAAAATTACCATGATCTGTTCAAACTACCTGAATCCACCTGAAAAGTATCGAAGATGGAACCCTACACTATCTGGCAGTCTGGGGTTTAATCCTCACCACAGTATCTGTGGAATAAAGGTATTTAATTTTTCCTATTGCTCCAAAGGTTTAATTCATCATAGTGCATGTGCTCTGGGTGAAATAAACAGCTGCTACTTGTCCAAGTGTCAGAGGGTTGCCCCTTACCTTCAGACCAACAGCTGAGGCAGGGCATCTTGTTTACATGTATGTAACAAGGGAAGGCAACTTTACCTGGTTGTGATACAGTGATAGACTGTCTGACTGTCATCTGATATCCTTGGATTTGATTACTGCAGAGTACACATGGATAAAAGGTATTTGATTTTTCCTGTGGCACAGTGAAACTACATGTCTTCATACCCTATTTCTCCCATAAGTTACCCCCTGCATCTGCAATTTCAGTGTCTGAGTTTATTTTTCCTCATGGTATCCCCAGATATATGGGTGGCCTGTACCAGTATATAATCACTCAGGCATCATGTGTACAGTCTTTCACAAAATTCTTAACTACATGAGTCAACAAAACTCACTACATTTCATTTCTTGTTGGAAGGCCCTGTACTCACTTGCATATGTCAACCTGATTCACCTGATGGCAGTTCTCTGTGTAACACAATCTCTGGCAGCATCTCAGTTCAGTCCCTTAACCCTGAGGTCATTTTGTAGGATCTTATCTCAAGTCTTCCTATGGTTAACTCTTTTTCTACTCTCCACATTCAGACCTACAAATACTGTATTTTCATCCATTTTCATTCTCCATTTTTTTCCACATGTTCAAACACATCAATCTCCACTTCCACATCACATCACTAATGCCACTCAAGTGACAGGATGGTGAGTGCCTTCACCTATCACAAAAATACTTTATCTTTCCTTGTTTCTGGATTCTACTGTAGTCATACCATCCTTCCACAGGATGAATGGTCATGAGGATGGTGATGACAACAGTGACAATGACAATGATGATATTTCCTTCTGCCGATGATATATTCTCATGCATCTCATCACTCCTTTGTGCATCATCAAACCCAATAACCTTAATAACCACTTTTTTTTTTTTTTTTAATCCAAAGAAAAAAAAACCTAATGTGTTCATGAATGACTGAAAGTATCAGTTAACTCTTGCACTAAAGAGCTAGACAGAAAAGGGGTGAGAGTGTACTGCAAAAGGGGTGCTACACATTTGCTGTTACACAGGTGGAATACAAACACACAGTTCAGAAAGGCAATGGTTATTGAAGTAGTAATAGTAAAGATGCAACAATGTGGTGAAAAAAAAGAGAGGTTGAAAGAAGTCAATGAGAGAAGGTCAGCTGACAAGAGGAAAAGCCTCTGACTTCCCCTGGTTTAACCCAAGAACTGCAAGTTATATTCCAAAATGCCCAGTGCTCGACTGCTACTTACATCACGGAAGTTGAGTCATAAATCATATTTTCCACACACTGTTTTGGTGCGAATATGTGGTCAGCTATTCATTTGTAAGTCAAATGGATGCAACTAATTTACCTTATCATACAACAACAAACCTTATTTCATCTCATAACCCTAAAGTCAGTTTCCAATAAAATGGAAATGTCCATTTAATCAGCTTGGTGCCATGGCACCATAACTTTGGGTGTCTGTAACACAATTATAACACAGAATGACCTAAAGCTTTAGGAACATATACTTCACCACAGTCCCTATCAATCTGCAAGACCAGAAGTTGAATCCTAGAAACTTTGAAAATCCTAATGGCACAGCTGACAGGTTAATAAAGTTGTATGTGGGAAGCCCCCACACATGTGAGCTGTTCTTCACATAGGAGCCAAAACAGGACACATGCATGAAGTCAACGGCTGAGTAGGGGTACAGAAAGCACCGAGTTGGCTTACCACACCTAATCTTATGAAAGCGGATTTTGCTAGGGATGTAATGTGATCTTTAATGTCAGGTCCCAAGAAAAAGAAACCACATGTGTATTTACAGACAATGAAAGAATGAGCTATATACTGATAAATACTAAGGGATATTCCTGTGGGAGATTTTGAAGGGCTGAAAGATTTAAAAATTGAGATTTTAATGGTTTTTTTTTTTTTTAATCAAAATCGATGAACTAAAAAATTAGGTGTGCCCTAGCCTCATCTTATGATTTGCTGAAGCAACTGTGTGTTGGATGCTGAGAGAAATACAGCAGGTGGAAATATGATGGGTGAAATCATCAGCAAATGAGTCGATAAGTGTAGATGTGCAATTTGGATAGGGCTAGATGTGCCGTTCAGAAGATCACTGATGAACAGAAGGAAAAGAGGTAATGAAAGGACAGAACACTGATGAACAACACTACTGATAGCTTTAGAAGAGGAACTGTGGCCATCTACAACAGCAGCTACACAATGACCAAGGAGGAAGCTTGAAATGAAGTCACAGAAAAGGACCGGAACCCTAAGAAGGCAGTTAAGAAACGACAGATTTGTGCGAGACTCAGTAAAAAGACTTTGAGATGTCAAGTGTAACAGCAAACACTTCACTAAAGTCCTAACAATAGGATGACCATGATTCAGAAATGGAGATGAATAGACTGCTATTCTCTCACCAATTCCATCTGTTCCTTTTCTGCCTGGTTCATCAGTATTTTTTTTTCCATTTTCATCCTTCCTATTTCAATTATATTCTGTCCTTCTTTGTTTCTATCAGAAGCATACAGGTCTGAGGCAATAAATGACTAGTTACTTGCCTCTGAGTAGAACTATGTAGGCATTAAATCCCTACCACTCCTATGATCATCAAAACCTCATGGGCCACACCTGGCTGGAGCACCTTAAGTCACTGTTCTATTTTTCTTCAATTATTTCAACAATACAGTATCAAACTTTTCAAATCAAAATCTCATCTTCAATGAAGTCTGAGGAAACTTTTCTTAAACTCTTCCGCAGTAATTCCATCTTTTTACTAAACAAGAATCTTTACATCTGTATTAAGAGATACAACAAGAGATAACAATGAAGAATACAGCATAATGATACTTCAAAACAGGAAATATTATTGTATTATGAAATGAAATCTTCAAAAATATATAGTACAGTACAAAGGTTAGAAAAAGGCTGTAATCCATATATATAACCCTGATTTGTCGTCTAGCACCCTGTTCTACTCATACAAGAAAATATATGACACCAAGATACAGTACTGATCTGAGTGTTACTGAAACTATTGGTGCTATAGCTCTGAAACACTGAGAGAAAACTGGACAGCAGGTTTATGTAGATGTGTTCTGTCATTAGTGGGGTGAACTGCAATAAGTACATGACTAGACAAAGTAGAGTAAATCATATATAAAATTTATTTATACACCTTATAGTTGACATCATTTATACTACAATTACTCCTTTCTTTCTGTCTCAGTCTCCACGATATCTTTCTTTACATCCTTATCCTTTAATATCAGACTGAACATTAAGGTGGTCCAGAGTGACAACACTGCTATAAAGGTAAGGCAGAACCTCATTCCTTTGAACCAATTAGGATAACCCCACATGGCAAGATCCATATATCCGGCCAACCCCAAACCACCAATGACAGTAAGGAAGCCAACAGGTTGAGGAGCTAGAAGTCCCAACCATGCAATTAGAGAAGGAGTAACACTGTATCCTAAGTTATGCCAATCAGGTGGCTGTGAACTGGTTTCTGGTAATGTCAAGCCCCATCGTACTCCACCAATGAAGGACAGAATTGATGCCCCATAAAAGAGCTGTGCTTGTGCCAGACTTGGATCAAACATGCCTGTGGTAACCATGTATACTGGAGCTGCAACAAACGGTATCAGGCCCGAGGTTCCCAAAGCCAGAGCAGGAGTGGGGGAGTGCCGCAACTGTCAAAACAATACATTTATGTTAAATGCATAAAACAACAACATTAATGCACAACTCAGCTGCTGAAAGAAGACTGTACTACAACTGACAATTAACAACAATGAGAACAGAGATATCAGGAGTCTGCTATGAGACAGTGTTATGTGAGATGAAGAGAGGGAGTAAAGTCGAACAAACGGAAGGTGACACGTGTAACAACAATCGTGTGAACGCACGGACAGAGTAAAGTTCAACAGATGAAAGGAATGGACTCTTCTGAAAGCATCTGCTTAAAGTGCAGGTAGCCATGCATAACCCATTCATCCAAAGAATATAATTCACTGTATTCTTGTTACTACTGGATGATTTTTTTTGCCATCAGAGAGAATCTTTTGAACTGGAGGAGTCAGATTTTATCTTTCAAGAGCACCTTCACTACCAAAGGTCTTCACTGAGCTGAACAGAGTCATCTGAGGGTAGAAAAAAATCACCAGTGAAAGAATTAAGTCTGAGATGAAGAAATGGTTGAAACAGTAAATGCATATGCACCAAGTGATGATAGAGGAAAGAATGGTAGACAGATTCTAGAATCAGCTAGAAAGTCTGTTAAAATGCATGTCAAAGAAGTGGGTGATCTGAACAGAAGAGTTGGTATGTGTTCTGTGAAAGATGCAACAGGTTACTGTGGTGTGCCAGGGGAAAACAATAATGGATGTCAAGTAAAGGCTGAAACAATAATGGATGTCAACTGAAGGCAAAAAACAATAACGGATGTCAACTGAAGGCAAAAACAATAATGGACATCAACTAAAGGCCAAGACCAAGTAAAAAACTGCATTGGTATTCCATATACAAAGAACAAACAAAATTTTTGGGTAAATGATATACAGTGATATAAATGAATGCCAAAAGTGTCTAATCTCACACCAAATATGTTTAGAAAGAAGAGTATTTCCAGATGGCCAATGCTCATTAATGTACAAAACCACTGTCCAGAACCACAAAAAAGACCTCTGAAATCACACCAGGTTCATGATGAATCCTGATGCCTACCAACCCCCTGACTAGGGCATGCCTTTCAGAAGACATTTCTGGTTGCCTGTGGTGTGCCTTCTTGATGGGTCTTACCTATTCTGCAACCTTTGTCAAGCCCAGCAGTTGGTCAAAACATTCTTATATGGCTATAAACATGTATTCATCTCATCACTACATGTGAATGGCGGCACCTATAATCTTCCAGCATTTGTAACATGGAAAACTGGATTTACTTGTGCATTTTCTTAAATCTATGCAAGGCATTTCTATGAAAATCCTTGAGGTGAAACAAGATTGATTTTTCCCAAATATAGCATCCTATATGATGTATATCTCAACCAACAGACATAACACAGCATAGAGGTTAATACTTCTGTTACTGGAGATAGTGTGATTTGGATAAAATTTTTATGGTTATGATGCTGCTAGACCCTAGGACACCTGTCGATTGCATACTTAACCCTTTTATTCCAGTGATATGTTTTGCTGGCTTATTCTTCTTACCTCTACTCCATTTTATTCACAGTAAGGGAGGTTTCTTGCTGTGAGGGAGTTAATGACAGCTACATCTAACTCCTCTAACTGAAAATCTTTCCTATACAAAATAAAATCATCTGGAAATAACAAAAATAATTTACAAAGTACAGGGCATCACTGGACTGAGGAGGTTCATGTTTGATTCTGATTTTCTGTTAACAGAAATATCTTTGTAAAACCCTCAAAACTGTCCAAAATCTCCCAGATTTACTGTACAGTACAGTATTGATAAAATGGGTTCAAATGACACAACTGAAGAAGCAGAATACAAAATGCTGAAAAATTATTGAAAATAAGTACGTGTATATGAGTGCAAAAGAAAAACGATAGAGTATCACAAAAGAAAATAGCTACAGATAAAATGGAACAGGATGTCCTGGAAGAGTTCTAGATGGCATGTAGGACTGTCATTAACCCATTCATGAGAGATGTTTGGCTAATGTTAGACAATCTTATTTAGCTTTGGAAAATCTCTACTTCAAGTGCAAGTCAATGTACAACATTCCAGTAATGACCAAAAGAAAATTATCAATACTAAAGGTAATTACCGGTATATCTCAGAGCTAGTCAAGGATGACTGCAACACGATGTTTATGAATCAGTCACGGGTCCTATCTCCCACAAATGCTTCTCACTGCAGGCTATACTGCATTACAACTGTAATCTATCTAATACACTTAACAACTATAAATTTATTTTACTCTTTCAACTCAGAATCTGATACAGAAATCATCCGCAAAACTCACATAACAGGAATTACTAGAGGTCATAGGAGAAAATCATACTGCATCTCATTAAATATACATCAATAAATACATGTACAGTACTGTAGAACTGCATGGACAACAAAATTCTTACCTGTTTAACATTATCCATGATTGCTAAAGCTGTAGTTCTCTTATCTTCTTTAAATCTGTAGTTGGATGACACATGGAAAAGTTTTGGAACTGCATCTGAAAATAACATAAGAACTCAGAAATACAGCACTGCATTGTATAGGAGAGAGAAAAAAAAGGAAAGAAAAAAGAAAGAAAAGCTTGTTCAAATATCATGTCATTACCACCATCACCATCAACTTAATCCAAGTTTCCACATTTACATGGACTGGGGATATGAGTATATAGGAGAAGCTGGAAGCTACACTGACACAAACATTCAATGAGGGAATTCAGGAACACTGTGATGTTGCTATGGACAGGGCTCTTGCTAACTGCCGATGGTTGTGAGCCATTTGGCTCCTAAGGTTTCAGATTTACGAGCCAAATACATTTTTAGTAGCCAAACTGACTACGAGCCGAAATATTTTACGAGCAATAAATATACTTATTTATTCATTTACACATTGTCTATTTTTAAACATTCACAGTGGCGACAAGGAAAGACTTAATAATCGATCTTTTGTTAATTTAAGTGAGGTTTACTTATTTTGTAGTTTACTGGGTTTTGAAGTGGATGTATTTTCTCCTCATCAAAAGGTGACTTGCATGTAAAATTGTTCACTGAAGGGAAAAAATACTCGCATTTGCGAGCTGTGGTTCACCAAACAAGAGCCCTGATGGATGTGCTGGAATGTGTTAAGAGCACCCTGAGATGGTTTGGCCATGTGGAGTGAATGATGAGTGAGAGACTGACTAGAAGAGTGTACTGTAAGTGAATAAGTGGAAGAGGAAAGAAGGAGATTATGGATGTGAGGGAAGGGCAGAGTGAAGAGGCATATGAATGAAAGTAGTGTGGGATGGAAAGATGGCTGCTTGAAAGCAGAAGACGGTGATGTGGAGGGGATTAGGTTGTTGGTACCTTTTGGGGGGTAATGGTACTTGGCTAAAGAAAAGAATAAAATAGACAAGGAAACAAAGGAAGAGAGAGAGGCTGGCAACACCATGTGAGGGGATGGGGAGGGACAAGAGGAAGAAAAGTTCTCTTTCATAACTGTTAGCAGAGAACAAACACCAATTCCACCACAAAGCTGACTGACTGTCATCTGAGTCCTAGGTTCAATCCCTGGCACAGTTCAGGTGATTTGACAGTACAGTACTGTTGCTGCTTTTTCCTGTGGCACTACACATTTCTCTCATCAGACTGGTACCAGCACATGTACTGGAGGTGAGATTAACAGGTTCTCCTTCCCCCATCATCAGGGGGTTGTCTTCCATTCACTCCAACAGAGGAAGTGGGGTACCTTGGTTTCAAGGTATGAGACATGGTAAGACAACTTTTTCTGGTTGTGGTGGAGTGGAATGCTCCTTGGCTGTCATCTGAGTCTTGGAACCATTATAAACAATACAATCTTATGTGTTGGAGCTCTGTGGCTAGGGTAAGGAGTGGATGGAGGAAGTTCAGGGAGCTGTTGCCTCTCCTAACATCGAGAGGGCTCTCCCTCTATTCTACAGGATCTCTGTACATGGCGTATGTTAGGAGTGTAACGCTGTATGATAGTAAAACCTGGGCAGTAAAGGAAGAGGATAATTGTAAGCTCAAAAGTAGAGAAATTACAATGATTAGACACATACATAGTACGTCCTTGAATACAAGGCCTGGGAGGGTTACGAGTGCGATTGATAAGTTGAGAGGAAGGATGGGACTGGAAATGTATTGGCATTGTGATGAAGGGTAGATTGAGATGGTTTGGGCATGTTGAGAGGACGGATTTTGACAATTGGGTGTGGAAGATGAGACTTGTGAATGTCAAGGGTAAAGCTGCGAGAGATAGACCAAAAAAGATATGGGAAAATGTTATACAGTGTGACCTCAGGGAAAGGACTGGGTGTCACAGATAAAGCAGCATGGACAGCTGCCATCTGGTGACCAAGGCCAACACATACAAGTATGCTGGAGCCTTTATAAACAATATGAATAGGCTAAGTGACAGTGTCTGGACTGACTCTATTGGATACATCTGTACTACAGAACTTGGTGAATGTTTTTGGCGTATTCAATGGAGCCAGGATTCCGGGGGCTTGAATGATGAGTGAATGGACGCGTGGCCCACTGGACTGGGCAAATTTGGACTGTCTTGACATTGCTACTCTTCACCCTGCCCTAGGGTGGGAAAGGAGGTCTGGATGATGATGAAAAGATATGATATGAATTTGAAGAAGTACACAATACCATACAGTACCAGTGACACTCAAACAAACAGCATAAGAAAACTTACTGTGGGTGCAAACAAATGGCTTCAGCAACTGTGACGGTCCTAAGCTGCCTCCCCTTACAGCCCGAAGGGGATATTGCCACAACCTCCAAGCAGAAGTCGTCATTCCCTGTCAAGAGGGGAATGAATCAACCTCTACTTTGCATGAACACAATGGACTCGAAGTAGGAGGTGAAGGTTTGGTGTACTGACTCCACAGCCCAGCATATCAAGAGGATTTACAGTACAGTGACATCTTTAATTCTCTGCAACTACCAGACGACTTTATTCAGCTTAGGAGAGCTCTAATTAGTTGACGGCATTAGTGAAGGCTATAATTATGCAATGATGTCTGTTCAAAAATTCTCTCATAAACTGAATAAAATCATATGGAGATAAAAAGAATACCGCCATTTTAAAAAAAAAGTCATGGGATTAAAAGGATTACATTTTAATTTGATTAGCTGATCATCCATCCATGTCACTTATATGATAAATTTTAGAGAATATCATTTATTTTTACCTATCAAGAAAATTCTTCAGTACGACCGTAATATCACACACATGAGATGGAGGAAATAACGTATACAAATATGGAGACAAAAATAATAACTTTTTCCACCTATTTATCTGGACAAAATAACAGCAATAAGAGAATCCCAACATCATGAAAACATTCTCCGGAGAATTGTTACCGGGTATGAGTTTACTCAAGCTTGCTATATTTCAAAAAAAAAAAAAAAAAAATGTTCTTGTGCTTCAGTTTGAAAACCAATTCTATACGGTAATGTATTTGTTCTTACTGTTGTGGCCCCTGACTAATCTGGATTAACAACCCACTGGATAGCAGGCTTTAGTTACCCTTCAGTGGCCCATCATTCTCCTTTTAGAAAGGGAGGGAAGTACCACTAGTTCAAGGGATCTGTATATCCAGGCAGCATAGCTCTAAAATGAATTGTGCATTTATTAACCCTGGCCACTTGGTTCTGCCTCTGCTGCTACACGAGGGCCTGCTAATCATTAAAATTATACACCTTACACCATGCCTACCTAAACAGGCTAGTAAAAAATAGATACTGTAACAGCCTACACACACTGAGGCCACATACATACAACTGTGAGGCAAAACCAGGCTATACACTATCTATCTGTCTATCTATAGCCCAATGCCCTAATCCCGCAAGGGGTGGCCGCAGACAAAACGCCTCCAAGTCGCTCTGTCATCCACCATTTGACTGCCCTCCCCCCAGCTCATTTCCCCCTCCCTCATGTACCTTTCAGCTCCATCCCTCCACCTCATCCATTAATAATACTAGTGCCACCACATTAAAGCATCCCACTCCAGCACTCCAGAGGGGATAAATCTGACACCCTACAAATGGACATTGAAATTAACACAGCATGCTCATTACTAAACTCAAGCAAAGTGAAATGCTTTCTCTTTATAAACACAGTCATCATCATCATCATCATCATCCAATCCTGCACTGCCCCATGAGGAACGTAGGATCCCGGGGCTAGGCACGTTAACATTTACATTGAGTGACCAGCCTCATACCATTTAATAAATAAGGTGTGAGGGGAGGAGATCTCTGTTTTTTTATGATATATATACAGTATATATTGTGTATATATATATATATATATATATATATATATATATATATATATATATTAAAATTGTTCTAACCTAATCTAGCCTAGCCTACTCTGACCTACTGTAAACTTAACTTGAATGTGATGACGCCTGTTGTCATGTGCCGAGTTGTCTCCTGGGCACTGTACGCATGTGTGTAAATTGAGGGGACATTGGGCAACACTTAAGTTGTGGTGAGTTGTCCCCCTCCTATGAGTTGACCTGAAAATATTACTACAGTATGTGCACCCTAACCAGTTCCAACCCACCCTCACCTAACTTAACCCAAATCTCTGCAAGAATTTGAAAAAGGACATTAATAATTTCCGCGCATGCACACAATGCCCAGGAGACAATATCCATGCATGCACACCACCCAGGAGACAATTTCCGCGCATGAACACCACCCAGGAGACAATTTCCGTGCATGCACACCACCCAGGAGACAATTTCCGTGCATGCAAACAACGCCCAGGAGATAATTTGCCACATTGGACAACTCACAATATTACACAGGGCAAGGAGCTGCACAACTTGCCCCCCTCCTCCCTATTTATAGATGTGTATAGATGAGAAATTGCTTAAAATTGCAGACTAAATGACAAACATCAATTTCAGTCTCCATTATAGTTGGGTGTTATTCTGGAAAAAGCTATCAAAACATGTAGCAACGCCCTACTTAAAAAAAGAAAAAGAAAAAAGCAAGAACACTTTAAGACATAGTACTCCACAAAACACTCACCACATTACCATCTACACACATTATATTTAGTGATGATTTAGCCCTTCAAAACAATGACAATTTTAGTTTCTGTGTGGCTGTCAAATGAATAGCTGTTAATGATCTCTCGCCTCTCATTAAGTAGGCGTAAAGTCGGCCCATATCCCAATCAGTAAAATAATGCTTCTACTTTTTCCTCTGTGTCTACTTCTACACTTTCCTGATCCTACAGCATACCATTAACCGATTGTCTAAAAGTGAATGTTAAAAAAAATCTGAAATGCATTGTTCAGTAATGGCATTTGGCCTAAAATCACAAACTATTGAATGCTTGTTACCATTACTTTAAATCTCGAGGAATTCATATATGATTATCTCGAAACACTCATAAATGACACTGAAAAATAATTACCTGCATTGCATTATTAAATTTCACTCTACACTGAAGTACTATTTACATCCCCGATCCAGCAAACAGATGGCGCACGTGTTTGTTTTGGTGATCATTTTCCCTTAATAACCCAATCCTTTGTAATGTTTCTTAAACTTTATATCGTTGTTCTTAATAACCAACAAGAATTTATCTGTATGCCTAGCTCTATTTATTCAAACCACCCAGTGACGCTCCTCCAGTTTCACTTCGTTCTATAGCCCTTTCTCCTCGTTCTTTGCTTGGTTCTTTGGCCTTTCTTCACTTCGTTGTACCCCTCGCTTCCTTCAGCAGCACTCATCTTAGGAGGTTTCACACTAATCGCGGAAGTGGTTACAAAACTCAGCTGTCGAACAACACTGACTCAATGTGCACGGCTTCTTGCACTCATTAGGTTAACTTCACTCTCTCTCTGGCACCTCCAACCCTGACCCCCCTCTTTCGTTAAATCTTGAACATACCTCTTCATGCGTTATCTGGACTTTTTGTGCACTTAATCGGGGGCCCTGTAGAGGAAGATCAGGATCAATGGGGTTCCTGCTCCTTACTGGCTCACTTGACGATATCATTGTTGCCCCTTTCTGCACTATCCTAGGATTTCCTTTTGGAGGTGGCATGGTGGAAGGCCGCACTAGGGGAAGAGGGGTGAACCAAATTCTCATGGGCTCTAGCATGTGTGTCCCGACAAGCCTAGGTCAGGCCATTGGACGGACTTTCGGAGGTAGGTGGTGAAATAACACAAACCTCTTTAGTATTTTCCTTTTAAATTCTTCCTCAGTCTCAGTTTATTTATACACTGATTTTGTTCATGTAGCCTATACCTCTCCAGACAACTCCACATGACAGGGTGAGTGGGCGGTCAGGGTGGGATGAGTGGGAAGGTTGGTGGGATGGGTGGGAAGGCTGGTGGATGGGTAATGGGAATACAGGTTGATGGTAGGAATAGGTCCATGGGAGCTACATCCCTAGGGAAATGGACCCAAGTAGCAACATCAAGTTCAGTCCATAAAATGGGATCCCAAGGGTTGTCTCCAACAAGGGGAAGGCCATTTCTTTTTTTTTTTTTTTTTACTTAGGCAACGCCGAGTACCCCTGCTAGTTACTGTTACATACTGAAAAAATCTCACGTTGGGTATGGGACAAAATTAATAAGGCATTTTTTATACTGCCGAAATTATAATTTTTATTCATGAGTCTTTTACACTGGGACACCACCATTCGAAAATAAAATCTAACATAATCACTGGTGGATTTGCCCCTTCATATACAACATCCATCCACCATAACTCAGGAGGGGAGTTTTATTCCAATGAAGACTGAATAACATACTCGGCGATACGGAGTCTTCTAATTACGTGCCAGTTTTGACTTAATAACTCTTAGGCTCCTTTTGCGTTCTTAAACGAATAGAATCACCGGATGATTGCTGAAAAAGAATTCCAGAGTTGTCCTGACTGTGAGAAGGTTATTGACGACAGTATTAACACTCAAGCCCTTGTGCCTCAGTTCAGTACAATCGTCTACCAGTTGACTGAGTGCTAGAGCTTTCCCGACCATAAGAGGGTTAATTACAGGCTTCAAACAATTATATATAATTTTCATATTCTTCCTATCGACCCCATCTCGCCTCATGCTACACTGTTTCACTGGCTATTTAATGTCACTATCTTTCATTGTATTGTTTACGTCTATCGTCTGCATTATTACTCGTGTTCTCTCGTCAGGATCGGTTTATGTGTGTGTGTGTGTGTGTGTGTGTGTGTGTGTGTATGTGTGTGTGTGTTAAGAATGTGGGTGTGAGTTTGTGTCAGTGTGAGAGTGTGGGTGTGGGGATATAGGTGTGGGTGTGTCAGTGTGAGAAGTCGGTGTCGGTGTGAGTATGGTAACGTGTAAGTAGTGAATTTAAGTGAGGTTTAAGTGAATATGAGGAGTAAGTCAACAAATGTGAGTCAAGTGAGTCAATGGGTTTATAGATCATGAGTTAATGTTAAGTCTTGAGTATGCTGTGAGTCAGAATAGGGGTGTCTGTGTGCGTAGTGAGACTGTATTGAGTCAGTGAAGGGATCTGTATTTGTGTGTGTATTGTGTCAACGTAGGGGGATTTGTGTATGGTAAGTCAGTGTGGGGGTGTCTGGGTGTGTAGTGGGTCAGTGTGGGAATATCTGGGTGTATGGTGAGTCAGTGTGGGGGAATCTGGGTGTGTAGTAAGTGTGGTAAATCAGTGTAGTGGTATCTGTGTGTGTAGTGAGTGTTTGGGGGGCAGTGTAATGTGCTGCTGTTTAGAGGTGACTCCTGGTGCGTCCTGCGGGCTTCCTTCCTCCTGCTGTCTCTGGCTCTCCTCACCGTCACCATCACCGTCACCGTCACCGTCACCATCACCGTCACTCTTCCCCTCGCCGCCGTCACCTTGCCCTCGCTGGCCCTGTACAACACACGCAAACAGTACATGTACATTTCTTCGTCACCTGAAAAACCTTGTATTACTTTTAACTTTAGATATTTATGGGTATTACACAAATCAAATCCAACAAGGCCTAATGTCACCATGAAAGCCATTTACTTTCTTCTTCTTCTCTTCCTCCTCCTCCTCCTCTTTCTTCTTGCTCTTCTTCCTTTTTCCCAAGCTTAAGGCTGTACGATGCCAAGGTTAGCACCGATATGGCTTTCACCGTGAGGCTTGATCATGTTAAATTTGCTTTATGTAATACCCTTAAAATAATAAAATTTCATAATTACCGTATCTTGTAAAGTCTGCCTCTTTAATCCCCTTTATATGAGAGGTATTCCAAAAGCTGATGATAGCCAGAATAAAATGGAAAATATATAATCGTAAAGAAAGGGATAATGGATTGCTTTATTTCCTTAGTACAATATGTCCTTCTTCAACTGGAAAAAAAAAATAGTTTGTGGTTGGACAGAAAAATATAGAAAACGCCAATGCGGTAAAGAGGTTAAGATATTCATTGGAGCTAAAAATTTACAAGTTAGTCCCTTCAGCTTGGAAAATACAATAACAAGACGTTCTAGGAGTGTAAGGGATCTACTGAAAAGGAGCTAAAGTATATGGAAGGTCTTGATATGCGAACGGTACCTTCCACTGTGTACCATGTGATATCATACCACTATACCTCATGGCCACACGAGTCTAGATTCAGAACAAAAAAACTGTACTCTGTTTTGAAATCGGAGTCCTCAGTACGCAGCTGGGATACTTTTAGATTCACTTTCTGTCAGATATTTTGAACTACTTAAATCTCACGTTGCCCAGGAGTTCAAATATGACTTACAGATGATGAAGCCAATACTATCACGCCATCTTTCGCTATATTTTACTGAAGGCTACGAAAGTGAGACCAACAATTGTGAGATACTGAGGGGGGGACAATCAACCAGTTATTCGATTTAACCGTGGTAAAATCCAGCCCTTTGTACCCCGATGGATGGGTTCACTGTGTATGTTCGTGTTAGGTAGAGCTGACTGGTGTTGCTTGGGGTTTTCAAGGATTTATTTGTTCGATGCTGTAAAGGATTTTGTACCGTATTTTGTTTCTGTGATGATAAAGGTACCATGGATGGAATGGCTGTTGTACTGACGATGAATAATATCTTACAATTTCTCATACTATATCTGTCTTTTGAATGTCATTGTTAGCTAGCTTACTACTTCTTCGTTTGTTACTACTTCCAACTACCCAAAGAGTAAAAACTGTGTTCTACTGCCAGACAAGTGAGATAAAGTACAATCCTGTGCCTGCGTCTGTACTGCCTCTTTGCCTCTCAGATAGTGAAACGGGGTACGTGGCTCTCCCTATAGTGAGCTAAAATGAAGGACGTACCGGTACCGGTTCCTGTGTCAATCAGTGAGAGAAGTAAATATGTAGTGTACGTGCCTGTGCCTGAGCCTGTGCCTGCCTGAGCTGGCGTGTGAGGCGGGTGATGGTGTCTGCCTGCTGCGCCAACTGCTGCACAAGGTGGTCCCGTGATGCCCTCCGCTTGCCTGAGTGAGGGTCCCGCAGCCCCGCCACACTCTCCAGCTGCCGCACCTCACCCTCCAGCTGCCGCACCCGCTCCTCACTCACCCGCACGCGACCCAACAGCTCACGGTTCTCCTGAATGGACAACACCACGCTCATCTACACTTCTGACATGACAGCCCACTACACTCCTCCTGACACCCGTAGACATGGCACGTACACTCGTGGGCTTAAAAGGCTTTCTGGCACTTTCGTATCAATACAATTCTGCGCATCACATACTAGCAGTGTTTTTTATTGTTATGAATGACAACTATATCGATGCTGAAATAATATACAAACCTTAGAAATGAATATTAAAGTGAAGTATGTAAAGCAAATCGTGAAGGGAACGAAACTAGAAAGCCTCCAAATCCGACGATAATACGATCCAGGTCAGTGTGGAATATGGCTTAGCGGGAAAATAGTGTGGTGGAAACAGGAAATACAGCAAATACAAGACACGAAAACTACATACACAAATTTGGGTTCCATCTTGTATAGCGCTAGAGATTAACTGATAATTCACTTGGCGAAAGCTGTGAAAGAGAGAGAGGGGGAGGCCAAGGATGAGATGGAGGGATGGAGTGGAGAGGTATATGAGAGATGGGGGTGTGAACTGGGAGCAGGGCAGTGAAATGGCGGGGGACAGGGCGACATGGAGGCAATTTGTGTTTGGTCACCCCTTACGGGATTATGGCGTCTGGCAATGGATAGACAGATAGATACAAAGCTGTCCTGTTAGCCTTATCGCTTTTACCGCCTACAGTTACTTTCTTGTACATTAAAACTGAGAACATCTACTTTTCTCCATAACTCCACTTCGGTGACGCCTATTTCACATCATTCTTACTACCTCTGGACGTTTTTATCTTTCGACTTGGAGGGGTTAGATACAGCCGTCATAAACCCATTCAGTAAAGACCTTTCCTGATTTGAATACAAAATCTGGAAGTAGCAAGAACAATTCGAAAAAAATAATCGTGGTGAAGTTAAAACCAAATGAAAGAATTATCCTCAAAAATGGAAATGATGTTTATTATTATGATATAAGTTTCCACATTTAAATAACTCCCGACACTATGATTTTAAGACAGTTAATGAATCTGGGATGAGAATCACAATTAACCGTACGATAATTTTCCTTTCATAACTCTGATTTGGTTTGGTGGGAAAAACAAGAGACAGGGAAAGGGTGTGCATCTTTTTTCGTCCTTCCTACAGAAAGAAATATTTCCTATGCCAGGAAATTGAGAGAAATTTTGGTGGTGAATGAATGGCCACGCAATCTGGGTCCGACTTCAAATTTACCTTACCCTTCCTGGGATAAACAGATCATAATTTCAAGAAGCTGATCGTACATTTGTAAGTGAATTTTCGTGTACAAGAAACAATTATCTTCCCTACGATATTGCTGGTAGACTTTACATAGCCGTGTTGCGATCTGACCCCTGACCTCCTCACCTTAACAAGTGTGGTGACCCTGTCCTTGTGCGCTGCGGCCTGCTTGTGCGCCTGAGCCCTGAGGGTGGCCACAGAGCGCTCCAGCATCTCCCTCTGTCGCAGCAGTTCTGGCACAGCTGTCTCCTCCGCCTCGCCACCACCCTGCACACACCACAACTGTTCATCATTGCTGTCTTCACACTTTCACTTACTAACTTATCCTGGCTTTAGAAAGGAAGATTTTTTGAATATACAGAAATGTTAGCAACTATAATCCTTTCTTTCCTCGGATTTTTTTTTTTTTTCATATGAACAGAATCGTCTGGCGCTTGTCAAAATTCAATTCACTGTTGCATCACCAATAAAAAAGGGCTGATCGGGAACGTTTTATTTTTGCAATTGGATTTCCTTCAACTGAACAAAACAATGTGGTCTGAGTACGGTATATGTATGCACTACCTACAGCAAAGGGGCTAATTAACAACCAGTAAAAATTAATTAAGTGGGCATTAACTCAAGCTCTAATGTTAATCGACTTTAACTCTCCTCAGTTACACCTGGGTCTGACAGACTGGGGCAATTTTTTCGATGGTATAGTTCAGTAATTTATAGATGCCTGGGATCCCTGTCCTTCTCAATAGCTTCCTAACTTTTTGTGCCCATGCAGGGTGTAGCGGGGTTACTTTCGTGTCTCTATGTTTTTGAAATATATCAACAGAACTGCATGTCGGGTCTGTGAGACCCAGGTGTACCTGAGGGGGAGACTTTTACACTATGAGTTTGCAAGTTGATTTTACGTTGTGTGGGATCCACTATGCCCATAATGAAGGTCCTCCATCCCTCAAGTTGTGACACAAGTGCTAGGCTCATAGTGTTCTTTGCTTTCGTGTATGGTGACAAAAAAAAAAAAAAAAAAAAAAAAAATATATATATATATATATATTTTGGCATTTTTTTTCGTATTAAAAAAAAAGAAAAAAACGTGGAGTTCAATTAATTAAAACTTCTTCACATTGTTTTGTAACAGGTAAGACCTAATACACTGTAGGATATTCAGGAATTCATGATATAAAACATGTGTGACACTACAGCATTTTTGAAAAGCTGGGTCTGACAGACCAGGGTGTACCTATAAGTTGTAAGCGAAACTGTAGGTCTACTTGAGGAGGGTTAAAAAAAATGTCAATCGGGATGTGTAGCGCCAAGGAGGATGGGAAGAAAAGAGCACCAGTCAAATTCACACTAATTTCCTTCAACCCAATGGCGTATTTATTTCCTTCTAGCTGTCTCGATTAAAGCAACTGTTCTAAATGTGGGTGTATTTCTTCCCTTTCATCCCGACAGTGTGACAGCAAGACAGCTCACCTCCAAGTCCGCAGTGCCTCCAGTCCCCAGCTTGTCCAGATCAGGTCGCGTCCAAAACTCCTTATGCCGACCACTTCGCACGTACTTGTCGTTCAGCGCCTGTCAGGGGAAATGGGTGAAGCGCCGGTGTTAGGGTGATGGCTGAGAAAGGGTGGATTCACAAGGCTAAAGGATGTGCATGCACGAGTTAGCACATTTAGCTGGCATGGGATGAGTTAGTACACAAAGTTAGCTGGGAGAAGCTGCTGTGCGATATTTAAGAAACACACACACACACACACACACACACACACACACACACATCCTATCTCACGCCATCCTTACGTGGAAAACAGAGGTCAGGATGATGATGATAACGATGATAACGACGACGACGATGATGATGACGATTATGATGATGATGATGATGACTTTGTACGTACTTTGACAGCGTCCTTGAGCTTCTTGGGTTGGTGCATGAGTTGTGTGGTTGCAGCGAGGTCAGCCAGGACGCGTGTGAGTGCCGTGGCCAGGGTGTGGTGGCGCTGCTGCAGGTGCCGCTCGCTTCGTCCCGCCGTGGCCACCTTCTGACTGAGTTCCTTCACCTGCCGATCCCGCGCACCCACCACCAGACGCATCTCGCTCATCTCCTCCTCAAGCTGCCATAAGAGTAGAATATTAACCAAAAAAACAACAACAGAACAGAATATTAACCCTCCCAAAACAACAGAACAGAATATTAACCTTCAAAAAACAACAGAACAAAATATTTACCCTCCAAAACAACAGAACAAAATATTAACCCTTCACAAAACAACAGAACAGAATATTAACCCTCTCGCTACAAAGAACTCATTTTCATATTCCATTCCAGTCTAAACGTAAACTATTCTCTACAAGGTTAGGAAAATTCGACCAATTCTAGTTAACGACAATTCAAGACAATTTTCTAACCCTTTACCACTGCAGTTTCATCTAAGGAAAAATCGTCTCGTGGCAGCCTGAGTAAATCACCTGATGCGTCCACAGAAAGCTACAGGATTGGGTGCAAAAGTGGATTATTGAAAGTGAAATAGTTACTCCTCAGGCACGACAACCCACATTACCTGCCACGTTTTTATCAGCTCTACAGACTTGCGCGAGAGGAAGGAAAGGAGGATAGTAGGAGGAAAGGAAGGCGCAAGGAGGAAGGGAAGGGGCAGAGAAGCGAGAAGGAGGAAGGGAAGAAGCGAGAAGGAGGAAGGGAAGGGGCAGAGAAGTGAAAAGGAGGAAGGGAAGAAGCAGAGAAGTGAGGAGGAGGAGGGGAAGAAGCAGAGAAGTGAGGAGGAGGAGGGGAAGAAGCAGAGAAGTGAGAAGGACGAAGGGAAGAAGCAGAGAAGTGAGGAGGAGGAAGGGAAGATGCAGAGAAGTGAGATGGAGGAAGGGAAGAAGCAGTGAAGAGAGAAAGAGGAATGGAAAGAATGGAGGGCAAAGATGAATGAGGGAAAAAAAGGAATGAAATCAGCACTTGACTCATCTCGCTTGGCTCCTCAGGCTACCGCAACATTACAATATAATACCCTTCACCCTTCGAATTAGGTATGTCCTTCTACTTATCCACTGACGATTCTCTTCATTTAAGGGAACTCCAGCGCAGTTAAAGAGTCAAAACATCAAAACTCGTAAAACTTCTCCAGTCGTAAATAAATAACCAGTCAAAAATGAAATACGAGTTGCAGTTTAAAATTTTATATGTGGCTTGCTTCAGTGCCGCGTATATTCAAGTCCATCACCTATATACATTTTACGCAAATTGCCAGAAAGGGTTTCAGTCAAACATACAGCTGTTAACAAACGAAGTATATTTACCACGAATCTGTCTTCTGTGAGAGAAATTACCTTACTTTTAGCGTAATGCAGCAAAGTTACTTAGGTCTCTCACACCCGCCTAATAGGAGATGTGCTAAACTCTTGTGCAATAAGTATCAGAAAAAAGTGCTCAAAATGTAGCAAAAACGAAAACAGTACAGAGGACAAGTAATTATACATAAATAAGTGGGATTTATATATGTATGTGTGCAACCATGAAGTTTTGTGAGGTGAAGAGTTACGAATGTGAATGAGAGAAGTACTAAAGAGCAGAAAAGAGGCAAGTAGCAAGTCATTTCATCGAGGTTCTGAATCGAAGAGAACATTAATAACTGAAAAATGTGGTAAGTAATGCATCTTAACTGAGAGAGAGAGAGAGAGAGAAATCCCTGAGAGCCCGACCATAACACAAGATACGTTTGACTAAAAGATGACCGGGTAAGCAAGAACGTAGCGACAATATTTTCCCATTTTAAATTTCATGACTGACAAGGCGCGTAGATTAAAGTGCAACTAATTTAAAAATAAGGTCTAATAAAGCTACTGACTAATGGAAGACTCAAACTGGTATTGTTGTTAAACGCTACAGCACAAGAAGTACAGTTTAACCCTTTTAGTCCGATACGCTCTTTCTGATAGCTTTCTTCCTATCTCGAGATGATTTTACTCAAATTAAGAAGAGTTTGTAAGGGTAGAGAGGTTAACTGAAGCTGCATCTAATCCTAACAGCTTGAAAAATTACGGTACTCCTATGCTTAATGAAATCGTCTGAATATAGTGAGAATAAAATAATGTCACCAAAGTTCAGCTGTTAACAGAAGAAACTGACAAGACGGCGACCTGACCTGTTTGACCTGCTGGCCTCGCTGCTCCAGGGCGGTGTGGAGAGGGGTCAGTTCCTCCCTGAGTAGGTTCATTTGGTGGTTGAGGAGGAACCTCTGTTTCTCCAGTTCGCCCACACGGTCCCTGCTGCTGCTGATGCTGCTCTCCTGCGCGCACACACACACACACACACACACACACACACACACGTTAGCATTGGTCAGAGGTGAAATAGAGAAAAATAAATGTATATGGTGAGAGGAAAACAATAACACGAGATGCGTCCAAAGTTCAGATATTTTTATGACCTCACAAAAATATTACGTAAGGAACTTATTTAAAGACTTTCGTGGAAGTACCATGAACACATTACCCAACCTGCTTGTTACTGCTTCCAATACCATCATGTCAATTAGTGTCGTTCATATATTAGCCACTATCACAACCACTGTCCTTGATGATGTCCATGTGAAGTGAGTCATAGGAGCCTGAGACAGTTAAAATGGACAAAGTATATCATTTACCACTGACCCTGTCCCTAATGACGTCATCCCTGTGGTTGACTTCCCGCCTCAGTGCTGCCACCTCCCTCTCCAGGCTCTTCACGGTGGTCTGCAGCCGTCCCCGTTCCTCGACCAGCCCACGTACTTCACCGTCCTTCTGCTCACACTCACGTTGCATCCTGCCGTACGCAACACTTAGCTAATCACCACAATATTAGCCATGACGCTCCTGGTTGGTAAGGCTGGGGCAAAAGTTAGACTAATATTTTACCTCTTCTGCTTATTACACTCTTCTGCTGGCTGCGACGGGCTTAGTACGTTTCTCTGCCACTAGATGACTCTGAATATCGTGCGTCAGAGAGGAAAGTGAGAGGCAAACTCTAGGTGTGACAGACGTGATAAATGAGTAAGTAAATTTCATCCCTAACTGTTGATATAGGTATTTTATTAAGCTGAACACCAGACGATTTTATTCACGTGAGACATCCTAGTTTTCAAGGGGTTGTGGGCCATCTCGAGCCACTCTTTCACTGTCGTGGATACTGACAGATATTCCCCTCAGGCTCCAGCAAACGATTTTGTTGATCTGAGAAACATCCTAGTTGTTAAAGGGATACGATAAGCTTTTGCCCACGACGACGGTTTATCTGACTTTATTCAACTTTTTAAAATTTGAAATAAGGAAGGTTAACTCCTTTGCGCCAGTTGACGTGTATAGCCGTCATGATTTGGGATGCGGAACAACACCGGTTGACGTGTATAAATGCAAGCACCTTCCCGCCACCCTTTGAACTTTAACTTATCCTTACTCATCGACAGGACTACCTGGAGACATGGGGATACTTTCATTTGAAAGAGGAAGAGTTGGTGAGTCTTATGTATCTTTAATTTTTTCTTTAGCTGTTAGTTTGGCAGACATTAGAATTTGAAGTAAGGGTCTTTTTTCCAAAATCATGAAAGGCCCAGTAGGGAGAAGCGTGCAACGTCGGAAACCCCCCGACATGTAGGAGTTAATAAAGGCTGTTTCTCCTCCATTAAAAATAAATAAAATAAGCAATGAAGTAGTCTGGAGATAGCAAGAATACCATATGAAAGGACCTTAAGGAAGATTTGAGTATTGTGTATCAGCCAGACACGTTTTCCTCCCTTCGAGATGTAGGGATCCGAGGGAGGACTATCACAAACAAATAAATTCAATAAAGAAACGACCTTTACTTGCATGGCTAATATTTCTTTTTAGATATAGAAGAGCGACACCAAAAATTTTCGATAAGATTGTAAGCCTGAAGAGAAGACATATTTCTGAATAATTACGCTTTTTCATTTTATAACTCTACTTGTGTTTCTCCTGTGCTACGACTTTTGTAGTGGTCGGCGAACTTTGTAAACAGGAAGCACCGACTGACATACACATCCTCCCCCCTCCCATTCCCTTCCCCCCCCCCCACACACACACAGACATACAGTCTTTACAGAGACACACCCTGCCCCACCCAGACACAAATCACCCTTCTCGACATTCTAACACACACACACACACACACACACACACACACACACACACACACACACAGAGGCAAACAGTCAGTACAGAGACACGCCCACCCCCACCCAGAAACAAATCATCCTCTCATCATTCTAAGACACACACACACACACACACACACACACACACACACACACACCGCTCGCTGGTGCAGTGGTAACATTCTCGCTTGTCAACTGGTGGACAGGAGTTCGCTCCTCGCTCAGGTTGAGAAAAGTTTCACTGACGAAGTGGGTGGTTACTGTCCCCCTTGAGCAAGGGGACGGGTGTGTGCGTGTGTGAAGGTCACAGCCTTGCCCTTAGATCGGACTATATGAGCTCTCAGCTCCCTTCCGGGAGGGTAAAAGCTGACGATCACGACCACCAAGTGATCCTGACCGACCCGGTGAATTACACACACAAAATCAACTGCCAGGCACCTCTCCCCCTCTAACCCCAATACGTAAAAAAACGTTCCTCACGTGACATAGTTCTTCCTCAGCGCTGCCCTCTCGCTCCTCAGTTTGATGACGTTCTGGTGCTCCTCGGCCAGCTGTGAGTGCAGGCTGGACCTCACCTGACCTAGCTCAGCCTCCGTCGATGCCTCCACCAGCCGCAGCACCTCAGCACCCTCGCTCCGCTCTCTCTCCAGCTCCGCAGTCGTCTGGTGGTAAAGGCAGAATTTTACCGGATGCAGGTAAATATCTGGGTGATTTCAAAGTCAGTCACAAAGTATTTTAAAATGAGATGGGGAGACAGTAAGCACTCTACCAAAATTTTATGGCTAAAAGCATCTTTGAGCATATAATTAGTCCTCATTGCACATTACTGAATACATTTAACAGCGAGGTATCTGTGCTTTTGATATGTCAGTAAAAGTTTGGAGATTGGCTTTTGCTTTCGCTGTCTCAGACTTAAATATATACATGTAATGTACAGTTCTGCAAATATTGTCCCTTTCCCTCTTCATAAAGTCTTCCCTCTTAGTCTTCAAACTTCCGCCCAAACTCAATAATCTTCCTCTGCCGCAAGAATAAATTTTCCGTAACTCTAGAGGCTCTGTTGTCCGTAATTATGTCCATCATTCAGTTGCGCATACAACAGACTGTCGTGAGTGACCGAGATAAAGTGCAGTTTCAGTTTTTTATTTTTTAATCCATATCCGCACAGTTGGAAAGAGGTGCAGAGTGGTGGTGGGTGTTGTCAGTACATAAGTCTTCTATGGAGGAGTATCATTTCTACCCATCCACAGAACTGAAGCTGCATTTCCAGGCCTGCCACCACAGCCACAGACCCACCAATGAAACTGTGGATCTTCAGAGCAGAGAGAGACAAGCCACCCAAACCCAGATAAACCCCTTCAGTCTACTTTATCTTTTATTCGTGTTACCACCAGACGATCTTATTTTGCGATGGAAAGCCCAGAAGTTGAGAAGTTAAAAATACCTATAACCTAATTTCTCCAGTATGAAGTCAGTCCTAAACTGACTAAACCTTTTTGGACAAAAAATATGCAAGAAATAATTTAAAATGCGTCCTCAAGTTGTTGCTGCTTTACATCAGTCTTTCTGGCCGAGAAGACCCGTCGACCTCAGGTAAATAACTACCTCTATGGAGCCGTCCTACTGGTATAGAACAGTACGTTCACCATGCAGGGAACCAACGCCCCCTTGTGGTAGACAGCGCCTCACCAATATCGAATCAGGGCCCTTCACCATGGCAAGGTGCAGAGAAATATGAGAAGAAATATTGGCTCACGGGTGGACGTTGCAGCAGCTGACCGCCATCATGTGTATGTTCCTCATCACTGCAACGTCCTCGGGTTGAAAGGGATTAATGGGGCTCTCTTACCCATTAATTAAAACTGGCGCACAAACCCACGTCCGAATACGCCCTCTAGGTGCCATAATATGCTCATCTATTTTCCCTCCAGGGACCTATTCACGCACTGACAAATTCCCCCCCAATGGACTAGTTTTCCCCTTAGACTTACTTTCCCACAAGGATCCATTCTCACCATGAGTCTATATTTGTTCATGGACAGATTTTTCCATACGGAGCAACTATACCCACGGACCTGTTTTTCTCATGCACCCATTTTCCCTTCTGTGGTCACGTTTTCTCCCTTGGACCTATAGCCACCATGGAACTAATTTCTCCATTGGACCTATTATCTCCATGGATCTATATTCCCTCACGACCCAATGTTCTCCCCTTCAGAATGCACCAAAACTGTACATGGACCTATTTCTCCTCCATGGACCTATTCCTACCATGGAACTATTATTCTCCATTGGCTCACGATCCTATACGAGTCCATTTCCCCAGAGACATATTCCTAGTAGACCTACTTCCTCACATGGACCTATTCCTACCATGGATTGACTCATCCCGTGAGCCTGATTCCTATGAACTTATTTTCCTGCTACCTATCCTTCCATTCCTTTGCCCACTTCCCCCAACACACGTCTCCCACCCACCCTCACCCCCATCCCGCGCCCACCAACCCTCCCCACTCACCTACCATCTCACCCTATCCCCTCCTCCTGTCTACCCCCTGCACCCCGGCCACCCAACCAACCCCACCCACCTACCTACCCATCATGCCCATCCATCCACCCACCTTGCCCACCCATCTGCACCACCCACCCCATTCACTTTGCCCACTCATCCTCCTCACCCCGTGCACCCCATCCGCCCGCCCATCGTTCCACCAACATGATGACTTGCACGTTTACACACACACACACACACACACACACACACACACACACACACACACACACACACACACACACACACACACACGCACAATGCTCTTCCAGTACAGATTAATCAACGTAACTTTAACATAACCCAACTGAAACCGTTTGAAAATGAAAAGCCACATATTTTCCGTCAAATGAAGAAAAAATGACAAGGCACAGTTATAATTCAAAAATTTTAGGTAGGTTTCAGGAGGGCTACGTCAATTTCAAAAAGATTAGGACACAGTTACATCGTCTGACGGTTAGGTATGTTTGGATATGCGTTTTGGAAGCCTGTTGATGTTGTGCGATGTTAAGGGATCTCTGTTACGGAAAGGTGGCTGAGTTATGCTTCCATACTCGCCTTCTCCAGGTCAGTACGGAGCTGCTGTGTGATCTCCTCCTGCTGAGTCAGACGCTGCTGCAGCTCCTCTCTCGTCCTCTGCTCAGCCTCAGTCACTTGCCTGAAGGGGTTCAAAGATGTAACCGTTATTTCCGGTACTCAGTGTCTTGATCTTATGTCCAATTATATCTTTCAGTGATTGATCTGACGCCTGAAGCATCAGCGTTATTCGTTTATTACTCCAGGTATTGGGAAGGAGGGAGTCTGTTCAAATATTTCCTACATATCGTAAAAGGGGATGGAAGGAGGTGAGAATGAGGGTTACAAAATCTCTCTCTCTCTCTCTTTCTCTCTCTCTCTCTCTCTCTCTCTTTGCAGGTAGACTCCAGCCGCGCACAGTGCAAGATGTGGGATGGCGTGTGGAGAATATTGTGGTTTTCTTCTCTAATTCGTGTCTTCAGAGATCAAGGAGCCTTCCTGCGGTTGTCCCTACCGACACCTACTCTGAATATAGGAAATTAAAGGGGGATTAGGCTGATTTTAGTACCTTTTCGCTTTTTTTCGGCAGTTTGTGGTCAATTTATCTCTTCTGAAGTGAGGACGCGTGACAAATTAACATTGTTTCTTTTTATACAGCATTAATTATTGAAGATGCCATGCTTTATCTCTAATACATGGACAAATTTACATTATTTTCTGGCACGATGTTATATCAATGGGAATGGTTAGACAGAATAAGCAGTGTGATCTTTGTACCACACGCTGAAGCAGGTACGTGAACCGGACTCTGTGGTTTAGTAACTCGAAAAGAAGGCGCGAAATTCGAAGGTTTATTGACAGATTAGATTCGCTAGCCAAACGACAGGTTAATCAGTGGAAGGGTAGAGACATAACTTTTTGGCTGCCTGGGATTTTTCACACTCGACTAATCCTAAATAGTGTCTGATTTTTAGGTTTATCCCAATATCTCTAGACCATTTATCCAGCTCAAGGAAGAGTTCCAGATGTGTGTGGGTAAATGAAGACTATAAAAACCATCCAGTATCAAGGTCTCCCCTAAGTTGAATCTATGGAAGTAGGAAAGATGGAAAGAGTAATGTTTAAGAAGGGTGTACTGAAGTTGAAAGGGCTGAAGTCATCTCCCCAGCCAGATTATAGTCCTTGAGTGGGGCGACAGTAGTAAAAGGGAAAAATTGTAGCCAGTACCTGTCAAGAGTGAGCTGCATCTCCTTAAGTTTGGACTCCAGTTTATCCTGTTTGGAGTATTCGTAAAGGAGCTTCTTCCTTAGTTCCTGCTGGTGGTTGGCAAGGACCCCCTGGTGCTCGTACGTCAACAGCTCCACGGCCTTCTGGTGACTCTCCTCCAGCCTGGCCCTCTCTCTCTCACCCTCCTGTAGGTCACACACACACACATAAACACACGCTCCTACAATACATACAATACGACAAACAGTAACGCACTCCTAAGCTACAATACAATATGATACGATACAATACAGTACTACGGTTACTTCTTATCCTATTCTTGCTACCTCTGGACGATTTTTAACAGGTCTTTGGTGGTTCTTTTCCAGCCCTTCTCGCTGTCTCTTACCCTTCCGCCACGTCACACACACACAGAGAAATATCAGCAAGACTTATATTTGCTTTTACACTCACTACATCAAGGGCTGCATCACCAGGCGCTGCTCTAGTGACTGGTTTAGGTCTCACGGTTGTGCTATGAGTGACTTTGGGGGTTTCGTCACACTTCTTCCTCGGCGATCTACTCTGGATATTCACCTCAGTGTCCTCTTGCATGTTACTGATGTGAACTCTATCGATATTAAAGAAGTGAGTGTGAAGATGTAGTAAAATAAATCGTTAATGAAAAGGTGCTAGACGGGGCCTTCTATATCACAAAGAATACCGTTCAGTGTGACATACATTAAAAAAAAAAAAAAAAAAAAAAAAAAAAAAACACGGTGAATTTTTGCTCTCGTATGTTCATAGAATCTGAATTTCATTTTTTTTAATGCAAGAAAGAAGGAACCAAAGGCCAGGAGCCCACAAAAATGTTCCCCCCAAGAAAAATAAAAAACAAGATAACAGTGAGCCAAATTCAAGATCCGTTCATTTCGAAATGCCTGGACACACTGCGTTTGAAAGACTGGAGATCATAGGCAGTAGGAAATACAGACAGAGGGAGGCAGTTCCAGAGTTGACCTGTTGCATACATGAAGTACTGGAAGAATGTTTTTTGTCTGTCGATATAGTTCACAAACCATGAAATATCCTCCCCCAAAAAATAATAATAAGAGTGAAATTCCCGCTAAAATATCACGTAGGAGTACATGAAGTAGAGTGGTGAGGGAGGAGACGGCTGGGGATTGGTTTCGGCTAGGTTGCGTTAGATTTGGGTTGATTGGGTTAGGTGTGGTTAAAGTTACGTGAGGTCTGATTACGTCATGCTATGTTGTTGTATTTTGTTGTTACGCTTTGTTATGTTCTTATGTTATGCTGTTCTATTATGTTACCCGAAATCAGGCAACTTGCAGCAGAAATGAAGATAAAGAAGAAACATATTGCACGAAAGCTCAAACTGACTCAGAGTTCATCCAAGCAGGTGAGCGTTCAATACCTGGATCTGTGCGTGAAGCTGGTCGATGTGAGCCTGGTGTCGCTTCAGTAGAGCTTCCCTGCTGGATAAAAACTCTTGCTGCTGGAGGCTCAAATGAACTTCCTTGTCCCGCGCCAGGTAGGACACTCGCCGCTCCAGGTCCTCCACGTGAGCCTGGGTCCTCTGTCGGGTCGGGGGAGGTCAAGGGTCAAGGTGAAGGTTTAGTACTTCAGCTGGCACTACCAAAATCAACACTTATATATTTAATTAAACTTACGTGTAGTATTACCTTCAATTTAGTGGTAGGAGCGTTTAAAAATCTACTTATAAGGTTGATTATATGCATGTCACTTTTACAACTACGCTAGGAAGAGGAGAAAATTGAAATTGGTAAAATGATTCCTTTATGCAAGATATACATAACATATCTAAGTCTTTCACGTGAAGTTGATTACTAGTCGACACCTCTGCGGCACCACACACACACACACATACACCAACACTTTCACCCATACCCACACCAACCCACCGACACACCCATCCACCCACCCACACACACACACCCACACACCCACACCAACACACCCACACCCATACCCACACACACATACACACGGCCCTATCACCCACCTGCAGATCAGAGAGGGACACAAGCATCTCGGAGACGGTGGGCAAATCCTGAAGACGCTCACGTGCGGCCAGGTAACCAGGTGATTTCTCGTCCAGGGCCGCTACCCGCCAGACGACCACGGCACCGTCCCTACCACACGTCACCATACGACCCTCATCACCGCTAATCACCACCTGCATCGTCACTACATTTCAGTCATCACCATCACCACACCGCCGTTAAATCTTAGTCATTCTCATCACCGTTTTAACCAGCTCATCACAGTCATTATCACCACCACCACTATCGCTGTCATGGCCTATCACCACCTGTATCATCACTACACTTGTCATCACCATCATCACTATCTTTACATCAGCCATCAGCACCATCACCATCACTATCATCACATATGTCATCAACACCACCATTATCACCATCGCAATCGTCAGCACTACCACCACCACCATCAACACCACAATCATCACCACCACACCATAACACTTGTCATCATCACCACCATCATTACACTTAAACCACCTCCGCCACCATCACCACCAACACAATTCACCACCACCACTACTATTCCATCTGTCACTTTCACCACCATCATCATCACCATCATAATTGCATCCACGTCATAACTACCATTTTCATCATCCATCCTCATCACTATTACCCTCCTCATCACGCCTCCTCATCTACCAGTCTACCCAAAACTACTTTAACTGCAGAGAAAACAGACTCGTAAATTTCTTTGTTGATAATTGAAAGTGAAATATGCAGTGAAAAAAAAAAATACAATATTATTATTTTAGCACGTATGGATTAATTTTGTGATTTCTTCCATAGTCTGCGATGATTTTCTGATACTAAAATTATTTCTGTATACGAAGGTGTGTGTGTGTGTGTGTGTGTGTGTGTGTTTACCTTCGTGACCGGTCCTGCGTGTGCGGGTAGGGGTGTGGGAGTCTGGGCCATGTGGAGGGGGAACCTGTTGATGACAAGGTGGCCCAAAGAGGTACCCAGGGCCAGCATGGTCTTGACGGGGGCCACACCAGCACTCACCACCTCAACACCACCCTCGCTGCTCATCTCCTGCACCATCTGGCAACAATACACACGCTGTTTATAAGACTGAGAGGAAAGTGGCACTGAGGGGTGTAATTCCATCGACTGAACAAAAAGATATTAGCCCCTCGTGGACGACAAACCTCTTTTATGCTGAGTAAAATTGCCTGATGGAAGCAAAAATTAAATAGCTATGATTTCCCACTTCTGAAAACACCCAAAAGGAAAATTATAGCTACCGTAAAATAAAAGTCTACGGAATTCACTCCCCACGTTTCACAATTCATAATTCTTGAATTTAACCTTCCTAAGACTCTGCACACACCGACTAATCAACCATCTTCACAGGGTATACTGCCCCTGACATATCCCGTAATTCACTATCATCCAACCCCGTCCTGACCACATTTCTTTGCCTACCTCACACTTTCCTTGCTCTAACATCGAATTTCTGTGGGGTGGGAGGGGAATCTTATATACCGGTAAATCTTCCCACCACCTGTACTGCTCAACACGAAATCCCCGTCTTACAACTACCTTTCCAGCCCATCCCGTCCAATCATGCCCACCTACCCCATCCTTGTCTGCCTCTTTCCATTTTGATATTCCAGGAGAAATATTTACCACTTCTTACTTGCCCTATCATCCACCACCATCTCAATCCACCCCACTTTCTCATTTCCACCCCCTCCCCTCCAGACCTCCTTCAGATAACTGCTTCACTGTGGTCAATTCTGAGGGGCACGTGGGTTCACAGACCTGACCTAAATCAGTCCAAAATTACCTAAATGGATCTGCAATACCTAAAGTGGGATTAAAGGACCCGAATTAAAAACGAGGCAGCAAAAGTGGTCCTGGATTGGTCTGGATATACAAAAACTCAGTTGGATGCCACGTGATTTATTTGACCCCCTGATGGACCTTCACAAAAGCCCTAAGTGGATAATGACCGTGGCTGAGATGACCTACAATGACTTGCGTTGACGTGAGTGCTTGTGAAGGGATGGGGATGAAACTGACACAGCCTGCGTTTATCTGAAATAATTTAATCTGAAGTGGAGCCGAAGTTTCCTGAATCTGAATGGTACCAAATGAACCTATATGAGACCCCTCAAAAAAAAAAAAAAAAAAAAAAAAAAAAAAAAAAAATGAAAGGACTGGTACTGACTTCAATGGACCGGAAATGACGTAAAAGAGCCACAGTTATACGAAAAGCCTTGACTAGGACTTGAAGGGGTCTGAAAACGGAAATGACTCAGCCTGAATCGATGTGAAAGGCCAAACTGGACTTGATGTGGCTGGAGAAACCTGAGCTGGCCTAACATGACTGGCTGATGGACTCAACGATCTAACTGGACCTGTCTCTTTGAACTGGACCTTAAGTGGCCTGACTGGGAGTAACTTAAATCGCCTGGACTTGACTGGATGGAGTGGGTACTGGAGGGATATGACCTGACTGGGCACGAGTGGATGTGAGGAGCTTGAATGGACTTAGAATGTAGCGAATGGAAATGAAAAAACCTGAAATGACGACTGGAAAAAGAAAAATGTGTTACGAAGCTCCTGTGCCGCTGAAAATACAGGTGTGCGTCCCCAGGTTGATGCGCCGCCACCCACCTGTCCTCCGGTGATCTCCGTGAAGGCCCCCTTGTGACCCACCAGTTGCGTGGCCTTCCCGTCCAGCGACAGTGCACCCGTCAGGTAGCTGCACATCTCCAGCGACTTCACCTGTGCCACACCACCACCACCACAGCACCGCCATCGCCGCAACACCACACCACGGTTACAATACACATATAAGTAAAAAATAGATGTAATAGATACTCATGGTTTGCAGTATTATAATGAACACAAAGAATACCATGCTGAGATAGTGATAGAACAAACTCGTTCTGTCTGGCTAGCACACTCATCATCTCCATGCAAGCAACCGCCCCTGCAGGGTCATCCCGTGCAGCGAACCGATGTTTCCTTGCGATAGACAGCGCCTCGCCATAGCCAGGCACAGGGAAGAGTATGGTGGCTTAGTTTCTGTGTGGACACCGCATTTGCGTCTCTCCACCCAGTAAACAGGGGCACCATAGCAGGCTTCCTATCACTCGTTTATTTGAGTACATGGTTACCACCCAGGACTGTAAATGGTTTCCAGGTTTAAAGGAAACCATTATACTTGTCACTCATCGTGAAATCACCTAAAGAAGAAGCAGGCAGCACTACATGAAGTGAGTGGATGATTGTCGCCATCACCTACTAACAACCACAGTGAGGCAAGTGCTCACAATTGCTACGTCACCCAGATGTAGCCTGCAGTACACGGTGCACCTTGAATTAAATCTTCCCTTACGCATTTTGAATTTCTGGGTGTCAATTAGTACCTAAGGTGCACTAGAAAAACAAGAGAGAATGGATTTTCTGTCACCGTTTCACTCACATAACAACCTGGTAACCACTCTCAGGGGAATCGCCCGCAAAGACCCTCATTCCTGTGACATGTGCAGAAGAGAAAATTATCTGAGAATCTGGCGTCGAGACTGGTAGAATCGCCCAGGAAAATGTGTATGAAGAACAAGCTAAGGTTTCAATTTCACAAGAATATTACCTGATACTGACCTGTGATATTACGTAGCCAAATAACAATGTGGGTGAATCGTAACAGTATATGCATATAGACCCGAGAAAATTATGTGGCTGGTGATGCATTAAATATTATCGACACTGTACTGAGAACACTTGTCGGAGATTAAGTCCTCAGCCGCGGCCAAGATGAGAGAGGTGACAAGTTTAGTGCCATTTGTATTAAGTAATTTTGTTCTCTTTACTTTCTAAAGCCGACGGGAATATCAGCCAGTAGTATTTTACAGGGGGATGAGTGAGTGTGCAGCTGAGTTCAAAAGTTCCTAATAGAGTGGCTTGAACTGTTATACCCTTTTCACTCTAACCTGGCCTAAAATTGCCACCCCTCAACCTTGAATGCTGAGTTGTAACAATAGACTGACACTAGAATACGGTGCTAGTCAAGAAACAGTGCTGTGGAATGGGCGTAAAGCTGTAGTATTGTCTTTTTCTGCCAAGGAGCTGTGTGAAATAAAAAGGACGAAAATCTGGGCCAAGTTACAGTAAAACGAATATTATGTTTTGTAGATAGGGAAGGACTGCTTAGGAGAGTGTTTCAAGCCTTGGATGTATCATGACAGACACATATAACTACTGCCATATCCTTCACGATGTGCCACTCACTGCATTACGAACAGGTGAAGTCAACAGTACCTTACCTGCCAGAGTGTGTTAGCATGGCAAGCGTCCCAGCCAATCACCGTACCGTCCTCCCCACACGCCACCACCGCAGAGCCATCAGGGTACCATCCCACACCCGTCACCTGTCAACACACGGTACTGGCCACAGGGTTACGTGATGTACCTTTGATGAAGCTGTTTAATCTATGACCTTATGAATCACATGATGCATTTTGTGTGTACCTTCTTCCTACTTCCAAACGATCAGGTCCAACTCTGAAAAGTCTTCTCTTGGTGATGGTTTTAATAGTTACTTTGTACATCTTTAGTAGGCGATCTTTACTAGAGTGAAATAATAACATCATAGTATTAAAGGAGTTAATAAGCCTATAAATGTATGTCTGTATTAAAAGATACGTCATTCTTTACCATATCTGTATTTTCTTCTTGTTATTAAATTCTCAGAAGTTGCTTTTGTATCCTATACTCTCCCCATCACCATCCTCTTTGAAGACGACGGCATATGGACTTGCCAAGGATCAATAGGGTACAACAATCTTTATTTGCAAAGACCGAATCTTCCCCTTGATTATGGTCCGCAATAGTAGATGTTACAATCAAGTCCCCATTTTTGTTGCTGGGTGAATCGGGACACGGGGCAACCAAAATATGTCCACGAATCTGACAGGCTAGATAATCAAACTCGGGCTCTTTCGGTTGCACGTTGGACATGCACCTTCGGCTCCCATTCTGAACACCGTCTATCTCATCCCTCAAAGTAAACACTCACCTTGGTTTGAGTGGCCCTTCTTATCGGTAATTTTCTTGGCCCATTCCCTAGTTACTTTTTTTTCCTGCCTCTTCACCGTCCCCACTGATCACCGTCTTTCTTCTCCTCCAGGTGACATTCCATCACTGAACATCGTTTCGATCCTCCCCAAGTAACACCCCCATATTAAACACCATCTTTTTCCTCCAGATGTGATATTAAGCCATTGTACTGTTTTTCCTCAGTTTCTTTCTACTGCTTTCTTCCTGACGCCTTTCAGTTTGGTGCCATCCCTTCATTTTTTCCTAATTCATATCAAACTTGGAATATTTGTTCAATGAGTAATACCCCTAGACAGCTTCCTCGTGTTTTAGAATCAGTCCTTTTAGCAGGTTTTATGTGGTCAGAGGCCAAACCATACAAAAGGATAGTTAGTGAAATACGCAACATGAATCCGTAGAGTTTAGCATCTTTTACGGGGAGGGGTGTATTATTAACTATGTGGAGACCATTCTGCATACCAGTGGGAATGTTGGTTATGTTTAAGTACCGTCTTTATCCTCCCCAGATGACACCCACCTTGGATGAGTGACCCTTGAGTGCGGCGAGCTTCTTGAGTGTGAGGGTGGATGTGAGGAGGATGAGATGCCCGTCAGCAGCCGCCAGTGTGCTGCCGCCAGGTGAGAAGCAGCACGCACCACACCTCCTGATGCGCACCTCGCTGAACTCGCGCAAGGCGTCGAACAGCACATGGTGAAGCCGTAACGCGTCAGTCAAACCCACCGCAACATGCAAACCTGGGGCAAGATGTGTCTGGTAAATCAAGAGTACTTATTGTGTTCTGGTGTTAAACTAAGATCCATGAACGCTCCTTATTATTTACGTTTTTATTTCCCCTTGCACTGGTACTTTTCCTATCGCAATCAGTTCTGTCTTTTCACTTGCTTCTCTCCCCATGGATGGTGAACGAGCAACCTGGTAGATCTGAAGCATTTTTCATAGGCCACAGGACTTTGGTTGCCGATTGTACACAGTCTAAACTAAGGCATACCCCACCTGTACACTCGGAATACTAAAATGTTATACCCAGCCTCACCCTCCTATACCAGCCTCGCCTCCTCCTACCTGTGGGGTGCAGGGCGAGGGAGAAGATATCCTCTGTGAAGGCGTGAGTGAGTAGGAGAGTGTGCTGCTGGTAGTTCCACACCCTCAGCGTACGGTCCGTCCCCGCTGTCACCACCATGGGCTTCCACACGCACATGGCAGCATCCATCACAGCTCCTTCATGCAGCCGCGCGTGCAGGGGTGAGAACATCAGGCTGGGGAGCTGTTGGTGATGTGGAGCGTCGTCGTGAATATTACCTTTAGTAGTAATACGAAAAGTGGTGATAAGGACGGAGAATTTCAACTCATTACCATATCTTTGTTTGTTCGGAATTTGGAATATAAGTAATGAGAGAAATGTGAAGAAAGCAATAATTATATAGTGAATGAACCCTCACTTTGGCTGCGTCGAGGCTGGGCAGAGGGTTGGAGAAGAGCTGACTAGTGTGCGTTGCGGCCACGACCGTCTTCTCGGCAGGACAGACCGACAGTGTGGTGATGGTGTGCTCTCCCCTCCCGCTCACCAGGGACGCAGGGCTGGCCTCGCACACCCGCAACACATACCGCTACAACACCCAACACACAAACTTGCACGACAGTCACCAAGCATAATTATACGACTTAAAGCTAGAGAAAGACTTTTACCACTGAGAGAGACAAATAGACACAACTATGAAACTAAAGATTGGATGCTATGTGGAGATCCTCGAAAAGATTTTGCCCGTTCCTCTTGATATGTCAGACGGTAAAGCCAGCTGCATCCGAGATAACAGGACTACAACAGGCAATAGAGAGGATTTTTTACTGCATTACCGTTTGTTTTGATTTCACAGATTATAAAATACATGAGGAAAAAAAACACTGTACAGGCTGTGGACGAGGAGACAAACTTAATAGGAGATTCAACACACGAAACTAGAAATCAATAACATGAGGTACCTTAGGAATTATTTTACCTAAGCTAAGTATGCTTCCTCACTACACAAAACACAGAAAACAAAGCTAACCGTACTCTCAACTAAGCTTTAAAATGCGAGAATTTTTTTTTTTTTTCCGCACCTACAGAAGCGCCTGTATATAGTGCCTGTCCCTCACTGCCACTCACCCATTCACCGAGTTACTGTACTTTCTTGACGAATGGGATCCAGGAGTGTTAGGGATACGAAATTCTGCACAGTGGAAAACCTTCTGGGCCAGGTTTCAGCCAGGATGTGACCTCTGAGTCCCCATCCCCCATTGTCTCACCAAAACCATTATGCACAGCTAGTTTTTTACCTAGGAACACGGATTTTGCATAAGGTACTGTAGAACTGCACTCCCGGTAGGTTATAAGCGTGGTGAGTATTCTCTGGACACTTAATAAGAGTTGACAGTTCCAAGTATTTCATTCTCATCTGCAAAGAATATACATTAATGGAAATGCAAACAGACGGTAAAAATAGTCAGTAAGGAGGCAGCCTAAAACTAAGCTGTGTGGAAAAGGACTTAACTTGGAGATTTAAGCCGTTTTTCAGCTTAACTCTCGTAGCTCAATAACAGAGAGGAAAATACAGGTCTACCCGTCTATATCCATACCACAGCACATCTTCGTGACTATAATATTCTAGCGTTAATCTGCTGCTACGGCTCATCACATAAGGGAAATTTTAGACAAGATTTAAGTGGGCAGATATATAGTAATTTTTTCCCTGGTATGAGACAGATGAGATGCCCTGCGGACGCTGTGCTGACCCACCTGGAAGTACCTGTAGTGCTCATTGATATACCCACTTGGAAGTAGTGTTCATTGATGTACCCACCTGGAAGTAGGATTGATGTACCCACCTGGAAGTAGGACTGATGTACCCACCTGGAAGTATTGTTCATTGATGTACCCACCTGGAAGTAGTGCTCATTGATGTCCTCACTCTTCTGGAACACGAACACCCTGTCCGGTCCACACGCGCACAGGAACCCTCCGCCGAACACCACCAGGGCCGTAACGCGTCTGTGTCGTGGACCGGGACCCGTGCCGCCCAAACCCACGGGCCCCGCACTGGACCCGAGCTTCTCACCCACCCTGCCACGACACAGCACTGTACCGATGGACCCGGGGATCTGTATTCTGTATTCTGTATATCAAGATGGATCCCACTAGCCTCTTCCTTGTCTACCGTCTCTGTCTCTCGTTAGTCAGTGTAACCTATGCTTGGGATGCCAGAGGGGGGGCTGTGTTTTGTTTGATGTGTGTGTGTGTGTGTGTGTGTGTGTGTGTGTGTGTGTGTGTGTGGTGTGTGTGTGTGTGTGTGAACAATATAATTCAAAGAGCTTCATCCGAGTTTAATTACACTTGGTGGAAGGGTTGAGGGTTAACCAAGGGACTGCCCTATTGTATTGAGAATAGGTCAAAGGTTAAGGTCAGAGGGCTAGGTCAGAGTCTGGACTAACACGGCTAACTTTAAACGGTGCTTATCTGATTTAGACCAAACTTGGTTGATGAGTTGGACTTGGTGGAAGGGTTGATGGTCAGCCAAAGGAATGATCTATTGTTTTTTAGAAGATTAGATCACGGGTTTTTATCCGATATATATTTAGATTTAGATTTTTTAGATTTAGATTTTTAGATTTAGATTTTTTATTTAGATTTCTTTATTCAGATTTTTTTAGATTTAGATTTTTTAGATTTAGATTTTTTTGATTCAGATTTTTTAGATTTAGATTTCTTTATTCAGATTTTTTTAGATTTAGATTTTTTTGATTCAGATTTTTTAGATTTAGATTTTTTATGTTTAGATTTTTAGATTTAGATTTTTTAGATTTAAATTTTGTGGCCACCCCAAACAGGATTGAGGCGTCTGGCAATAGATAGATTTTTTAGGTTTAGATTTTGATTTAATTTTTTTAGATTTAGATTTTTAGATTTATATTTTTTAAATTTAGATTTTTTAGATTTAGATTTAGATTTTTGATATTTACATTTTTTAGATTTAGATTTTTTATTTAGTTCAGGGTAAGGCAGGATAAAGAGATTCACTTGAACCAAACTTGGTGGAAGGGTTGAGGATCACTTTTTTTTTTTTTTTTTTTTGAGAGAGAGAGAGAGAGAGAGAGAGAGAGAGAGAGAGAGAGAGAGAGAGAGAGAGAGAGAGAGAGAGAGAAATGGGTTGAAAGTCAAGATCGCGTATATTGCACTCTCTCGGTACTCCATCCTGCCCTTGTGTTTTTATGCAAAATCGTTACAAGAAAAAAAATAAATACAAGAGAATGATAACCTAGAATATAAAACAGACTCTCATCGCAAAGAAGAATGTGTAAGAAAACCTTTTAAACTTACGTGAACGCGACACGTGGACTACGCACCTGAGCACTCATGACATTCAACTCACCTGCATCTGTCTTCACCCCACTGACAATACACCTAGATCATTTAGACTCCAGTGATGAAATAAGTATAAGTTAGCCGTTTTTATACGTCAGATCTTTCATAAACTGAATAAAATGGGTGGCAAGAATGATCCAAGAATGAAACGCAAGACGCCATCATACTACAAGGGTTAGAGAAGAATGTGTCTAGCTTTTTCGGAACCAGAGGCCTTTCCTGAGCTAAATCAATCATTCGGAGATAGTAAAATCAAGATAATGCGCCATGGTACTGAAAGGGTTACAAGCACACGTCATGAGTACAAAGCCTTCCAAAACTGCTTAAATTACAAAACTACAATATGAAATACAGGAGCTTAACGATGACGTGGCTGGTTATCATTACTTTAGGAGATTTTGTGACGCATCTTTCTCGTCACTTTGTTTTGTATGTTACACCTCCGTCACTTGATTCGATACTTTTTTTTTTTCCTTATTTTTTCTACCTACGAATTTTTTCAGTGAAGGGTAGTGGAGGGATTAATGAGACGTATATCTAACATCCCTCGTTTAAAAAAATATAATCTGTCCTGAACCGAATAAAATCGATTGGAGAAGCAGGAATAAAAGTTGAAATGTCATCAGAAAAAACGGGTAAACATCTTTCACATGATCCACGCAACCTATAACATATCTGACAATATACAGATAACATATGGGGAAATATTACGGCAAAATATGGGAAAAACAATGCTAAGGGAGCGGTGCAACAATGTCTCCTACGCCTACAAGAATACGGCTGCGTGAAGAGAGGAATGAGTGTGGTAGCGGTGAACGTAGCGTGTGGGCATCGAGTCGGGTTCTCGTATTTTACATAACTTCACAGCACTTCATCCTTTAAGATATATTTAGCATACTACACCTTAATACTGCGTGTATTTTTTGTATCTGTTAAATATCGACACAGTATGCAAGAGGAGGCGAAGTTTTGTAACAGGCGAAATGAGTTGCTGGGGAAGAGGTGTTGAGAAATTTAGGTCAGTGAGAATCCGGTCCTACATGCGACTCACGGGGGCAGGTCTGGATGTGACACCTGCAGTTCGGTCCTCAGCTCCCCCTCCTCCAGGACCAAGACCGCGCCACTCGCAGTCCCCACCAGCAGCGTGTGTTGGTCTGCCCACACCTGTAACCACACCGCACACCTGTAATCACACGCCACACCTGCAGCTATGATTCTAGTCACACTCCTCACACCTGCAATTATTTTAGTCACTCCTCACACCTGCAATTAGGATTTTAGTCACAGTCCTCACACCTGCAATTGTTTTAGTCACACTCCCCACACCTGCAATTATTCTAGTCACACTCTTCACACCTGCAATTATTCTAGTCACTCCTCACACCTGCATTTATGATTTTAGTCACACACCTCACACCTGCAATTATTTTAGTCACACTCCTCACATCTGTAATTAGGATTTTAGTCACACTCTCACACCTGTAATCAGGATTTTAGTCACTCTTCACACCTATAATTATGATTTTAGTCACACTCCTCACACCTGCAATTATTATAGTCACACTCCTCACACCTGCAATTATTTTAGTCACACTCCTCACACCTGCAATTATTTTAGTCACACTCCTCACACCTGCAATTATTATAGTCACACTCCTCACACCTGCAATTATTTTAGTCACACTCCTCACACCTGCAATTATTTTAGTCACACCCCTCACACCTGCAATCATGACCTGAACTCTCTCTCACCTGTATTCACCGTCTCTGAAAGCTGAATTGCATCGTTGGTCTGAAGCGGTAGGGGGTGGAGGACGAATATTAATTTTTCTGAATCCTAACAATGATAACCTGCTCGTGGGATTATGTTTTCGGATCTACAAATTAGTTGCGATGTATGAATGAAGGCCTTAATTGTAAAATATATCTGACTCAACACTAGCACCCGCACCGGACGAAATTCAGCTACACACACACACACACACACACACATCTGAGAGGAGGACGGCATTTTTCTCAATCCCGTATCTTTCCCAACGTTGCAGAAAACCAGCATGTGGTTGGAACTTCATATTAATCTCGTAAAGAAATCTAGTACAATGGAAATACATAACCTAAAAAAAAAAAATTGCAACAGCGACCTACTTTAATTATGCCTTGTTTATCAGAGGAGAAGTGAAGCGACATTGCAGCGAGGAGGGTAGAGTAGCTTACCTGACATTCGCAGTTGTGGTTGTGGCCGCCTTGATAGCCCCATGTCTTGAGGAGCTTGTCGTTGAGGCGGAAGAGTTTAAGGACCCGTTCCCCCACGACAGACAGCACCCCGTTGTCCTCAGGGTGATAGGTAAGGGAAGCAACAGGACCCAGGCCGGGGGTGTCACTCAGCCGTAGCACAGAAAATACCTGAGCACACACCAAGAGATATGTTACAGCAGTACTGAGAACGCCTACACACACACACACACACGCACACACGCACGCACCTGGCATTTATGTACTGTCTCAAGTGCCATTATATACACTGAAAGTAACTGGATAGTAAAATGAACATTATAATAGCGTCCTACTGTGGATATGGTGAAGAAGTGATCAGAATAGTGGCCTACTGTCCGAAAGAATGAAGCTTCGATCCCAGACTGAAATAGGAAGCTGTGTGATGAATTTTCCTTTTTACAAGACCCACCGACATACAAAAACAGCTTTTCTAACACCATTACATCAATCCTCAACAAGAAATGAGACGCCCTTCGCTCATATTTAGCAGAGTTCTTAGCCGGGAAAGAAGTCAAGAAAAATAGCAGTTTCTGGAATGTTGAGAGGAACCCACCAACCTTTCCCTTCTCCCACAGGAACAGCACCAAAGTCCAGTCTGGTGGGCCCCCCTGTGCCGCCACCATCCTCTCGTCAGGGCTGAAGGCTGCTGACACGTACCGCTGACTGGTCATCTCACCGCAACTCAGGAACCGAAGCCTCTTCCTTGCGCCTACGTCCCACACGCTCACTGCCGGGCTCTCTCCACCGCGACACACACACAGGTACTGTCTGCGGTACACAAACACAAGCTATCTGACACACACACACACACACACACACACACACACACACAGGTACTCTCTTCGTTTGTGCAGGCTAGAATTGTCTACAACTAAAGACACACACTCGCAAAATATCTGCGAGTCCTATATACACACACAAACACACTTTTAGTCGCACTCTGCAGTTACACGCAACAAGATCCAGTTTGGTATGCTGATAGGGGAGAGTCTACAGGGCAACATACACAAGAGGGGAGACTCACAAGATTAGATTTCTGTGACTTTACTCCTTGTGTTTCCAGATGCGTATTTTCCTCCTCAAAGAAGCAAATTATTATATCGTAAAGTTCTGTGGTTGTAAAAAGACTCAATCGCTGTTAGGCCTCTGCATGACAATAAATGTCCTGAGTTCATAAATTCGTGCAGTCTCCCTGATACCGTTTTCTCTCCGATATCGTTTTCTCGGCATTACATTTTGTTTACCACGCTCAATTACTCTCTTCTACGTTACCTATATACTGGTATTTTAAAACTAATATAATCTGCATATAACTATCATACAATAAAAATATCCTCAACGTGCCCTAACCCAGTGAACATCCCGTCATGATGAGAATACAGGATTTGAACTGAAGTATTTATTGTTGTGATTTGGAGTTCCCTTTAACAATTCAAATTTTCTACAACTTTTCGTATAAAATGATATGTAAGATATTCTCTCTCTCACCCACCTCTTTGACGAGATGGCCATGGCGGTGGGCGTGGCCTCCTCCGCGATGCTGACGAAGGACTGGAGACAGAGTAGCCAAGTCAGCCATAGTGTAGCCAGATACATAAGACTGAATTGAATTGATATATATAAGTTACAGTATATATTATAAAATACATAGGCATTCGTAAGATGTATTACATAGAGGAGTAAGGAGTAGTTTCAGAGTCGTAAAAGAATATAGTAAACATAAACAGTACCAGCCCTGGCCGAAGGTGATGACACAGCATAGCCGTATCAACAGGTCGGTGAGTGATGGCCACAACAACCCTCCACCACCACCACACCTACCACACTCTCTCTCCACTACACTCTCTCATCGTTTCAAATCTTCCCTTTCTTTTGTTGTACATATGTTTTAAACACATTCTTCACTGGTACACAACAGCGTTTTTCTTACACTGGCTTGAAGCGGTACATTTGTTCAGTTTTACCAGCTTTTAGCAATATCCTAGCATTTTTGGCATTGACTATAGCAATCCTTACAGAAATTATGATATTCCCTGCAGTTATGTTGTATTTCCCGGCAATATTGTAGCACTGTTTAAACTTTGCCTCAAATTGCCATCTCTTCATATTGAGTTTAACAGTAAATTAACACAACAATATTATGGAAAAGACCTAGAGCCGTTGTATTGACTTTTTCTGCACGAGTTACATGACAAAAGCTGAAATAGGACGAAAATGTGGGCCAAGTTAAGGTGAATGAGCCATAGCAAATTTAGCTACTTCTTAACGATGTTATAATAATGTTAGCATATTCCTTGGCGTATTTTTTTTTTTAGTTCTGTGCTAAAGATTATCACTAATCTTTAAAAGCAAGTATAAGGAGATGAATGGATCTGGTTCTGCATATATACTGGATGTGGTTTTGCATTTGGGGGGAGGGCAGCGAAATGGCAGGGGTCAGGGCGACATGGCGACGATTTGTTTGTGGCACCCCTTACGGAAGGTGTCTGGCTAGATAGATAGATAAATTTTTACCGTATCTACCTGCTCGTGGGAGGTGGTGTTGTGCATCACCAGGAAGGCCCCGGCAGGGTAGGCCACGGTGTCAGAATCCACATGCACCACACACCCTGCCACCTCACCACGCACCCCAAACACGTACTCTGCCTCCACACCCACGCCCATGCTGCCTGTGGAGAGAGAGAGAGAGAGAGAGAGAGAGAGAGAGAGAGAGAGAGGAGGGGGGGGGTAAAAATTGTATTATACCTGAAAAAAGTTATACACACCTATGCATTGTTTATTGGGATGATGCACACATTTCCACATATGGATCTAATTTTCCAACTGAACACTTCACGGCACTGAAATAGGAGGAGGAGGAGGAGGAGGAGGAAAAACAAGAAGAGGTAGCAGAGAGGGGAAACAAACTGTAATTAACGATGGAAATGAAGAAAAAAAAGTCCTAACCTCTGGACGAAAATTCAGAACTTAGAGAGGCACATAATAGGTCCAGGAATTACAGCAGACTCCAAAGTATCTTGCGTAATTAAAGAAAAATGAAGTTATACATGAAAGTTATATTTTAAATGGAGACACTGATCGGTATGTTTAAAATTCTGTTGCATGATAGTGCTTTACGTACGCGAGGCAAAATATGAATGACATCAATACCGAAAACAACAACAACGATGATGATGATGATGATGATATACAGTACGAAGTTCATCTGGAGGAGTGGTAACAACTAAACCGTGTAATTACTCAATATATCACTTTTCTCAAGATCGTACCTTCCCCCAAACATGAAAATTTTGACATGCCCCTTAAAAGATTCAGCAGATGTCAACTGCCTCATGGACAACGGCAATCTGTTATACAACCTAGGGGCCATAAGGAAAGCGCAAGTTCTGAGAAAGATGGCTGATGAATGACTCTTTCCTCCTCAAGATACAGTACATAACATTCACTTCGCAACACAGTACCTGGGAGTGGCAACCAAAGGTTGGAATATCCAGCAAGATAATTCGGTTCTCCAAACATAAACTTGAAAGTCATAATACAAAGCTTAAATTCTATTCTACCTTTCATGGCAGGCAGTGCCACTTCGAACATTTGCTACATACCAGCAACTACTGAGCAAAACTCTTCCTCATATCTACGAGAATTGTGAAGCATGGATCTCTAAATTTATATAATAATACTGTGAGTAGATTAATAATGTATATTTTCACAGTCTTTAAACAGAGCACAGTTATCCCTTACTTTTTGTCAGTAAATAAAACACTGTCACTTAAAGCCGTATTTTCTTTGGTTAAGGAGGCTCCCTAACACTTCCTTGATCGGCGATGTTTATTACACCTTACTATTCCCTTATATCCTATTCATACTATTTTGATACTGACAGTGACTGCCCTCATAACACACAAGATGTTATTAACGCACCAAATATAAAAATAAACAGGCAGGGAGGTGCTAGAAAGCCTCCTAAGCTGACGAGAGTGCGTCCTTAGGCGTCAGGAGAGATTCTGGTGTCGTCACAAGAGGGTACAAACAGACTATGATACTAGAGTAATTTGACACCCGTAGCACGTAATAGTAATGTGAGGGGATAACAAACTAGAATTTAATCTCATCAATCCGTCATTTGTAGTTTCTTCTTGGAAATGCCTGCTAATCTTATCCATTTAAGGAGACCCCCAAAATACTGAAAGGGCTCACGAAGGCAACATCTCCCAGTTCGATAGGTCTCTTAGCCGGTTCACACGAGCAAAATCGCGGCCGTTTTTTGCCGGAATTTGCTTCCCGGTAGAAATTCCGGCCGCTTTTTTTCGCTGGTATGGAGAGACCGACATGTCGGTCTTTTTTTGCCGGAATCGGGGGAAAGAAGCCGGGCTGCTTTAAAAGGAAGCACCGAATAAGGCAAAGCGCTGGAAACGAAGACGAATACGATATCTGGTTTACACTACTACCACAAGTAATCTCACTTTGCGTACATTCCAGTTTGGGTGTATCTGATATGAACATGAGTATAAAAGTATGATTATTTAAGTATAAGTTAAAGGTAATGAGTTATAGGTAAAGGAGTCTTGTACATGATTTATGCTTAAGAAAATTTATGCATACGGCCCCTGAAGCCCCCGGAAAGCTGAGTGGCAGTAAAGGCCTATTCACAGGAGCTAAATCGCGGCCGTGAGGGCTCATCTTGAAGTTGGAAAAGTGCAAGGGCTGCACACGACACCTACTGCGAGTACGGTGGTCCATCTTTGTAAACACTGTTGCCGCGTTCCTGCCTTTGCAGTCCCCGTACGTGTGAACACCTTTCCGGGAGAAATGCCGAAAATCAGCATTTTTTCCCCGCAAATCGGCGGAAAAAACGGCCGCGATTCAGCTCGTGTGAACCGACAAACGCCTCTGACAGTAACAAACAGATTTAAAAAACACGACATCGGGATCTAAAGGTGCTCCAAAACAATCAATACATACCTCTGATCCTCTAATTCGAATATATTAATATAACTGCTGCTTGTTTTGCGTGACTAAAAATATGGGTGTTACAGCTGCCGTCTCTACTCTCTCCCGCCAGTAGCGTCCCGGGTTGTCATAGCAACAGCACGTCAGAGAAAATGGACAGAAATATTGCTTTTTAGGGTAAACTCTCCTTTTGACGACTTAGATTTACATATATACTGACTATAGGTTCAATGCCCTGTCGTGCCGAAGATTTGTTATCGCTGAAAAGGCAAGGGAAAAGAACACTGTAGAATCTCTCTCTCTCTCTCTTAGCAAAATTAAATCTGAACTGAGAGGAATTGGATCGTATTTCTCTCTCTCTCTCTCTCTCTCTCTCTCTCTCTGAAGAACAGTTATATACAAGGGAATGTTCTGCACCTGTCATCCTTGCCCTTCAAGCAAAATAATAATAATAATAATAATAATAATTACTCATATCACTAACATCATTATCGAGAGTCCATATTTTGCTCTAAAATTTTGCCCCTGTATACTATTTCAGATTATTTCTTATTGCATTATCTACTGCAATTCTGTATTATATACTTAGATTTTAACTAAAATATCTTTATATCTACTGTGGTATACTGTTTAATCTAAGTTATGCTATCTTCAAGCTATCGTTAGGGGTGGCTTTTGCACCAGAGAAGACGTCAGCATTGTTGAGAACCTTCAGTGCCCCGTCAGCACTCTTCCCACGCCCTGCAGTGACGCTTGGATCAGTTCAGTTTTAGCCAGGGTGTGGGGGTAGGAAGATGTACTTCTCTGGCACAAATACTTCAACCAGTCTTTATTTAACTCCGTAACACTGAGACAACACATAGTGCTGATACAAGGCTATAATACAATTGTGCTAAGAGATTATATTCCTGGGAGAGGGAAGGGAGTAGTTACAATTGAAATACCCGCAAGGCAACACGGACTGACTCATCGCGCCTGCTACGAGGAGGAACGTGTGGACATCGACGGACATCATAGAATTATTCACACGAAAATCTTCCTTGATTAAATGTCAGGTCTGGTCTGGCGTGCCTGGTACATAAACTGACGGCAGCGATACTCCTGTGTTCTTCATTGGAATTTATCTCCGTGCCTGTATCAACTGGTATAATTCCGCTTGGTCTACTTGTGTGGTAACGGGTCTGGTATTCACATCCCTCCTCATTCCTACCCCACTTATCTCCCTTGGCTCGGTGGTATCCATAATTTTAATGAGTCTCTTATGATTCATTTACCACCCATATATCACATATCACCAACACCATCGCTGGCACCCATATATCACATATCACCAACACCATCGCTGGAGGTCAGCGGGGTCAGAGCTGAGTCAGCGCGTCGTGGCATCTTTTACAAAACGTTTCAGCCGCGGCCAACAACTCGGCGGCGCGACGACATTTAAGAAGATTCTCGGCTAGCAGCTGGGAGCACTCAGCGCACGGCTGGAGTGAGCGATATTCAGGAATCTTCTCAACAACAGGGAGTGTTGCGGGCGGATTCACAACCCTTCTCAACGCCTACGGGAGAGGCCACTCGCCTTCCTACCAGCTTGGTTCATCGCCTCATCCATATTCTGCGACTCTTCTTAAAGGGCGTGCGAGGGAGCGTGGATCTTCTATCTTCAATCAAGTCCCGTAGAGTTAGTTAGTGTAGCTCATAAAAGGAGGTAAGTTTGGTGGAACACAAGTGTACTGAAGTGTTAGTTTTTTTCACCTTACATGTGAGTGTGAGATTTATGTGTATATAACTATATAATTCAAATCATATTTGTATTTCATATACAGTATACATGTTTATTGTTAGTTTGTGAGTTACGCAGGCGAGTCGTTCTAGCAAGTTACCCTGCAACTCTCGTTTTCTTCAGTGAGCCGGGTGCAGCGATTCTCTATGATAGGGATATTGGGGAGACTGATGAATTCCCAGAACATTTATTTACACCTATGGTCAAGAAGGGTTTAACTCTCTCTCTCTCTCTCTCACCAAGTTCTACACGTAGTGGCACAGTATACAACCTCTTAACTGCACAACATAGCATCATGTCTCTGTCCAGCAGCGCAAATTCCTCTTCTTCAGGTACACAGCAGTCTCAACAGTCTCTCAATTTGCGTGGATTAACTGTACTTGTAGATAATGTTCCAACACGCATTTGGGATGGGACTGATCCAACGTGGAATGTGTATGTATTTGTGCGCCAGATGAAAGACGAAATAGGTAGAAGGGAGTTTGCAACAGAGAATGATAAGGTAAAATTTATACGTGGGAGAATTTCACAGACCACAGACACTCCGGCCGGTGTTCTCATGGGAGATGATTTTTACTGTACCTGTGATAATGCCGACGCGTTCCTTGCTGAACTTGTGGCAGATATGGGGTCTGTGTCGTTCGCTGGGGGTGATGTTATGGCCTTGCTTGGGGCTCTGCATGATACCCACATGAAGGCAGCTTCGATGGACTTTAGACTGGCTGCTTGTTTTGCCCAGAATGTCAGACTTTCCTTGGAGGTGGCTTTTGCCAATTCAAGGTGGCTGAATGACAACAAGGATAGCCTCCCCAAGGATAATTTCTTGTCCCTTCTGTCTTTTGGCTGTTACTTTCAGGTGTTAACACCAAAACAACAACGCATTGCAAAGCAACTGGAGTTCAAACCAAAACAGACGATCCACGACTTCAACAGACAACTGCGTATGAAGCTGCAGTCGGAACCTGAAGAATTTCCTGTTGCGTCAGCCAGTTCTACCCAAGGACAGCGACATGCAGACAAACCAAAAGGGGACAAAAAGGCAGCGGTGGGACCTATGTCATTCCCTAGGGGCGATGTTATGGCCTTGCTTAGGGCTCTGCATGATGCCCACATGATGGCAGCTTCGATGGACTTCAGACTGGCTGCTTGTTTTGCTCAGAATGTCAGAGTATCCTTGGAGGTGGCCTTTGCTAAGTCAAGGTGGCTGAATGACAACAAGGATAGCCTTCCCATGGATAATTTCTTGTCCCTTCTGTCTTTTGGCTGTTACTTTCAGGTGTTAACACCAAAAGAACAATGCACTGCAATGCAATTGGAGTTCAGACCAAAGCAGACGATCCACGACTTCAACAGACAACTGCGTATGAAGCTGGAGTCGGAACCTTAAGTATTTCCTGTGGCATCAGCCAGTTCTACCCAAGGACAGCGACGTGCAAAGAAACCAAAGAGGGACAAAATGCCTAAGAACCCCAGCTCTTTTGCAACAGGTTTTAGAAGCTCTGATTCCTCAAGTAGATTTGGACATTACTTCAGAAGCGGCGTTCCACAATAATCACCTCCCATGTCAATTTCAGGCTGTGCCGTGTTAATGTCGAATAACTTCCTTTGGATCATTTACGATCAGCTATTCAATTTGTGCGTGCTAATTTCGGTTTGACCCCACTTTAACTTTAAGGGTGGTCATTTAAAATTTTATTACCCCTTGTTGGAAGCACCCCTCATCGACTCACAAATACTGGTTCACATTCCCTTGAAATCTGATGTAACTTATTCGGCTTACAGTGTCGCTCCTTTCCCAGTGCGTGTCAATGATTCATTACTTATTCTTGTCTCTCAGTCGGATGTTTCTTATAGTGGATGATTATATGTCCGTTGCTATCACCTGCCGGACTGTAATGACCTCCGGTAAGTCTAGTTATCTGCACGTTCACGTTTGCCCAGCTTACCTGTTTACTCTTTTGCCATCAAAGCCAACACCTTGTGAATTAGGTATCGTGCGAAATTAACTCGGGGTTGATCCATAAATTCTGCCGGTTTGAACCTGTCAGCCATGAGTAGCAGGTCTATCATACGCACATTGGCAGTGATCAGTTCTACTTCAGGGAACCGGCGAGCGTTACACTGCTGTGTTCTGGCCATAGGAATAATGTCATCGCGGAAGGCTATTATGTTGCTCCTGATTCACGCAAAGTTCATTCGTCCGCGATCTCAACCTAACAGGCAACATCTTGGTTTTCTGGCAATCCTACCCAGTTCTTTGGTACCACTGTCCCCGTCCTTTGATGTCCATCCTGAAAATACGACTGTGGTGTCTGAGCGTTTGAAAGTGCTGTCCTACTTGGATGACAGTGATGTCCTTATGTCCTCTGTCCCGGCTTTCATACACCCTCCTGTGCTGTACCCTACGGTTTCTGTCCCTGTCGTGGCACTGTTAGTCACTGTCTGTGTCTTTTATTAGTGTCTTAAATGTCTAGAGGATCGCCTTCATGACATACGTGAGGCGTCTGGACTGGAAGTTGTTCCACCAGCCCCTGCCCCACGACAGGTTAGCTAGATGTACAAGTATAGTATATCCTTACTACTCTGCTTTGTCGGCCTGAGGACAGTCCTGTTTTAGGTGGCCGAGCAATGTACTCATATTACAATTATCATTAAAGGGTGTCCATATTTTTGCTCTTTAATTTTGCTTTTGTATACTTTCATTCATATATAAGTAACTATATTAACTATATTTTATTGCATTACATACTGTACTGTAATTTTGCATTATATACTTAGATTTTAACTGTAAAACATCCATATAGCTACTGTAGTATTTTGTTTAATCTGGGTTATGCTATCTTCTAGCTATCGTTAAAGGTAGCTGTTGTACAACATAGGATGTCGGCATAGAAGCTTAGAGACTTCAGTGTCCCGTCAGCTCTTCCCACGCATTGCAGTGAAGTTGGATCATTTCAGTTTTAGCCAGGGTGTGGGAGTAGGAAGACGTATGTCCCTATCACACATACACTTGCACTGTGTTAAATTAGGTAACCTACATCTGTTGTACAAACTGTAAAATATTCCAGCTGAATAGTGAAATGTTTAACTTTCTTCAACCAGTCTTTACTTAACCCCGTAACACTGAGACAACATACAGTGCTGATACAAGGCTATATTACAATTGTGCTAAGAGATTATATTCCTGGGAGAGGGAAGGGAGTACAGTCACTATTGAAATGCCCGAAAGGTGACAGGAGAGTGACTCATCGTTAACGCCACCTACGAGGAATAACGTGTGGACATCGAGGGACATCGTAGAATTATTAATATGAAAATCTCCCTTAATTAAATGTGCCAGGTCTGGTCTGACGTGCCTGGTACAATGCATAGTTACTACAGGGAAATGATCGTAAGTCCGTTTGTAAAGTCTCAGCCCACGAGCATCTGATGGGTTTGGTTGAGCTTGTTTGTTTGTTAGCAGCATTACAGAAAAACGGCTGAATGATATTAAATGAATCTTTCAGGATATATAGGCGCTGGTCCCAAAAGGAAGTGATTAAACTTTGGAGGTAATCGAGTGATCCTGAAAGGTCAAAATCAAGGTCACGGATTTTCAGAGGGCTATAACTTGAAACCGGTTGAAGATACAGATACTTACTATAATCAACATACAGGAACTCCCATGTCGGCTTTCATCTGGCACCAAGACCTTTGACCTTAAGTGACCCTGGAAGGTCAAACTCAAGGTCACGGATATTCAGGGGGCTATAACTCGAAACAGGTTGAGGATGGAGATAATTATTTACTATTATCAAGATTATAGGACGTCTCATATGGGCTTTCATTTGGCACCATGACCCTTGACCTTGAGTGACCCCGAAAGGTCAAACGCAGGGTCACAGATTTTCAGAGGGCTATAACTTGAAAACAGTTGAAAATGAAATAACTGCTGTGGGGCGAGGTTTGTTGTCTGGCACCATTTTTTTTCTTTTTTTTCTTTCCGATGAACATACTGCTCTTATTTCAGTTTTTACTAATGCTGAAGAGGGACGCCTTCATGTGGTGGCACTAATTTCCGGGTATACAAAAGTCCCACAGCTCCCCCCCTATCCCCGGAAAGGAGGACGGTAGACTTAAGAGAGCGTAGGTTCAGTCAGCAGTCCATCGGGTTCACAGAAACAGACGGCAAGCATCCCAATATACCCACGTTCGATTTCCCAAACTGCCAGTGAGCGTGCGTGTCCGAATGAAAGTACAGTTGCAGACATAAACACTGACACGGCTCACCACAATAAATAAAGACAGTAAGCAATGGTCTCCGAAATCCAGTAAAACGATATTCAGAACGTAATTACCTCTCTCAGAATATTACGTTATTATTTCATAAGTGTTCGGCTAAAATGTGGACTAATATTATCGTCCTGTGCCGAAATATCGTTCAATTTCCCGCCAAGTGAAAAGGAGTGAAGGGATGAGGGAAGAATTAGATGGTGATGACCCTACGATGCACGGGCAAAAATAGTGGGTAGGAAACAAACTCTCTCTCTCTCTCTCTCTCAGTGGCGGCGGCAGTCACGGGTTGGACAAGTGGGTCAGTCTTGGCCACATCACACCGCTGCGATGGACACTTCCCCCCTCCCTCGTTTCACCCACACAGTTTGCAACGTTTGGCCCTGACTTGCCTTGGACTCATATTATACACTGCTGTTTTACACTCCGCCTTGTCATGAACTCACACACTGCACTTTGTCTTGAGCTCACACACCCTGCTTTGCTAAACTCCACATTGTCTTGAACGCACATACTCAGCTAGGTTCAGCTGCTGTCTTGAACCCTCACACTCTAAGTTGTACTCCGCCTTGTCTTGAACTCACACACTGCACTTTTTCTTGAACTCACACGCTCTGCTATGCTCAACCCCGCCTCCTCTTGAGCTTCACGCTAGAAAGCTAACTTGTGAAGATATTGTACCGCAGAATGGATGATCTCTGAATTCAGGTGGCAAGCGGGAATGGGACTACAACAGTATACCTTTCTCGTACATTCTTTAACTGAAATAACAGCTTTAACGGAACTCCATACGGTGTGGGAAGGGTGAGGCCAAGCTATAACAAAGGTAGATTATAGGTGATCTTCGAAACCCCATTATGGTCACAGTTTAAAGAGTATTGAGGACAGTACTCAGCTTTATCAGAAGTCGAAAGGAAAAAAATTACTTACACCCCTTGAATCTGTCACTCTAAAAATTAAACAGTACTGCTGAATCATCCCAAACCTGAATACCAAATTTAGTATGAAATTGTAAAAAAAAAAAAGAAACAAAAGTATATTTGGGACATTTTGGGGGGAACTCACAAGAGATATTTTACACACACACACACACACACACACACACACACACACACACACACACACACATCTATCTATCTACCGTGACAGGAAAGACAGACTAATCACCCAACAATACCTTCCTCCCCACAGCATACATCCTGCATTCGACCCTGTTAGGAAATCACTCATTGTTAACGTGCAGCCGCTCTCACAGGCATGCGAGATGAATTCCTTGAGTTGGCGAATGAGTCTCCTGAACAATATGCATTCAATTCGCTCCCTCTTACCAATTTCTGATCTAAAATGAGTGAATCTTGGTCTACTGAGGCAGAGGTTGGTGGTAGGGCTTTTTTCATGCTCCCAAGTAACTTACAGTGTGAACAATAATTTTACAGCATTATTACTTATGAGGAGTATGCGTTTGCTTAGCCTAAAATTGCCGTCACTCTATCTTGAATGCTGAACTGTTACATGAGCCTAGTGTTAGAATATGATGCTAGTCACGAAAAAGTGATACCAAATAGATGCAGATCCATAACTCTATCTATCTATATACCTAGGCTGCTTCCCCCAAGGAAGGGGAGGTAGCCGAGACAGGACGACACACTCCCCATTTACTCATCCATTCAAACACATTCATTCGCATCCATAACACTGCCTTTTGAACTGCGGGAAGAAAAAAGAGGGAAAATTACAAACAATAACCTCCGTGCCAGGCTAAATGTGGAGCATGGCCTTTGAGTCTCCCCTACACAATGCATGAATTGAGAAAATGGCTTCTTCACAATGATCCCATCTCCCCATACTCAGACAACATCTCCTTGGTTCGAAATGCTTCAAATATTAATGTGTTGATGTTAAACTACCCAATAAATTGATGTATGTGAAAAGAAACTGATAGGAGGGAAGTAAGTGGGGTATGGTGGCATATTCGCGTGAGACTGTGGGTAAAGCAGAAACATAAACAATTGAGTGGCCTGAATTAAGGAATAAATTGGTGTATGTGAAAAGGAACTGACAGGAGGGAGGTGAGTGGGGTCTGATGGCAGCTAGGTAGCCTGAATTAAGGAATGTGTTATGCTGTGACGATATGAATGATGTATTTCGATGGTTTGCGTGATACGTGGGTCGACACACGAAAATATAGACATCAGACACAATAGTCCCCAACGGCTGGCTGCTCCTTTATAAATTACAATACGCAGATGCTCAAAACAAAATACGGAGACGACAGACAATTCAGCAAAGAGTGTGACAATATGGAGGAAATACAGGGAAACGATGCAAGTTTATTTGATGCTTCACCCGACTGGAGAAACGTTGAATAAAGCCGCCTTCTTTGATTTGGCGTTTCATGGTAAGGAGATTAAAAAAAGGGGAAAAAAGAAAAGCATTGCACTGCTACTACATATTCTTTCAGTGGGTACAAAATCACTGGTGGTAAAAAACTGAGAATCCTTGCACATACTTATAACTTGTATACTCTGTTTATGTCGAGATTTAACATCCTAATGATTATGTGTGTCTTCTGCTTTAATGTCAGTGAATTAGGTTACCTGCTGACTGCACAAAATACCTCTAATTCCACTGTGATGTGTAGGTGTTCGGTACCTAGATTATTCCATCCTGCAACTCAGCCAGACTCACCCCTAATCGATGTTTGTGAGTCTCTGGGAATGTTTGTTGTGTGCTTTCCCTCATCAGTTACGTTTGTGTATGTTTGTCATTGTCCCCTACCCAAGAACTACAGCCAGACATGTTAACTCTCGACATCTGTTCCTCTTTTGGTAATTCTCTTCCTCTTCGTCCAATCTTGCCTTTGTCTCTTCCTCCCTTCCATCTTAGTGACATCTGTGTGCTCTCCTTGTCACTTACGCCAGGTTCAGGTGTGAGACAGGTGCATATTTGTTCTCAGTGAATTAAATGAAATAGTTCAGTGTAGGAAGAAGTGCAAAATTTACTTATAGGCTTTTAATTATAACGTTATTGTAATTTTTTCTCGATGGTGAAATGCAGATGGAGACTTTACAAGCGTCCTATCACTTTCCAGACATTTTTCCATAAGATTTTTGGATGTTGCACCCACGTAACAATGCCATCACTCTTTAAAACAATGTCACTGAAATCGAAGGACCGTCACCGCAAAACAAAACTCCCCTGAGACAATCGGGCGTGCAACACAGTTTCTGGGAAGGATGATAGGCAGTAATCTCATTGTGAAGCCGCAGGTTCAAATCAAAAGCCACAAGACATGAGTGCGCAATATGTGTGTGCCACCCACCCAGTCGCGCCTCTCCAGTCACGCAGGCGGTCATGGGGGAGAGTTGGCGCCAAGAGCAGAGGAAACCCCAAGACAGAACAAGGGGTTGCGCGGTTTTTGGAAGCGGTACCGGTATGGTGCGTAGGGGACTTGGGCTTGTCACACGGGTATGGAACCACATAGGCGGATACAGACGAGGGAGAGGGTGTTCAAGGGAGCCCGGAATCCCCGCCACCTCTCCCCCCGTTTTTTTTAACTGTGCCATCACGTTTTCTACATGACAGGAAGGCGTAACTGGGAAGGAAGGCACCTAAAATTTGCAAGGCCTGCCACAAACTGGAAGGGAGGTGGACTGAGGAAGAATTAGGTGAGGAGGAAGAGAAGGAGAGGGAAGAATTGTCGAGACTTGGCCAATATGCTTCGACGGTATTTTGAGGGCAATCAGAAACACATACAAGGGCACTGACAAGTAGAACACCCTTTAAACACTTTCCTCAACTACCTCAACCGTCGATTTATAGATGCAGGTCCCTATTTCAGCTTGGGTGCGAGCAGACTGGGGTAATGAGACACAGCCCAGAGATCACATGGTCGGCTCGGGAAACATCTAAGAAAAAAATTAAAGACTGATAACATATAACCCATAATATACTGACTAAAATTACTGAAGGGAAAAGTAGGTTTGTTCTTCTATGATTCTGATTCGACTCGTGAAACTTTATAGTACGTAAAAGAATTGACATCCCCGGAAAGCACACACTATCTGACCTCCTTCCTACCCATAAAAAACTCACAAAAATAAGAGCATCCGCAGTTTTTTTTTTTCCATCAGCAGAATCAGGACGCTTGGGAGACATTAACACCGAGAGACTTTCCCAGTTGGTAAAGGAAAAGCGAGGCTCTTCAAACTTCAACACATTCTCTAAATCTGGTTCCTAAAGCACATAAAAAAAACAATTAGATCGTCTCCATGTCAGCCACTCTTGCTTGACTGGCGACCGCTAAGAGTGAAGATGAAGTGTTTACTAAGATATAAAAGCTTGTTTGACATCAGTAAACAAAGGGCGTGTAAAGCAGTCTGTATGTTATTATCTACATCACTAAGATACCAATCAAACTATTCCCCAAAGCAACAGCGAGGGCCTTGGGTGACTGAGCATGATTGAGAGTTTTTCCGTCCGTCTCTCTGTCAGTTCATTCATTCGCGCTCTGCAGGCTTCAGTTATACGCCAGGTGTGACGCTCAAGGTGTCAAATGAATCCTCTCAAGCTGATAGTTTGCCCTCAACATTGGGGTTAACACGCTGAAATCAACTCCAAGATCACACACACACACACACACACACACACACACACAAACGAGGCCCTAAAGGAAAAACGTTTAATTACAGGAGTATAGACATAAAATTTTTGTAACTGTAAAGGGCGGTCAAAATTCTGTAACTTATACCCTCATCACAATTTTGATACAACTCTGGAAATTAGTAAGTAAAAAAATCTACATATGCGCCTGTGTAAATATCTCAGTTGGTGGTGGAGGTAGGCCGAGAATTAGAGAGGTAGGTAGGGAGGAAGGGAGGCATGAAACTGGCAGGGGAGGTAGGTAGGGAGGAAGGGAGGCATGAAACTAGCAGGGCAGGTAGACAGGGAGGCATGAAACTGGCAGGGAAGGTAGGTAGGGAGGAAGGGAGATATGAAACTGGCAGGGGGGGCAGGCAGGGAAGTACGGAGGCAGGAACGAAAGTAGGCAGGTAGATAAGTAAGGAAAGGTGATACAAAGTGTCAGGGAATCCGTTGTATATGGCAGAGAATTAACTTACCACCTTAGTACCTCCAGGAGAAAATGTCACACAGTCTAAAAGAATGGCTGCACAGACTTCGCATTCAAGAGTGCAGCGTAACAGGATGGATGCACAGACTCCGCATTTGGGATTGTAGCGTAACAGAATGGATGCACAGACTTCGCATTAGAGAGTGTAGTGGAACAGAATGGATGCACAGACTTCGCATTCGAGAGTGTAGCGGAACAGAATGGATGCACAGACTTCGCATTCGAGAGTGTAGCAGAACAGAATGGATGCACAGACTCCGCATTTGGGATTGTAGCGGAACAGAATGGATGCACAGACTTCGCATTCGACAGTGTAGCGTAACAGAATGGATGCACAGACTTCGCATTTGAGAGTGTAGAGTAACAGGATGGATGCACAGACTTCGCATTTGGGACTCGCGTATCAACATAGATTTTATAAGAGTATGTACACGGAATCCCACCGTCTCCCAGCATCACTTCACCCCTAAGCACAACGACCAGGGCGCGAGGACTGTCCTAACCAAGTACTTGCAATTTCCCGCTGGCAGGGGCGATTCTGAACGTGACTGCATTACGAAGCACACAACAAGAGTCAAAAGAATGGATACTCTCTGGCGTTCAGGACAGAATGAGAAATATGGGAGGAATGACACGCTGCCGGTAGGGGGCTGTCACCAAATTTATTCATAATAGTGCACGCAAGAGAATTATAAACTGACGCAGATATCAGACCATTATATGACACGCATGTACTACGCTTTTTAGATCTGCGTTTTAACAGTGACCTCTTACCAGCGAGCACCAGCACAATGGGTAACGGCTTCCTTCACTTTTATAACACGAAATTCGAGAACTTTCATGCTCCAGTGATCATTGTTTCGCTAAATTATCAAAAGCGTCTGTCTCCCCCGCCATCACGTTTCATTTCCCACGCACTGAAAGAAAGTTGAAGGTGACGGCAACATGAGAGGGTCAGAGGTGGTGCAGGCAAAGGGATTCTCTTTGATTTTACTTGTGTTTGTGCTGGAAAAAGGTCGCCATCCAGCCTGTCAGTAGAAGGCACATAATTTTAGTGTCGCATGAGGTTGAAGATGAGTGAGGTGAGCCGTGAGACAGGTGTGCAGACGACAGGTGCAAAGCAGGTGACCGGCTCTTACTGCATCACACACACACACACACACACACACACACACACACACACACACACAGATGCTTTTAAAGTAACGAGAAGCTGAGTATTAACATATTATAAGATTTCTACACGTTCTTAATTTATGAAGAGCGTGGAGCTTGCGCCTTGTAAACAGATGCTTGTATGCTAACTGACTTGCACCGGGTATTTAGATGTCACTGACTAACGGGATTATATCATGTAGGTTCAGAGCTCTCAGATATCGGGTGAACAAAATCACTTGACGTAATCCACAGTCAAATCATTAAGTCGTCCCCATAGATTCAAAGGTAGGCGCCAACTTCCTCTACAGTCATGATGCTCGGGTTGTTTACTATGTTTTCCCTGCGATAAAGTTTCCCTCGTAAAAGTGAAAGCATTTTTTGTAGCTGTAAACTGACCAGGATGAGCGACGATTAAGCTGGAGTTCTGATGTAGGAGAGTACTGTGCAGGGGTGCCGTGAACGTGACGCAGTGTGCCGTGAGGAGGCGAGGAAGGGCGCAAACGCAGGGTCAGTGTTGCTCTGGCAGTGGGAAGGTAAGCACGTGCCTGTCGCTCTCCTCCACCCAGACTTCTTCACACGTCGCGGTGAGTCCTCAGTGCAACAAAATTTTCTCAGACTCGGATTTTTGTCTATGGTGGAGGTCATTTAACAGAACCTTCCTCAATTTTAATCCATATGTGGTTAATATCTGCTTTAACCTCTACCTTCCAACGACGTATAACTGTGCTTTTACCATCTCCAGACGGTTTTATTCAACGTGGAAAGGGTACTAGTGCTGAAGAGGTTGATCTGGGGTATGTCTCACTCCTCCACTTCTAACCTTCTCTCCAAAACAGAATCAAATCGCCTGGAGAGAGCAGTAAACGCCCCATTGCACAAGGTGTTTCAAACCTGTTGTGCCCTCGACAGGTATAAGTCTGTTGTAATTACCTATGTTTGTGGTTTCCATGATGCGCTATTTCCTTTCGCTCATGTTTATTTGCCCCAGTAATATTGTCTTTAATAATTCTATCCCGGAACATGCAAACTACATCAGCAACCTACTATGTACACTTATACCTTCCACAGTAGCTTCGGACCTCCCTCCTACACCCAGGCACACCAAAACATGCCGCAGACTGGAAAAAATCACCATCCAAACACCCACCCACACACAAATCACAAAGACGCACTACCATACGAAGCAGCATCATACCCACACACCCACACACAAACCACAAACAAGCACTACCATACGAAACAGCATCACACTCAGAGACCCCCCTCCTCCCTACTTTCCACCCACAGACGTAAACATTCTCAAGACACGTGCACATCACACTAGTTCGCCTTCCCTCTGGACATCACCCAGCATTTAAACCACTATAAATATCAGATAACCTGTCCCCAAACTCCACCTGCCCCAAAAAGCCAATACAGAAGATACGAAACACATGCCACTCCACTGCCCAGCTTACACACAACACAGACTTATAACTTCCCTGAGAGATCTTTGAGTCAGGCCGGTGTGTGTGGCTGGCTTCTTGGAAACTACAAGGTTCACCATAGAAGGGAACTTGGGGCTATAAAGTAAAGTAAGCAAGCAAGTAAGTAAGTAAGTAAGTAATATGGAACGTGAAACCCTCAGGCAAATGTCCTACGCACGTCAGCAGCGACAAGTGAAAATAAACTACACAGGTCAATTAGCCGCAGTATTGACCTCCTTACCACGACAGCGCCTTTCGTATGCTATTCCTGTTGCTGTCAGACTTTTTTACGGCTTTGGGGAAACCACCTGGGGGGAAGGGGTTAAGGGAGATCACTGTAAACCCCCCCTGAATGAGAGACGGTCTTCCTAATCTGAATAAAATCGTCTAGTCGCAGCCTGAAGCAGAAAAAATACACAGCAAAGTAAAAGGGTTATGAATCCGCTCAGTACTATGTTGGCGTACTCGTTTGCCCATCATCATCATCATCATCATCATCATCATCATCATCTACCTTACTACCGCTTTTCCCCATTCAATCCGATTATGACTTTTGTATCTTCGTTCTTGGCACCTCCAGAAGACTTGCTTTACTTAGGGGCGGAACTCTTGTGGTGAAGGACTCAATGAAAGCCATGTTCAAACCCCTCCAGGCCGTAAAATCTCCCTTAAACTGAAGAAAATCGTCCAGGGATTGAAAGAATTGGATATGTGTCTTCGTGTTCAGTGGGTTCATCTCCCTGGCCTCCCTCACGCAACTCGCCCTATACAGAGCCGGAGATAAAACTTCGCTTTCTGTTGCACTGCCTCTACACTTAGAGCATGTCCGTCACTCTCCTCCCTGACGCATCATATCAAAGAGAATCATCTATAGACACAGGGACATACTAAACCTCTCTAAGCTTCAGGAATAATAGCCATCAGAGTGTGGGAAGTACAGCAGACGAGGTGAAATAGTTGACGAATTCTAGTCCCGAGCTGTACAGTCTCGTTCAATAACCCTCTCCAGTTCTTGGCTTCAGAATTAATGATGCGAGAAACCAGTCCATATCATTCTTGTCGATAGGCTCAGTAACATCTCATTAGACTTTGACAGGGTTTAAAGACGATGTAGAGGAATTATTGACCGCTGCTGTACCTGCTTCCTTTGCCTTTTTTCTACGTATAAGCCTGCATCTCTTTATCCTCTTCTCACACATGCACTTTGGATATTTGCCGTAGAATTCATCCACACTCACTTGTAGCTTATTTTTCATACCCCACTGGCAAAATAAGTTGTGAGATGCGGATGGGAATAGTTGTTATATCGGCAGTGGGTGTAGAGGAGGAAGACGGCAAACTCGGCACCTGTCACCACCAATAGTCTCGTTACCTGCTCATCTGCGTCACCTGTAATTCCTGACCCCTTACTGAGGTGCGAAGGTGGTGAAAATGTTCTTGGCTTATAAATTTATGTTTGCCTGATAGATTATTTGTGTGTATGCATAGATTAAAAACTGACATCAAGGTCTATTCACACACACACACACACACACACACACACACACACACACACATCACTTCAGCCCGATGATGCCTTTTCATTACAGTCAGGACATGAACAGATAAAACTAACATGTCATATTGGGCGACTACGGGGGAGGCAGCGAGGGGGCGACTGTGGTACTGGACTCCCCTTTTCTTCTCCCCAGATGATACAAATACCTCAGATACAGGTTCCTTACCCGCCTGAGACTCGGTGAAGACAGGCTGAGTTGTGTAAAGGTGGGCAGTGTGAGAGCGGTAAGTGCAGAACGCAAGAGGAGAGGATTATAATCACTAAAGACAGATTTGGGTAAAGGGAGTGAAGTGGATGAATGGAAAGGGCAAATTTGAGCACCAACGGAAGGGTAACGGGCTAGAATTGTTGATGCATGACGAACGAATGACAAGAATGAGTTTTTTTTTTTTTTTTATGCATTAGCGCGGAGTGTATGTATGGTTAAGATGGTGAGAATTATTGTGGTAGTACAGATCTTAAATTTGGCGCTCTGTTATCTTTTTTGTTTTTTTTCTTGGAGGGAGCAATCTTTGGACTTCTGGCCTTTGGTTCCTTCTTCCTTGCATAAAAAAAATATAAGTACCCTGTGAGGATAAGTATGTGGATAAATACACGTTTGGATGCTGTTAAGGCAGAGTGACAGAAAACATAACAGGGATTTTGCGTTGTGTTACTGTTAAATTGAAGATTTGGTACAGGTCTTATGAATGATGATATGGATCGTATGGAGTCCCTTTGGTGTTGGTAGGGGAAAAAATGGTTATGGGCGTTTGCTGTAAGGCCATTCGTGAAAAGTTGTATGCAGCTTTAAGTAATATATATCTTAAATACATGGAAGTGTATAGGTATGTAGCGAGGGGAACGAACTCTGAAAGATGTCTTATGTGTTGGTTGAGAGACGTATGCTTGGGTGTGCTACTTACATGACAGTGAAGGAAGGATGACAAGGACTGGCAGATTATATGACTGTAGTATGTAAGGTGCAGTCGAGTGATTCAAGAAAGAAAAAGGATGACAACGATACTCAGATCAGCAAAGCAAAAACAGAAAATACGAGAAACAGAGACGTAGCAGATGAAAATACAGAGAAAATAAGTTAGCGTATATGAACTGAGAAGACAAGGACCTAGGAAGCTGTGGAATGAAGTGTGTTTTGTTATGGAAGCTGCAGAGGTGTGTGGTACTGCAATAATGTGGACCAACAAGAAAGGAACTGTACGATAAAATATGGATGCAGAAAAAAAGAACGAAAACAACAAGAAGAGAATTGAGATTAAGGAAGTATGTAAGGAAATTAGGATAAGCGAAAGAAAAGAGGTCTAGTTACGAATCTGGAAGGAACTCGAAGGCAATCTTTTCCTATACACGAAACTATTTTGCAAAGGAGTTCTAAACTGCAGGAAGCTTTACGAGAAATACAAACATGAAGAGGAGGATAACTGAAGCACACTGTTGGCTGACACTAAAGATAAATGTGAATAATTCCTGCGTGAATAAGTGGGGGATTGACACGAACAATGGCTAAGGTAACTGGGTTCTTGGGCTATAAAGAAGTGTGAGAATTAAAGATCTATCAGCGGCAGAGGTGAAGAAGACGAGGAGACGCTCAGGTATATAGAGGTAGCAGGTGTTATCAGGTATGTGAAGAAAAGGTAATGTGTTGGGGAGAGGGAAGTGAACCGAAGGAAGTCTCAAGAAAATCCAGGTGCCAGGTGTTGATCAGGTATATGCAGAAAAGGTAATATGTGGTAGGGAGAGGGCAATGAACCGCCTGTGAGAATTATGCCGGAAAGTCTGGATGAATGGAGCTGTACCACTGAGGCGGAAAATGGCTATGATTGTACCCTGGAACAAAAGTAAAAAGTGAACAAAATGAATGGAACAACGATCGTAGAATGAGACAGTTGAGCATCGTAGGTAAAGCGTATGAAAGAGAGTAAGTCCAAATTAAGACGAATATCAGAAGGTGTGATGAGTGATGAGCAGGGTGGTTGGCGGAGTGGTAGGGGGTGTGTAGGTGAATTATTTATGGTGAGGCAGTGGAGAAAGCATGAAAGAAGGACTGCAGGACATTTATGGCATTTATGGATCTGCGAAAAGCATAGTTTGTGACAAGGTGAAGAGGAAATGATGACTGAAGGTGGGAGGTGTGTATGATGTGGAATTAACCACTGAATTCCATGAAGAAAATTATGTGTGTGAAATATACATGGAGGCAGATGATTTTGTGTGTGTGTGTGTGTGTGTGTGTGTGTGTGTGTGTGTGTGTGTGTGTGTGTGTGTGTGTGTGTGTGTGTGTGTGTGTGTGTGTGTGTTCTGAGTCCAGTCGCTCTACATCCTCCTTGCTTTAGAACATTAACAGGTAATCTGTGTTTAAACCAATTCATTTCAGTTTACTCTGTTACATAATCACCTCTCACATTTGCCGATGCTCATACCTGTCATTGAAAATCTTATTCACATGATCCTTCCGCTTCTTCCTTGGTCTTCCCCTCCCTCTCACTTCCTCGGCTTCCAAATTATATACCGTATTTTATCAGTTACATCACCCATTCTCTTCACATACTACCTCAACACACCTTAGTCACCCCTTTCCACCACACTGTGTCTACATCCGCACCTCTTTCTTAACAAGCAATTTCTCACTCTGTCAAGCAATTTCACCTCATCTGTAAACCATAAGTGCTTCCTCTCCGCTCAGAAGCAGGGCCCACTTCTCGCAGCCGCACAACAGTCAGCACAAAAATGACTTCACGTGATGTTGTTGTGTCCACCCATTCAAGTTTTCACATGCTGTAGAGTTTGTGTGTGTGTGTGTGTGTGTGTGTGTGTGTGTGTGTGTGTGTGTGTGTGTGTGTGAAACGAAGATGGTAATGGATGATGAGAGATAGCCTAACATCTTTCAAATCTGACGTATGCTGATGATACTGAACAGTGAATGAGGTCTCTGTAAAACTGGTTCAGAATTTTACTTATATATATGTGACCATCGATGTTTAAAAGACTAGTCATGAGCAAAGTAGCGTCTGTTGAGAGAATTTTTATATGATGCGTTGGTGAAGAGAGAAAATATGAAGTGATGGGAGATCGTATGTGTACCTCGGTGATAAATGAGAGAGGAAAGTGTTATGAGGAAGTGGAAAGTAGAATGGTGCTAGAAGGAGATGTGGCAGGTGTTATTAAGAGTTATATTGAACAGGAAATTGGGTACAGAGGCGAGAAGAGCACTGTATAAGGATGTTAGTACTCATGTCAACGTATGAGTTTGAGGAACGTGAAAAGTGCTGAATACGGGAGTGTTAGAAAGTGCATGTGAGTTGTTTACAATGACTAGGTGCAATGCCTACAAGGAACTGTGAAAGATATTAAGAAAATCCATTAATCACTGGATGGTAGAGTGGATGGAAGGGGTAGTCTGCTAGTATGTGTGTGAGTGAAGGCAAGACGAAGAGTGAAAGGCCAAAATATCTAGATGGTGAGTGTGTGTGGATGTGGATGTTATAGGAAGCGTTAGGAGAAACACACTGAGGTTGGTGGCCATGTGGAGAGGATGGAGAGTGAGAGACTGACGAGGAGAGTGTATGTAAGGGAGGTGAAGGGGAGGAGAGGGAGGGGGAGGCCAAGGATGAGATGGAGGGATGGAGTGGAGAAGTATATGAGGGAGGGGGATGTGAGCTGGGAGCAGGGCAGTGAAATGGCGTGGGACAGGGAGACGTGGAGGCAATTTGTTTATGGCCACCCCGTATGGGATTAAGGCGTCTGGCAATAGACAGATAGATAGATAAATGAGGGAAAAACATTGGGTAAACAAAACAAAATGACAACATCCTCAATAACGTAGGATGATCTTCACACAACTCCACTCCACTGACATGCATCTGTGAAAATTCCATCTATCTACCTATCTATAGCCCGACGCCCTAATCCCGCAAAGGGTGGCTGCAGACAAAACGCCTCCAAGTCGCTGTCACCCACCATTTGACCGCCCTCCCCCCAACTCACTCCCCTCTCCCTCACATACCTCTCAACTCCATCCCTCCACCTCACCCTTGGTCTCCTCGTCCCTCCACCCGCATACACCCTCTTAGTCAGTCTTTCATTCTCCATTCTCTCCACATGTCCAAACCACCTCAGTGCATTTCCCCTAATTTTCCCAATCACATCCTATGCTATGAGAGTTAATGGGCATAAAGGTACATTAGATCGTGGACTTTTGTGTGTTTGTGTTGCTTAACCTGACCCCCATAAATTACTTCTAAAAGGCATGAAGAATTAAGGAGGTGTCTGGGAGTCTTTGCCCAAGGAAGACTTATGCCAAGCTTGAGGCGACGTGGTGAAGAAATAAGGGCATGACGCCAAATTCGGAAGTGTCTGGGAGAAAGAAATAAGAATGAAGGTGAATACGAATGTGTAGACCTAACAAGAGCAGTGTGTATATATTGTATGGATAAGTATTAGTCTCTTTAACCAAACCACTGATTCAGACGAAGCACGTGTCCGAGTGTGTGCGCTGGGTGGTGATCATAGCATTTACTGGCGTGGGATCTGCGTCAGTCCCCGTTACTTAATCACAAGGCTTAATTCAGTCTCCCCACACCTACATACACAGCCCTACATCCTTTCCATAGCACCTCTTCGTGACTAGTATCATATCCTAGTGCTAACATATCCTTACAACTCACCGTCAAAAGATGAAGAGATGGTAATTTTAGGCCAAGTTAGAGTAAAAAGAGTATAGTTGTTATTGAGAGAAATATTTGTCCTCTCCAGTTTGACAGGTCTAAGGTGAACCGCATACGTGCATCTGAAGGTGGCGAGAATAACAATAAGTCGCAGGAGTGAAGATGTTAAGATACAGTGGATGGTAATGTCGGTCGGGAGAGAACAGTGATGAACATATACCGGTGAGAATGAACAAACAAGAGTGAAGAACAAACAGCATGAGTAGAGAGTAAATAGAGTTTGTGAAGCGAGTGAACGGTGGAGAGAGAGAGAGAGAGAGAGAGAGAGAGAGAGAGAGGGGGGGGGGAAGGTACTGAGAAGAAAGAAAGAGAAATGGAAGAAAGGAAGGAGGGAAGAAAAGTTTGAGAAGGAATGAAGGAAGGAAAGTGACAGGAAGACGCTAGGAACGACGAAAGAAATGGCGAAGGAGGAAGGAAGAAGACAGGAGGAACTGAAGGAGGGGAGAAGTGCAAGAAGGAAGGAGGGAAGGAAGGAAAGATGGAGAAAGTGTGGAAGAAGGAAGGAAAAAGAATGAAAATAACGAAGGAGGAATAATATGGGAGAAGGAAGGAAGGAAGGAAAGAATAGGAATGAAAGGACGACCGACAACTGTGAAATGGAAGGAAGGAAGAAAAACAGAATATAAGAAATACAGCAAAGAGGAAAAGAATAATGCGGTAAAAGAAACACAAGAGGAGTGGGGAGAGGGGGAAGGAGAGAAGGGAAAATGGAGGGGTAGAAGAGAGAGAGAGGAAAGGAGAGAGAGGGGGAGTGAGGGGGAAGGGGGCAGAGTGGGAAGGGACGTGTGTTGGGTGTGTGTGTGTGGAGCTGAGGGCGGGAGTGCTGTGGCTAGTTTTAAGATGTCGCAGCCTTCGATAGAATTCTCGGTTCAGAACACCTGTAATCAACCACCGTGACTGTATTGTGCAGGTGTGTCAACCAAATAATCCACCCAGAACAGAAAAAGATAGAAGGCGATACACACACATGGAGCAGTGGCTGTCTGGGGGATGTATGTTTGTCACCTTTGTTACGGAACACTTTAGCGGGTGTTTTAAAATGTCATTCCTTTCAGTTCGGTGATATTTTATTTTTACTCTTCCTACCCCCAGACGATTTTGACAACTTATGATGCATCCCTCGTAAGAAAGGGGTTAATACAGGCTGTGTCTAACCCCCCCTAGTCGAAAGGCTTAATAAATCACACGAAGATCTAAAAAAAAAAAGGTCATAGGATTCAAAGGGTTAAAATAATAATAGTAATAATAATAATAATAATAATAATAGTAAAATGTCTGCCTGTAGATAATATACTTTGAATCACCTCGTACACACTTCATTTTTCATCATCAAAGACATTTTGCTGGAACATCATAAATCTTGCGCAGAACATTCAGTATTACTCTCAACTACAAGAACGACTCACACTGATAATATTACTGATCATAGACTAATTCCTGTATATTTTAATAGTGACAAATATTAGGCTAAGTTTGGCTGAGTCTCGTTTATGTGTGACTTTTGGCTAACATCTCCAAAAAAAAAATATAATTGTAGGAGTGAAGGAGTTGACGGAGTAGCATTCTGGGTGAGTCCTGAACATGGTCAAGGGGCGAACACAGCTGGGAGGGGAGCGCCGCGCCTTAATTTCATTCTGGCCTGGCTCCCTGGGGCTTGAGAGAGAGAGAGAGAGAGAGAGAGAGAGAGAGAGAGAGAGAGAGAGAGAGAAGAAAACCGCATACGCAAAACATTAAATTTCGTTCTAACACTGGGGACGAGAATACAGTGATGATCAAGACCTGTACGGCAGCTATTTCTTTGTAATCTGTACCTGTATTTGTATTAGTCAGTATTAGCTCCATTACAGCTCTAAGTGGAGGGAGAGTGATGCCCAGGACACTTACCCATGCTGGCGAAGTTCGAGTGGAGAAGGAGTGTGAAGGGAGATGCATGTTCACTTCGCCTCTAAGTGTCAATGTCAAGGAAGGGCCGGGGAGGGAGAGAAGGGTTTTATGTTCGGATGCTCCCTTACTACGAACTCCGGTACATCACTTCCAGGCGTGGACTTCCTGACCCACAAATACAATGTGCCACTGACATCACTCGAAGGCCATTATTTGTGCTACCGGATGCAATTATAGTCATTTTTCCACACCCGTCATGGAGATGTTACGAAGCGGGCCCTCCATGCACGTCCCACACTGCTTGTTGATGTGCGGGGTCTGGGAATTCCGTACATAGGTCATCATTCTATTTATCAGTGGTACTAGGGATGATGGTGGTGATGGTGGTGATAAGGGTGGTGCTGGTGATGATGACTGGTGGTGGGGATGATAAGGGTGATGCTGGTGATGGTGACGTGGTGGTGGTGGTGGTGGTAAGGGTGATGTTGGTGATGGTGATGATGACGTGGTGATGGTGACGTGGTGGTGATAGTGGTGATAAACAATATGATGATGTTTGGTAATGATCTACAGTATTATCATCTTACAAAATTAAGTCGTTCTTTCTTAGGGATAAAGATTTTCCATATATACTCAGTTCTCAAATTAGCCAATGTTCTTAGTAAAATGATAAAGCACACACACACACACACACACACACACACACACACACACACACACACACACACACACACACACACACACACACACACACACACACACACAAAACTGCTGAAAATCACTGTAATTTTTTCCACATGACACCGACTCGTTAATATCTCGGGGCAAAAAATAAAGCGCTTTTTCTTGTCATGAGGAGAAACACCAAGTGCAGAGTAAGGCCCGGATTTATTCAGTGTTCCACTACTCTCGATATACCAGACAGTGTATCCATCAACCCCTACGTATTATACACCCAGTTGTAAGGTGTATAACGGTGTATCCAGGACTCCTATGTATACCCCTACATCTGAGGTGGCTAACCATGTTGTCACCGCTAGTTTTAGAAGCTCCTGGACTCACATATTAATTCTGAGGACGCTTGTGAAATGGTAAACAAATCTGAACCCATCTCTGTACCTTGTGATTCTCTTTATAAACTAACACAAGCTTAGAATTCAACTCTATTTCTGTTCGTGGTGAGTACAGTATATTCCCTCACTCTCACTTTTCCCCGCGTCTCTCCTTCCACTGTACCTCATCCCGTCCTACCTACGCCACCTTCTGCCTGCTTCTACCCACCTACTGCTTCCTCTTGATGGTGGGCCCCGGGTTAGTACATTCATCTCGCACCTGTAAAAGACCTGAGTTCGATTTTCCGGCCGGTCAAACTCTTGGAAAAAGTCTGTCTCCTTCTTAGCTTGGATATTAACTGGCCACTAAGAGACGTGTTCTAAAGGAAGGCTGGGACTTTTGCAAAACTTAATTATGTGTCTAAATGATCTTCGTGTACTTGACAGGTGTAAGACTTGAGCTTTCTCCTTCTCGATGCCCTTCCTCTCAGCCTTCTCCTCCTTGATGTCATTCCTCTTTGCATTCTCCTCCTCCATGCCCTTCCTCTCAGCCTTCTCCTTCTTCATGTCCCTCTCAGTCTTCTCCTCCTCGATTCCCTTCCTCTCAGCCTTCTCCTCCTTCATGTCCTTCCTCTCTGCCTTCTCCTCCTCGATGTCCTTCCTCTTATCCTTCTCATCCTCCATGTCCTTCCTCTCTGCCTTCTCCTTCTCGATGCCCTTCCTCTCAGCCTTCTCCTCCTCGATGTCCTTCCTCTCTGCCTTCTCCTCCTCGATGTCCTTCCTCTTATCCTTCTCCTCCTTCATGTCCCTCTCAGCCTTCTCCTCGATGTCCTTCCTCTCAGCCTTCTCCTCCTCGATGTCCTTCTCAGCCTTCTCCTCTTCCATGTCCTCTCTTTTCTCTCACACTCCTTACCTTCTGTCTGCGTTTCCCATCTACCCTCTACATTTCCCCCTCCCTTCCCTCCTCTCCCTAACAACCCTCCCACAATCCACTCCATTTCCCTTGCCTCTTCACACAAGGGTAAAGGTAACACAGTCATTCTTCCACAACTTCCCCTCACCTGATACCTGCGTCTATAATTAACCTGGAATAAATACCTGAGTGTTTTTTTTTTCGATCACGAGGAAGTTAATGGTGAGAGGACTAACAAATTCTGGCTCCTCTCGGCTGATTTTTATGGTCTGAAATTAAGAGGAATAAAATGATAGAGTTTTCCCATCATGAAAGGGTTAGTGAGGATAGAATTCTCTCTCTCTCGGGGTTTTATGTTCACTCTCACCTGAATAAAATCGTCTGGCACTGATTGGAATGAGAGAGAGAGAGAGAGAGAGAGAGAGAGAGAGCCACGTAAGCACACCAAACTCTCACATCTTCCCCAACCAACCAAATAACCAAATCTTAACACTGCCGAGAAATCTTCCTCTGGCCACAAAAGCAAAAGACAATGACAGGAAATACAAGGCTCTCCCGCACCCCTCAGACCCTCCGACTATTAAAACCGAGCGTAAAAACAGAGAATGAAATGCCTGAGGGAAATTACATGGGAACGTTAGAAAGTAGTGCTAATAATGAAGTTAGCGAGCGTGATGTCTTGAAATAGTAATAGAAGATGTACTGCCTGTGCTTTCTTTGTACTCCTCCATTTTCTTGAGAGGGGAGGTTTGTACAGGTATATTTTTCATAATGTGTTCAGTGCATGTTCAACTGTTCCTGTACACAAGTATGTTATGGGTGAAAGTACTGCCAGTTATATAATACACACACACACATTTATATATGTGTAAGGCGTCCGCTATAACACACACACACACACACACACACACACACACACACACACACGAATCTACTGTTCTATCTAAACTGGTCTAAATCAATCCGACGGTTCTGAAGCAACCTAAAAAGGACCTAAGTCACCTAAA